>NC_084635.1:11152486-11367486 GCF_033978795.1 Nerophis ophidion
TCAATCAATCAAAGTGTACGGACTTCCAAAAATCGAATTAAAAACGATTAACGTTTTCTGGTCCTAGTTTAAAAAATATCAAAATGATTGTTTTCACCATGGTACTGATGATCATGTGCAGACTTGATTCAGGAAGACCTAATGTTCTAATCTTCTCCCACGGACAATATATTGTCTGTATATCTATTTATTTAATGAAACAAAACTTGGTTAAAATATTTCAGTGTGTGTTTAAGCACTTTTGGAGCAGTGATAAAGATAACCGTGATCATTTTTGTCCAAATAACCGTGAGATTAAATATTCGTAGCGTTGCATCCCAACGTAAACAAACCAGTCCGTGGTAAAAGAGTGTCCAAACAAATCATTTCACGCTTTGGTGACTCGGCCTCTGTACTTTTGTTTATCGAGTATGATTGAAAATAACCCACCGTGAGACCTAACATGTCATGTTCTGTTAGGGCTGGACCCCAGGATACAGAGACAGAGGCGATGTCTCCACACGTAAAAAAAACCCACCAAGTACAAATTAAAAATAGGGGAAAAAAGTAGAAGAAGATGCAAGTGATGCATCAGTTTACACTTGGAGTAAAATAAAGCATTTAAGAGATCCAGTTTAAAGGGGAACATTATCACCAGACCTATGTAAGCGTCAATATATACCTTGATGTTGCAGAAAAAAGACCATATGTTTTTTTAACCGATTTCCGAACTCTAAAAGGATGAATTTGGCGATCTAAACGCCTTTCTATTGTTCGCTCTCGGAGCGATGACCTTTCACCCGTGACGTCACAATGGGAAGCAATCCACCATTTTCTCAAACACATTACACACACCAAGTCAAATTAGCTATGCCAGTTTCCCTTCTTTTCGACTGCTTTCCGTACTTTGGAGACATCATGCCTCGTCGGTGTGTTGTCGGAGGGTGTAACAACACGATCAGGGACGGATTCAAGTTGATTTACGTGGAGTGTGCATCGATTAGCACGGCATGCTAATCGATGCTAACATGCTATTTAGGCTAGCTGTGTGTACATATTGCATCATTATGCCTCATTTGTAGCTATATTTGCATCCAGCCTCCCCCCCCACCCACATTTCCACATTTAATGGCAAACAAACCCATACCAATCGACGGATGTAAGTCGCACCAGTGTCAAAAGATGCGAAAGTCCCTCGTTTTGTCTGCGACAGACGTGTGGATATACTGCGACACTCAAAGCAGATGCATATCCAACGATAAAGTCAACGAAATCACAAAGGTGAGTTTTGTTGATGGTATTGACTTATGTGCTAATCAGACTGATTTGGTCGTGGCATGACTGCGAGCTAATCGATGCTAACATGCTATTTAGGCTAACTGTATGTACATTTGTAACTATATTTGCATCCAGCCTTTCCCTCCACCCACATTTAATGCCAAACAAACACATACCAATCGACGGATTTAAGTTGCTCCATTGGTCAAAAGATGCAATCGTTGGTTAGAGGGCGATCGCCGAATAGCTGCAATAGCTATTCGCTCAATTGCTTCAGTTTCTTCTTCAATTTCGTTTTTCGCTATCTGCCTCCACACTCAAAACATCCGTTTCAATATATTCGTAATCTGTTGAATCGCTTAAGCCGCTGAAATCAGCGTCTGAATCTGAGGTAATGTCGCTTTATCTTGCTGTGATATCCGCCATGTTTGTTTGTATTGGCCTCACTATGTGACGTCACAGGAAAATGGATGGGTGGATTTACAGATAGCTAAAATTAGGGACTTTATAGCCTTTTTTCGGGATATTCAATGATGGGCTAAATTTTGAAAAAATTCGAAAAATAAAACAAGCCACTGGGAACTGATTTTTATTGGTTTTAACCCTTCTGAAATTGTGATAATGTTCCCCTTTAAAATAGGAAACAGATGGCAAAATACACTAAAAGGAAACCTTAAAGAAAGTTGCAAGTGATGAAGAAGGTGAGAATCACTATTGATTTAAAGAAATATACCCAAGCAAAGTACAAAGGTCCTCCCGCTCCGTTCATCGCCATCTTTGCCAACGAGAGTCTTCAATAAGGATAGAAGTGATGTTAATTCATCCTTTGATTTTTTTTATTTTTTTTTATACAGTAGGTAAGGTTGTAGTTGTGCCTCATCCTTCCAAAAGAGAAAGAGATGATACAGTATTATCTGCTCAAAGATGCTACCTGGTGGTTGTTTGATCACACTGCGGTTTGTCCTGGATATCCCACTCCTTAATGCTTCAGTCACACGCAGGATTCCCACAGGTATGAGGCAAGAATACAACCATACCTACTGCATGTATAAGTATATTAGCTGTCTTGACCAAAATACTGTAAGTACTACATGTTATCACGAATATTACTACATTGCATACATAAAGAGCATGCATATAAAACAGTGTTGGAGGTTTTTTTTTTTACAGGGCTTTATAGGCGGAACAGATCATATCTCCATTATCTGCAGTGTTAGCTGCCTCGTACTAGCAGCTTAGTACGCACAGAAGAGGAAAATATGAGTATCATTTGTGGATGATGGGAAAAAGTGATCCTATAAATCAGGGGTGCCCAAACTTACTGACTCGGGGACCACATTTGGTTTACAAAAATGTGTCCTGTCGAAATAAGTGACGTGCGGATCGACAGTGAAATATCGATACCGGATCTTTCTGCTCTCATATCGATTCTCCAATCCAAATAACGATACTTTTGACACTTTAGTTAAGTGAGATATTATTAACAGGAACACGGTGTAAAAAAGTAACTCAACTTGTGAATGTGTTAATGTTGAATGCTTTTGTTTACATCATGTTCATGTCGTGACTTACTTTTTATTATCAAAGTTGTTTATTTGATTTTTTTTTATGATTTTATTATATAAGAGTAGTTCATTTTAATTCATTTATTTTAAGTATTTTATTATGTATTAAGTTATACAATATATTTTTTATTTTGTTATTGTTTGAAACACCATTTGTGTGTACTTTGTATGATTTTGTCCTGTTTTTTTCTGTTGTATTAGCATAACTATAGTTATTCAAGCTGTTATTTCAATATACTTCAAAGGTTGAAATACACAAATATATTGTAATAAATAGTAAATAATACCATATTTTCTGGACCATAGGGCGCACCGGGTCTAGTCAAGTCGATTTTCATACAAGAGGCGCACATAATTATAGAGTGCATTAAAGGATTTATATATATATAGATAAAAGAAATTCTTGAATATCAGTGTAAACTTATTTACACATATACACACACACAACACTCACTGTTGAGTTAAGGGTTGAATTGTCCATCCTTGTTCTATTCTCTGTCACTATTTTTCTAACCATATGCATGTACAGTAAATGGCAGTATTGTCCTGTTTAAGAGTGTCGCAGACAAACTGCTTTACGGTAGACGAAAACGTGACTGCTGTTGTTGTGTGTTGTTGAAATACACAAATGTATCGTAATAAATAGTAAATAATACCATATTTTCCAGACCATAGGGCGCACCGGGTCTAGTCAAGTCGATTTTCATACAAGAGGCGCACATAATTATAGAGCACATTAAAGGATTCATATACATATATATATACACATATATATAAAACAATTCCTTGTGGTCTACATAACATGTAATGGTGGTTCTTTGGTTAAAATGTTGCATAGAGTATGTTTTACAGATTCCAACAGCCGCTTTAGGATGCGCCGTTTTGTGGGCGGTCTTATTTAAGTGGCTCACCTTTGACAGAGTCTTCTCCCCGTCATCTTTGTTGTAGCGGTGTAGCGTGCAAGGACGGGAGTGGAAGAAGTGTCAAAAGATGGAGCTAACTGTTTTGATGACGTACTTCAATAAATAACGGAGCAGCATCTCATCATCTGTGGCTGACTGGTGCAATAACGACGCCGGAAATGTGTCCTGTGAAAAAACGTCCGTTCAGAACTCTAATAACTAATGTTCTTTGGGTGAATAATTAAACTCACCACACCAGTATGTTTTAGCACTTTCATGGCGGGTTTACTGACAGATATAAGTAAGAACTTTACACCGCGGAAAATTAATGTCACATAACAAGTAGTTAGAAAAAAAACAGAAGTTTCTCGACTACTGTGTCGGCACGAACTACAAAGGCGGAATCTCGCAAATTTTCATGAGTTATGCAGATCCCAAATACAGATCAGCAGGTACCAAAAAGAAAAGTTGATTTTACATATAATTGCAAAACAAAACGCCAGGTAATATGTTATTACCTTTTATACACACCAAAATAATTCTCATATGTTGAAGCTCAGTACAATCCATCAAGCGTTGCAGCTTCATAGCTAACCAAAGTCGTACTAAAATATTTTGATAGATTTTGGAGCGCCGTGTGTATTGTTCAATATTTTCATTTCAATGGAACATATAGGATTTTTGTGTTGTTTAGAGTCATATTGCAATCTACACGTATCTCTTATGTATGACTGCCATCTACTGGTCGGACTTATCATTTCACCATGTACCAAATAAAATAGCTTCAAGGTCGGTAAGCACAATCAACATTCTTTCGTACGTTAATTATAAGGGTATAAGGCGCACTGTCGACTTTTGAGAAAATTAAAAGATTTTAAGTGCGCCTTATAGTCCGAAAACATAATAATATAAATACTATTTAATGAATAATAATAATACATTTTTCATGTTATTATTTCTTATTTACACCTCAGATACATTTGCACAAAACATCGGTGTCGCTGATACCAGCCTGAATTTTACTCTGTATTGGATCTGAAAGAAAATCTGTGTTATCGCAAAACACTAATCGAAATGCAGATTTGGATGTTTAAGTTAGGGCCAGAAATTACATTTCAATGCTTGTCAATTCGCCCTGTGATGAGGTGGCGACTTGTCCAGGGTGTACACCACCTTCCGCCCGATTGTAGCTGAGATAGGCACCAATGCCCCCGGCGATCCCAAAGGGAATAAGCGGTAGAAAATGGATGGATGCTTGTCAATTCAGGCCCTAAAGTTGATGATTAATTCATAAATGCAATGCAAATATTGCATTTACAATATTATCGAATGCAAATATTCCTCCTTGCAACATTTATTCGGGAATAAAAATAACCGTGACTCCCTTCAGAGGGCGGTTCTTGCCCCACGTGGGAGCTCAGTAGCTGCCAGGCTCTCACATTAAAACCCAAACGCCGGCGGGGACGTCAGATCACCCTCTCAACAAGGTTAGAGGAGACAAGTAAAATTCTAATGAGGCCCGCCAGCTAGCAAACATGGCGAGGCTATGTTCGAATAGTTCCGAGGTGTCACGGCTAGCGGGCAGAGGATGACGAGGCCATGCACACCACACCATTTACAGCTACTTCTACAATTACAGCGCTAATACCTGCAAAGTACAACTTCTCACAGACGCCCTCCATCAGTTCCCTCACACGCCTCTCCTGGCTGCAACTACATGCATGCATATATGTTTAGCACATCATAAAGTCCTCCACTAAAACGGCATTTCAATTATCCAGACTCTTTAATGTTGCATCTGTTCCAATGTGAGCCACGTTCAAGTCTATTATGGATACCTCAAACCCTTTGACTGTTAGTAATTGTTTTCCTCGGCGGGAAGAAAAAAAAAAAGACTAAATGAAGTGGACCAAAACTAAGCCTTTTATCTCCATGTTGCCCCCCCCCCGGCAACATGGAGACTAAATTTGTAAAGGGAAAAAATACAAACAATAAGTGCATCCTTTTGGCATTAGACCAGGGAGAAGCACACAATGTATAGAAAGGGAAATAGAGTTATGTTTTTGTCGCCCACATTGGCTCCATAATCGGATTTTATGTCTGGCTTTTTATTTATTTATTCACATTTAAATGTTGTGTGTTACGATTATTGTAATCCCTCGTTTGATCGCTGTTAATTGATTCCAGACATGACAGCGATAAAGGAATTCCGCAAATTAGGAATCATTAATTTATAAATCCAATATTTTCATAGTTAGAGTATAAAACATGTTTACTATGGTACCTGTATTATTGTGAGAGCCCTCCAGACATGAAATAACACCTTTTAGTCACGTTTACACTCTTTTAATCCAATACTGTGATAACTCCATCCATCCATCCATCTTCTTCCGCTTATCCGAGGTCGGGTCGCGGGGGCAACAGCCTAAGCAGGGAAACCCAGACTTCCCTCTCCCCAGCCACTTCGTCTCGCTCTTCCCGGGGGATCCCGAGGCGTTCCCAGGCCAGCCGGGAGACATACTCTTCCCAACGTGTCCTGGGTCTTCCCCGTGGCCTCCTACCGGTTGGACGTGCCTTAAACACCTCCCTAGGGAGGCGTTCGGGTGGCATCCTGACCAGATGCCCGCACCACCTCATCTGGCTCCTCTCGATGTGAAGGAGCAGCGGCTTTACTTTGAGTTCCCTCCGGATGACAGAGCTTCTCACCCTATCTCTAAGGGAGAGACCCGCCACACGGCGGAGGAAACTCATTTCGGCCGCTTGTACCTGTAAACTTATCTTTTCGGTCATGACCCAAAGCTCATGACCATAGGTGAGGATGGGAATGTAGATCAACCGGTAAATTGAGAGCTTTGCCTTCCGGCTCAGCTCCTTCTTCACCACAACGGACCGGTACAACGTCTGCATTACTGAAGACGCCGCACCGATCCGCCTGTCGATCTCACGATCCACTCTTCCCTCACTCGTGAACAAGACTCCTAGGTACTTGAACTCCTCCACTTGGGGCAGGGTCTCCTCCCCAACCCGGAGATGGCACTCCACCCTTTTCCGGGCGAGAACCATGGACTCGGACTTGGAGGTGCTGATTCTCATTCAGGTCGCTTCATACTCAGCTGCAAACCGATCCAGCGAGAGCTGAAGATCCCGGTCAGATGAAGCCATCAGGACCACATCATCTGCAAAAAGCAGAGACCTAATCCTGCGGTCACCAAACCGGAACCCCTCAACGACTTGACTGCGCCTAGAAATTCTGTCCATAAAAGTTATGAACAGAATCGGTGACAAAGGACAGCCTTGGCGGAGTCCAACCCTCACTGGAAATGTGTTCGACTTACTGCCGGCAATGCGGACCAAACTCTGGCACTGATCGTACAGGGAGCGGACCGCCACAATAAGACAGTCCGACACCCCATACTCTCTGAGCTCTACCCACAGGACTTCCCGAGGGACACGGTCGAATGCTTTCTCCAAGTCCACAAAGCACATGTAGACTGGTTGGGCAAGCTCCCATGCACCCTCAAGAACCCTGCCAAGAGTATAGAGCTGGTCCACAGTTCCACGACCAGGACGAAAACCACTATGTTCCTCCTGAATCCGAGGTTCGACTATCCGGCGTAGTCTCCTCTCCAGTACACCTGAATAAACCTTACCGGGAAGGCTGAGTGATAACTCGATTTACGAATGTAATTTATTTTGGAACATGGTTTGTAAACCGAATAGTTTGTATCAAACATGCTCCTCTGCTCGTCAACCAGCAATAACACGGCGTGACAACGACCGGGGGAATGGAAGACCGGTACTTTTTAGAGGCGGTATAGTACCGAATATGATTCATTAGTATTGGGGTACTATACTAATACCGGTATACCCTACAACCCTACATGGTACCCACCATGGGTGTTGGTTGTCACAGCCCCATTCATCTTGTAAAGAGTTGCGTTTCCCTTACAGGGCTGGACGTTTAGGTTTCAGATGCTGGAAGAAGTTTGTTGTGCTGCTGCCTTTTTTAAACTAACTTTGCAGCATGTGGCCAACCAAACCGCTGACAACTTTTCTTTTCTTTGGAACAAACGTCTCGATCTGGATTTGCGTTGGCATTAGCCACGTTATGCTATGTGTGTGTGAATCTCCCTAAGGAAGTAAGGAGGACAGATGGAAGCTACAAAAAGAGAAGACTAACAACTAAAATGTATCGCCCAGGCTTAAGTATATTTATTTATAAGTGCATTAGCTCGTGTGAACATACTGGCCAACCCTCCCGAAATTCAGCGCCTCTCCCAAAAACCTCCCGGGACAAATTTTCTCCCGAAAATCTCCCGAAATTCAGGTGGAGCTGGAGACCACACCCCCTCCAGCTTTATTCGGACCTGAGTGACGTGTCAACAGCCTGTTTTCACGTCCGCTTTCCCACAATATAAACAGCAAGCCTGCCCAAAGACGTTATAACTGTAGAATGATCGAGGGCGAGTTCTTGGTTTCTTATGTGGGTTTATTGTTAGGCAGTTTCACTATCAATCAATCAATGTTTACTTATATAGCTCTAAATTACTAATGTCTCAAAGGGCTACACAAACCACATAAGGGCCTACCGAGTGGGACGTCGGTGACAATGATGACCCAGTGGAACGTCGGTGACAATGAGGACCTAACGTCCTCCCAGCGCGGTAACAACACACAACAACAGCAGTCATGTTTTCGTCTACAGTAAAGCAGTTCGTCTGCCGTAAACAGCAAAGTTGTAACACTCTTAAACAGGACAATACGGCCATCTACTATACATGCATATATGACAACATCTACGGCTTTTAGAGATATATAGGTAGAATTCACCAAGTCAAGTATTTCATATACCGGTGTGTATATATATATATATATATATATATATATATAAGAAATACTTGACTTTCAGTGAATTCTTGCTATATACTCGTCCCCTCTTAACCACACCCCGCCCCAACCATGCCCCCACCGCGCCCCCCACCTTCCGAAATTGGAGGTCTCAAGGTGGGCAAGTATGCATGTGATTCAGGTGTAAAATGTGTCCAAAACAACGCATTTTCTGAAGTTAATATTTTTTTTTCCTGTTATTTTTTTAAATTCCTGTTTGTTGCGAGGTCTCAACAAATCGAATAAATCATCACTTGCGAGGAGGAAGAGTGTAAAGCGAAAGTTAATTAAAAGGGCAAAGCGTTCGCTAAGGTTATGTCAAAAAGAGAACTCGGTCTGAATATAATGCTGAATCAAACACACACACACACACACACACCAGGTTGTCAGAGTGATTATGTTCATTCACTCCGTGTCCTCTGTTAGATAAGAGTGCCAGGCAAATGCAAATGCATGGCTGTCAGAGTGCCCATGAGCAAAGCAAAGCAAGGCGAGCGTCTCTCGGTGCTGCCGTGAGCGAGCACGCCTCGCACCAGCCATCACTCATCGGGCCGTGACACGTTGCAGCCCGAGCTTAAGGTGAAATTAAAGACACAGGACGGGAATAGAATTTCTGTGTCAACACCATTTTCACCACGTGAAAAATGCCTTTTGTCAAATCATCCATCCATTCATTTTCTACCGCTTATTCCCTTTGGGGTGGCGGGGGGCGCTGGTGCCTGTCTCAGCTACAATCGGGCTGAAGGCGGTGTACACCCTGGACAAGTCGCCACCTCCTTTATGTCAAATCAGCGGATGAAAGAAGGCCAACAATGAAACCTCTTTTTTTTTTTTTTTTTTTTTTTTTTTTTAAATTGGTCACAAAAGGTTAAAATCGTAGGAAAAGTGAATCAGTTTCCACTGTTATAAGTGAATTAGTGAAGTGACTTATATTTATATAGCGCTTTTCTCTAGTGACTCAAAGCGCTTTTACATGGGGGTCGGCAACCCATAATGTCGAACGAGCCATATTGGACCAAAAATACAAAAACAAATCTGTCTGGAGCCGCAAAAAAATTAAAAGCCATATTACATACAGATAGTGTGTCATGAGATATAAATTGAATTAAAGCTGCAAGCAGCGTTGGTCGGGCCCGCCTTTGGCTTCTGCCCCCATGACCCAAGCCCTGGTCTAAGTCAGACCTACATAGAGGTTTTTGTTTCATGTCTCTACGACATTCCTAACAGAAGTTGCAAGCGGTTTTCTCTGTGTTTTTTCCTAGGGGGTGCTAGAGCGCAATTTAGATTTTTGGGGTTTACTTTTTTATTAGATGGCAATTTTCGCCAGTCCTGATGTGTGTGTAAAATTTGGTGAGTTTTGAAGCATATTAACGGGGTCAAATTACAGCTCGGCGTTTCCGGATGTTGTTGATAAATGGCTTTCGCTTTGCATAATAGAGCTTTAACTTGCACTTTGAAGCATTTTAAGGGGGTCAAATTACAGTTCAAAGAGGCAAAAATGACAATTTTTAGGTAACTTTGCGCAGGGGTTCTTTGAAGGCGCGTAAAATCAACACTCTGTGAATAAATTTTAATCAAAAGGGTTCAATCTCTCTCCTGTGCGAGTTTGAAGCCGACACGACAAATGCGCTCAGAGGAGATAATGTTTGGAAAAAGGTGACAGGTTTTTACAAAACTTTTATTTTGAAGGGATAATTTTTGACTTCCTGTTGATTTTTGCTGAAGGATGTCAATTATAAAAATGTAGGTCTAAGTGAGACCTACATAGAGGTTTTTGTTTCATGTCTTTCCGGCATTCCTACTGGAAGTTACAAGCAATTTTGTCTGTGTTTTCTTCATTAGGAGCAGTTTTTGCTGTGTTTTGGGCTTTGTTTTTTTCATTAGATCGCAATTTCCGCCAGTCCTGATGTGTGTGCCAAGTTTGGTGAGTTTTGCAGCATTTTAAGGGGGTCAAATTACAGCTCAAAGAGGGAAAAATTGCATTTTTTGCGAAAATTTTGCTTTGAATGGGTTTTTGCAAACTTTTTGTTGATTTTTGCCCTAGAAAATAAAATTATGAAATCTAGGTCTAAGTCAGCCCTACATAATGGTTTTTGTTTCATGTCTCTACAACATTGCTAACGGAAATTACAAGCAGTCAGTTTTTTTTTTCCTAGGGGGCGCTAGCGCGCAATTTTGATTTTTGGGGTTTGGTTGCTTAATAAGTTGGGCTGCCGCATTATACTGATGTGTGTGTAAAATTTGGTGAGTTTTGAAGCATGTTAAGGGGGTCAAATTACAGCGCGACGGTGCGGAATAATAATTATAAAGAATGAAAGAATAAAAGTTTACAGTTTCAATAGGGTCCGCCAGGCCCATTGCAAAAGGACTCCTTTGGAGTCCTTTTGCAATGGGCCTGGCGGACCCTAATTATGAGGACTTAAAGGAAACTAAATGAGCTCAAATATAGCTAAAAATGAGGCATAGTAGTGCAATTTGTACATATAGCTAGCCTAAATAGCATGTTAGCATCGATTAGCTCACAGTCATGAAGTGACCAAATATGTCTGATTAGCACACTCCACATAAGTCAATAACATCAACAAAACTCACCTTTGTGCCTTCATGCGCAACGTTATAAGTTTGGTGGACAAAATGAGACAGAAAAAGAAGTGGTATGAATCAGGTCGGAGAAAGTTATGCATGTAAACAAACTACGGTGAGTTCAAGGACCGCCAAAATCAGTAGGACAAAACGCCGCTCGCCAAATACTCGAATCAGTGAAGCATGTTTAAAATAAACAGTGTGCTTTATAGCAATTAGGGAGGTTTGTGTCATGTTTGTCCTCCTACAAATTAAAACAGAAAATGTGTTTTATTTCCCCTCATCATTTCCATTTTTCATATATTTTTGAAAAAGCTCCAGAGAGCCACTAGGGCGGCGCTAAAGAGCCGCATGCGGCTCCGAAGCCGCGAGTTGCCGACCCCTGGCAGTGAAACCCAATATCTAAGTTACATTTGAAGCAGCGTGGGTGGCACTGGGAGCAGGTGGGTAAAGTGTCTTGCCCAAGGACACAACGGCAGTGACTAGGATGGCAGAAGCAGGGATTGAACCTGGAACCCTCAAGTTGCTGGCACGGTCACTCTATTTACAGAGCTATACCGCCCCATAGAAATAATGCAAATCTAAGTGATCCATTCCAGACACCGAAAATATGAACAAAAACACATTTCATAGAGAATATTTACCGTTTTAGACACAAAACAATGCATAAAGTACCGCAGGGGTCGCCAATGCGATGCCCGCGGGCACCAGGTTGCCCGTAAGGACCAGATGAGTCGCCCGCTGGCCTGTTCTAAAAATAGCTCAAATAGCAGCACTTACCAGTGAGCTGACTCTATTGTTTTAATTTTATTTATTTACTAGCAAGCTGGTCTCGCTTTGCTGGACATTTTTAATTCTAAGAGAGACAAAACTCAATTAGAATTTGAAATCCAAGAAAATATTTTAAAGACTTGGTCATTTGTTTAAATAAATTCATTTATTTTTTTACTTTGCTTCTTATAACTTTCAGAAAGACAATTTTAGAGAAAAAAATACAACCTTAAAAATGATTTTAGGATATTTAAACACATATACCTTTTTACGTTTTAAATTCCTTCCTCTTCTTTCCTGACAATTTAAATCAATGTTCAAGAAAATGTGTCTTATTGTAAATAATAATAAATACGTTTTAACTTAATTTTTCATTTTAGCTGCTGTTTTTTTTTTACGACGAAGAATATTTGTGAAATATTTCTTCAAACTTGTTATGATTAAAATAAAAAATAAAACATTCTGGCAAATCTAGAAAATATTTAGAATCAAATTTAAGTCTTTTGAATTTCTTTTAACATTTTTTTTCTGGAAACTCTAGAAGAAATAATGATTTGTCTTTGTTAGAAATATAGCTTGGTCCAATTTGTTATATATTCTAACAAAGTGCAGATTGGATTTTAACCTATTTAAAACATGTCTTTCAAAATTCTAAAATGTATCTTAATCAGGAAAAATTACTAATGATGTTCCATAAATTCTTTAAATTTTTTCAAAAAGATCCGAATTAGCTAGTTTTTGTCTTCTTTTTTAAGGTTGAATTTTCAATTTTAAAGAGTCGAAAATGAAGATAAACTATGTTTCAAAATCCATCCATCCATCCATTTTCTACCGCTTATTCCCTTTCGGGGTCGCAGGAGGGTGCTGGCGTCTATCTCAGCTCCAATCCGGCGGAAGGCGGGGTACACCCTGGACAAGTCGCCACCTCATCGCAGTGTTTCAAAATGTAATTTTAATTTTTTTTCCTGTTTTCTCGTCTTTTAAACCGTTCAATTAAGTGTTTTTTTTCATCATTTATTCTCTACAAAAAACCTTCCGTAAGAGGGAAAAAAAATGTACGACGGAATGACTGACAGAAATACCCATATATTTTTTTTTATATATATAGATTTATTTATTAAAAGGTAAATGGAGCAAATTGGCTATTTCTGGCAATTTATTTAAGTGTGTATCAAACTGGTAGCCCTTCGCATTAATCAGTACCCAACAAGTAGTTCTTGGTTTCAAAAAGGTTGGTGACCCCTGAGGTACCGTATGTTCTGGACCATAGGGCGCACTGCCCATGAATGGTTTATTTTCAATCTTTTTTCATATATAAAGGCGCACCGAATTATAAGGCGCATTAAAGGAGTCATATTATTATTTTTTTTTCTAAATGTGAAAAACTTCCTTGTGGTCTACATAACATGTAAAAGTGGTTCTTTGGTCAAAAAGCTGCATTGATTATGTTTAACAGATCATCTTCAAGCCGCTTTCTGACAGTTGCTTCCGGATGCACCGTTTTCCTATTTACGTGGCTCACATTCTGCAGAGTCTTCTCCCCGTCATCTTTGTTGTAGTTGTGTAGCGTGCAAGGACGGGAGTGGAAAAAGTGTCAGAAGATGGAGCTAACTGTTTTAATGACATTCAGACTTTACTTAAATCAATAACAGAGCAGCATCTCCTCATCCGGAAACAACACAGGAAATGTGTCCCGTGAAAAAAAGTCCGACCGGAACTCTCTAATAACTAAAAGTTCCTTGGGTGAATAATGTAAACTCATTACACCGGTGTGTTTTAGCGCTTTCATGGAGAGTTTACTGACAGATATAAGTACAAACTTTACACTACTTTGTATTAGAAATGGCAACACAGGAGGATGAATGTCCCATAACAAGAAGATAGAGAAAAAGAAAAAGCTTATTAACAACGGGGTCGACACCGACTACAAAGACGAACGCGCGCAAATTTTCAGGACTCATGCAGATCTCAAATACAGATCAGCAGGTACCAGAGGGTTACAAAAGTTGCTTTTGCATAATATTGCGAAACAAAACGCCAGATATGTCGTACCTTATACACACACCATAATAATACTCGTATCTTTAATGCGCCGACAATCCATCAAGCGGTGCGGCTTCATAGCTGACCAAAGTTGTACTAAAACATTGATAGTTTTTTGAGCGCCGTGTGTAAGGTTCTATATTTTCAAAAGTTGCTGTTGTTTACTTGAGTCATATTGCCATCATAATGCAGTCTACGCGTATCTCTTATGTTTGAATGCCATCTCCTGGACACTCTTATTACACCATGTGCCAAATAAAATTGATTTCAAGTCGGTAAGCAAAATCAGGATTATTTCGTACATTAGGGACCCTGTCAAGTTTAAAAAATAAATAAAATAAATAAGATTTTAAGTGCGCCTTATAGTCCGGAAAATATTGTAAATGGAAACAAACCGAATGACCAAAAATTTACATATAACATCACTTTTACCTTCATAGAAGGTTGGTGAAGATGGCGATGAACGGTGTTATGTTTTACCATGATTGGTTCCAACTTTTTCCTTATTTTCCACATTTTGTCATTATTTCCTGTGTTTTTCGAGTTCATTTCCTGTCAAGCCCTTTTATTTTCTAGGCTCCTTACTGTTTGTCCCCGATCTCTGTTGTTGCAACACTCTTAAGGTGCCTGAGAGCGCTGCTCTCCACACCTGTCCCTGGTTTTGGCAAATCAGGAAGCGCAGCTGATCCGGATTGCCCAATTACCGTATGTTTTTTTCACCACGATTATGAATAGATTTTTCTTCGCTAACAGCTATCATTTTCGTATTCAACAAATAGTTTTCATTCAACACCGACATAGACACTGAAAAGATGTGATATCGTTTGGGCTATGGTGTCATCTTTTGGACAAGTTTCCTCACTGCAGGTGTTGCAGGTCGAAAATGTAGTTCTTGTTTTGTGCCTTAAACCGGAAGGATAACCAACCGTAGCGTTTCTACTTTAAAATAATTCTTCATTCATCGGTCCAAGCAAGGTTTGTAAGTTTTACCCTGCGCCCGATTGTAGCTGAGATAGGCGCCAGCGCCCCCCGCGACCCCAAAAGGGAATAAGCGGTAGAAAATGGATGGATGGACAATAAAACTAAACCAAATCATACTTACTAAACCATCCCATGTGTGATATCTGTGGGAGTGTTTTCGTGCTTGTTTGTATGTGCTATCGTAATGCACTCAAGCTAGTGCTGTTAGCATTAGCGAATATGCTAACACATTGTATTATAATTTTTTAAACAAACAGCGCAATGGAGTTATTGAGTCAGTTCCGCGGATTGGAGAGCTAGCTTCTGCAGCTAGTGTGTCCATGACGATGGCTTCTGTTTTGTTTGATCAGCCGTTTTACTTCTGTGTTACCGATACTGTTTGGAAACAATTAAGGTATTTCAATAACAATTTACAAAATCGTTCGTACCGTTGTATGTCTGCGGCATATAATCCGGTGCAGCTCATATCTGTAAAAATATTTACTTCTAAAATTTGGTGAATTAAATACCGGTGTGCTATATATCCCGGAAAATATGATAGTTTGATTTACAGCCCGTGTCTTCATGCACTTTGACGCCGGTTCATTATCTTCCATAGGTCTCTTATGGTTTTGGATCCTGTACGTTTTTTTTTACGTCCACAGATTCTACCTCAGTTATCCCTAATAAAAAGACCTTTCACTTTACCTACCGCCTCTGCATCCTGGTGTCCAGACCAACACATCGGCATAGAAATAGGGGAGATTTTCCACATGGATAGCACCTTCGTACTTTGCAACAAAATCTTTCTTGAATTCATTAGCGTTTCTCACCTTCTTTACCAGAGAGCTGGTATTGTGGGTATAGGGTTTAAGTTTATTTTGAACATGGATACAATTACAATATAGTTAATCACAAAATGTTCAGTTTCTCCTTACATGTTGGGAAAGGAATATTTTTATTTAATCCTACCCCTTTCTCATTTCAGAGCAATTACTAACACACTTAATCGCTTCCGGTTCTCCTTTTATCCACAAAAAATATTCCCAGCTTTTTTTGGCCTCGTTATTTTGTAATCCTAGCATACTTGCCAACCCTCCCGGATTTTCCGGCAGACTCCCGAAATTCAGTGCCTCTCCCGAAAACCTCCCAGGACAAATTTTCTCCCGAAAATCTCCCGAAATTCAGGCGGAGCTGGAAGCCACGCCCCCTCCAGCTCCATGTGGACCTGAGTGAGGACAGCCTGTTTTCACGTCCGCTTTCCCACAATATAAACAGCGTGTCTGCCCAATGACGTTATAACTGTAGAATGATCGAGGGCGAGTTCTTGGTTTCTTATGTGGGTTTATTGTTAGGCAGTTTCATTAACGTCCTCCCAGCGCGGTAACAACATACAACAACAGCAGTCACGTTCTCGTCTAACATAAAGCAATTTGTCTGCCGTAAACAACAATGTTGTGACACTCTTAAATAGGACAATACTGCCATCTACTGTACATGCATATGGTTAGAAAAATAGTGACAGAGAATAGAACAAGGATGGACAATTCAACTCTTAACAATGAGTAGATGAGTGTTGTGTGTGTGTGTATATGTGTAAATAAATGAAGACTGATATTAAAGTATTTATTTTACTTATATATAATATGAAATACATGACTTGGTGAATTGTAGCTGTAAATATACTCCTCCCCTCTTAACCACGCCCCCAACCACGCGAAATCGGAGGTTTCAAGGTTGGCAAGTAGGAGTCGTAGTGAATTTAAAAAAAAAGCACAAAGATTGAGTCACCATTGCGGGGCTTCTTTGTTTGGGTATTTAAGCCCACAGATTTAATATGAGGCCAATTGTAGTAGTTTGTTATGCGTACGGTAATCCGAAATAAGAGTAGCAGATGAAAACTGGGGCAAAATTTTGACAACAATTTTTGTTAAATTGAGTCATGCAAAAAGTGTTGCGTATAAAGTCAATGAAAATTAGAGTGTGTTGACATATTGGAGGAGGGTTCGACAATTCTTGCCTGTGTATGAAAGTTTCAGACATCAGCAGCCATGTTTCTGTTCACAGATTTACAGCTAATATACAGTAGATTTTGTAATCCATTCTACTGAAAACGATGGAAAGCGCCACTGTCCCCAGCAACTGGCACCGTGGTCAAAGTTAAAACTACAATAAAACACATTTCAGGACATTCAACTCTACTGTCATCCAGCATCTAAAGTGGGTGATGCACCCCTCAATTCGTCACGTTTCACGTGTCAGGTAAACTGAGACGAATGGGACCATATTAATCCCCTTCTGACTTACGTATGTCGTAATCACAATCATCGCCAACAAAGATGCTCTTTTGCATGCACGCTAGTAAAAAAAAGTGTGAAAAGTGATCACGTTTAGTGTCCAGGCTGAAAGGTGGTGTTTTGGGGCCGCTTCACATATCATTCCTCCGTCTTGTCCACAAAGTACACCTGACTTTTAATGATCATGTCAAATATTTCTACAGTTGAGGTGTCAGAAATATCCATGTGACTTTTAACCAGCCTTGCTTTCTGATCTGCATGAAGCTTTGTTTTTGAGAATAATGCATCCTGAAACCGAGTATGTTTGAGTTCTTCTTCCTATCTGGATCTTCGGGACTTTCTGTTTCTAATTGTTTTTTTGTTTTGGTTTTTTTAGTTAAACCTCCAGCTGAATTTTCTACATTCACAACATTTTGTAGGCAGCAATATGAGATGTGATTGAAAATGGAATATGTGCAATGTTGAATAAAGAAAACTATAATATATTCAATAAAAACTCTTAAAACAACTTGTTTTTTCTCCAAGAAGTGTTTTTTTTAATGTCTCATCCTGAGTATTTTTCCACACAATTTGGTCAGGTGAGTTTTTGGTTTTATTGTGTATCTATCCCGATGTACGATACATCAATATCACCCAACACCTTATTTCTGATATGGATATCAACCAATAGTGACACAAACATGCAGTCATATTTGTGTAAAACAAGGCAAAAATTGCAATGTATGTTATAGAAAAAAATGCCATATTTAGTTTGTTTCAATAAAAACAGTAGTCATTACAGTTAAGTGAATAAATTACATTATACTATCAACACTCAATATAAGTAAGTCTAAGAACAAATTAACCAACAAGAATCTAAGTTATGGAGGGTCAAATGTGACAAAATTAAATAAATAAATACATTTTTTGATAATTAAGTAAGCCATTATTTAAATACAGTTGGAATCAAATTAAATAAATACAAAAAGTTTGATGATTAAATAAGCCATTATTTAAATATAGTTGGAATTTAATCTAATTAAATAAAAACTTATTTTAATAATCAAATAAGCCATTACTTAAATATATTTGGAATTAAATAAATGTAATTAAAAACTAATTTTGATAATTAAATAAGCCATTATTTAAATACAGTTGGAATCAAATTAAATAAATACAAAAAGTTTGATGATTAAAAAAGCCATTATTTAAATATAGTTGGAATTTAATTAGATTAAATAAATACTTATTTTGATGACTGAATAAGCCATTATTTAAATATAGTTGGAATTTAATCTAATTAAATAAAAACTTATTTTAATAATAAAATAAGCCATTACTTAAATATATTTGGAATTAAATACATGTAAATAAAAACACATTTTGATAATTAAATAAGCCATTCAAATATAGTTGGAATTAAATTAAATTTTTTAAAAGTTTGATAATTAAATAAGCCATTATTTAAACATAGTTGGAAGTAAATATATGCATGTTAGTGTCAATGTACCTAATGTAAGAGTACATTTAATAGTTTAATCATAAAGCATTTTATTTTCAAGCAGAACAATAACGTCCCAAATATAGTCTCATCATTTAAAGTTTTACATTATTGCATCAAAAACCCACTAAAAATTCTACATTGACGAAAAATGTTATAATATATGATCTTAAAAGGCAATATGTCAACAACATGGTGAACTAACGTGTGAATGCAACCATAATTAGTATGAAATGCTGACAATTGAAAAAATTGAGTATTTACAACTAATTAGTTATGAAAATGATCTACAGCTCATCTGTGCCACATAAATGTTGACACGTGTTTATGTGCACCTTCTGGTGGACACAGCCTTTTCTTTTTCGCCAGACTTTTACGGCGCTCTTGTTTTTAGAAACCCGACTCTGAACGCCATTTAAATATTTTAAATGGTGCAATTACTTGACTCTTGGACAAACACCAGATCATCCATCAAGTTGGTGACAGGCATGACAGTTCAGCCAGGGCGTCATCTCTTTACCTTCCCCTCTGAGGCCCTGGGAAAGACATGGAGTTCCATCACACATGGGAACACTAACAATAACAATGTACAAGGCTGATTATCTCATACTTTTTGTTTACAGTGGCAGACAAACGTGGAGCAGCTTGTGATGTGCGGATCGATACTGAAATAGCGATACCACCGATACCAGCTCATTTTGCTTTGATATCAATTCTCGGATCAAAATATCAATATTTTTAATACTTTAGTTCAGGGGTGTCCACACTTTTTCCAAAGTCAAAGCATGCTGGGGCAATTTTGATATTTTTTTTTAAATGTAAAAAAAAGCTATAAACAGATATTGTGTTAGTTTTTTTTATTATAGGTGACTAAGTATATGTTCATTAATTATTAGTTGGAACATTTCAGGTCTTTCTCATTTGTTTGTACTTTTATCTTACATTTAGACTATAGTTTTTTCCCCCATGTAAGAGCAGAATACAAATATTTATTTATATAATGTGTGTGTATGTATATATATATATATATATATATATATATATATATATATATGAATAAAAGGCAAAAAAAGTTTTGGTAATAAAGACACAAATTAGGGTTTTTATATAATATATATATATATATATATATATATATATATATATATATATATATATATATATATAAAAACCCACTTTGGAATGTAATTTGTGGCAAAAAGGAAATTAAGACACAAATTAACTTCCAAAGTGTGTGTGTGTGTGTATATATATATATATATATATATATATATAAACACTTTGGAATGTAATTTGTGGCAAAAAGGTAATCAAGACACAAATTAACTTCCAAAGTGTGTGTGTGTATATATATATATATATATATATATATATATATATATATATATATATATATATATATAAAAAACCTACTTTGTGGCAAAAAGGTAATTAAGACAAATTAACTTCCAAAGTGTGTGTGTGTGTGTATATATATATATATATATATATATATATATAAAAAAGGCAAAAAAAGTTTTGGTAATAAAGACACAAATTAGGGTTTTATATATGTATATATATATATATATATATATATATATATATATATATATATATATATATAAACCCACTTTGGAATGTAATTTGTGGCAAAAAGGTAATTAAGACACAAATTAACTTCCAAAGTGTGTGTGTGTATATATATATATATATATATATATATATATACACATAACCAACCAACCCTACTTTGGAAGTTAATTTGTCTCTTTATTACCAAAACTTTTTTTGCCTTTTCACTTTGAAATATTTCTGGACTGAATTTTTCTTGCACTGACTTATTATAAATATTTTTTTTTTTATATACTGCATTTTATAACACTGTTTATTTTTTTTTTTTACCAAACTGCATTTTTAAAAACACACATTTTCTGTAATTGCAAACAATTATTCAAATGCACACAATTCAATAATTCCAAAAATTACCTTTTGGCAATGAAGACACAAACTACCCTCTATATTTAGCTAATATACCTAATTATTAATTAACTATTTACATTTTCAGAACATGTTGCGGGACACAGGAAAAATGGATGAAATTGCAAGCTCAGCAAAAAAAAAAAGGCCCCCCAGGCAGACGCCTGACTTGCAGTTCTCTTCCAAAAAATGTTAAAGGGCAGTGTTTTCCTGAGTGGGCAACCCCGATTCTTGTTGACTAGATATTAGCTATATCGCTCTGAGGGTAGAATACTTTTGCGAAGGTGGGCTGTGCGAGTGTGCGACACCTGAACGAGTGGGAGGATAAATCCGAAAATGAGGTACTAAAAAGGCAGACCAATCACAGCTCTGTCGTCTGCGTCACCACTGAAGCCAAGCTAGGGTGTTGGGTGTCGTGTTGGCCGTGACCTGAGGCTGCAGAGTCGGCAGGCGAAGTGCATTTAAATGTATTCATCAACAAAAATAAAGAAATAGTGCAGCAGGGAAGTGCACAGGAAGCATCGGGAAAGCTATGCAGGTTGAGCTACAAAGCATTTAAAAAGAGGACAGGGCTGGCATAGAAAGAATCATTTTCGGCAAAATTTGTATTATTTATCACTCACTATGGTTTTCAGTATGTTTTAGTTTTTACTGCATGTAAAAAATGTACACTGCTACCATGTTGTTTGCCTTTTGTGGGATAAATAAAAGGCTATCCCTGTCATGTCTTGTGATCATGTTTTGTTTAGTTATGTTCTGCTTAAGACTCCATTGTTTCCTGTTTTTGCACTTCCTTGTTTGTTTTGTTTCCATGACTACCCATTAGTTTTCGCCTGTCCTCATGTCACGCACCTGTTTCATCTTTTGCACTCGCACACCTGTCACTAATCATGTCTATTATTTAAAGCGAAAGTTGCCAGAAAGTAAGCCTGGCGACTTTACCTCTACTCATGTCATGCCATGCTACCTCCATTCTGCTTCAGGCCATGTTTACGATTCACGCTGCTTGTTTCATAGTTCCATGCCAAGTCAGTTTTTGTTTATTGTTCATAGTTTCTGCCTTTGCGCAAATTTTGTTTCATCCATCCATTTCCTACCACTTATTCCCTTTTGGGGTCACGGGGGGGCGCTGGCGCCTATCTCAGCTACAATCAGGCGGAAGGCGGCATACACCCTGGACAAGTCGCCAACTCAGAGTTTTGTTTCATTAGTCAAGTTTGTTCTCCGCCATTGTGCGCGCCTTTTTTTGCTTCTTTTTTTTGTAGTGGCAGTTTAGCTCGGTTGGTAGAGTGGCCGTGCCAGCAACTTGAGGGTTGCAGGTTCGAATCCCGCTTCCGCCATCCGAGTCACTGCCGTTGTGTCCTTGGGCAAGACACTTTTACCCACCTGCTCCCAGTGCCACCCACACTGGTTTGAATGTAACTTAGAGATTGGGTTTCACTATGTAAACGCGCTTTGAGTCACTAGAGAAAAAAGCGCTATATAAATATAATTCACTTCACTTGTAGTTATAGTCTTAAAATAAAGTATGTCATTACCTTCACGCCTTGCCCGCTCCAACTTTCCTCTGCATTCCGGAAAAACTATCCCCAAAGTCCACATTCTGACAATCCCGTCCTAACCGGTAACAGGTGTGTCCTGATTGCCAATCAGGGACGGGTCAATTTATGAATTTATGGGCATGAAATTGTTTGTTTATTTTGTTGAAAAATGAAAAAAATAAACTAAAACTAAATCTGAAAAGGTACCCATTCCTTGCCACCCCCCACTAGTCTGCTTCTCCAGCCCCATACTAGGCGTGCATCACCTACTGGTGGTGTAGAATGACACCTGACAGGGAACAATATCTGGGCACTTGGATGGAGGCATGCCAATGAATTTGGTGTCCTCCATTTTCCTTCTTGGTGGAAACCCAACGCTTGTAGTGGGACACAATGCCCGCCGCTGAAACCCAATCGCCTAAATCCCTTAAGGTGAACCTGCTGAGTTCAAACAAAGATGTCGATAGAAACGTGTTAGGTTCTACACGCCTTCTTTTGTTGACCAGTCAGAGGTCGGGTCTTCTTGTGGGTTTCCCCAAACAGGTCACAGGTAAGTGTTACAGTGTTGGTCACGCTCCGACAAGAGCGTTGTCGATTCCTACATAAACGCTACGAATTATTCGATCTTTGTGGCAAAAGAGACGATAAATTCAAGAGATTAGATTAGATAGTACTTTATTTATTCCGTCAGGAGAGTTCCTTCAGGAAAATTACAATTTTCAGCACAATCCCATTCAAGATCAGACAAACATTAAAGGGAGACAGAACAGGATCGCTGACGGGTCTGCCGGCTTCCAGCGCCCCTTACAAAAAAGATGAGATACAGGCAAACAAGGGGGGAATATATAAAATTAAAATAAAATAAAAAAAACGGTCTTAGCCTGGGCCCTGGAGAGGGGGTGCAGACTGAGGCCAAGGGAAAAAAACAACACATAGCCAGGGAACACATCCCTCTTCCATGAGTGTAAGAGGGAAACATCAAACAACACAGAGGACATTAAAGACATTAAATCAGCAGATACAACCAGACACTTCTACATACAGCTATGAATAAAAAGTAAAAGAAACATATCCACTGTGGTGGCCTCTGCGGTGTTCCACGCCATCGTCCGCTGGGGTGGAGGTAGGATGGCCAGAGACAGGAGCAGACCCAACAAAGCAACCAGGACAGCCGACTCCACTCCCGGCCAGTGTCCAGTCCGCATGGATGAGCGATGATACGTCCAAGGAGACTGAGGTGTCCGACACCAATGGGTCAAGACGATGAATAACTAATTAAGGTTAACATTTAAAATATTGACATGTAAGGTTAGTTCCTCCCCTTTTCTACAATTAAAACAATTCATTGTGATCTACATAACATCTTCCGTCCAAAGGCAAAACCTAGTAACTCACTTCTAGCTGATTTTGAGAAAACAAAAAGGAAAACCAATCTATCTTGATGCTGTCTTACAAAGATCTACAAAGTCATCAAACGTATTGATGTTTTCTTGAGCTTTCATTTTCTTGCCGATTGAGCCACGGATTGAATCTGCTCTCATGAACGTGTGCCCTTTCTCCAGACATTTGATCACAATCTCAGGTGGGCCCCATTCTGCGTTTGCACATTGGGCAAGAGCCGTGTACAGCGTCCAGTTTTTATTTTGACCTCCACAGTTATCTGCCTAAAAGAGTATGCAAGGGGAAGAATCAAGAACAATACATTTAATGAAGGTGCTTGGGCAAATCTTCCAAATATCCCCTCGTGCCATAATATCACATAATCAGGTTGACCGTCGGCCCCCATTCGTGCAAATCAATCAATCAATCAATCAATCAATCAATGTTTACTCATATAGCCCTAAATCACTAGTGTCTCAAAGGGCTGCACAAACCACTACGACATCCTCGGTAGGCCCACATAAGGGCAAGGAAAACTCACACCCAGTGGGACATCGGTGACAATAATGACCCAGTGGGACGTCGGTGACAATGATGACTATGAGAACCTTGGAGAGGAGGAAAGCAATGGATGTCGAGCGGGTCTAACATGATACTGTGAAAGTTCAATCCATAATGGATCCAACACAGTCGCGAGAGTCCAGTCCAAAGCGGATCCAACACAGCAGCGAGAGTCCCGTTCACAGCAGAGCCAGCAGGAAACCACCCCAAGCGGAAGCGGATCAGCAGCGCAGAGATGTCCCCAGCCGATACACAGGCAAGCAGTACATGGCCACCGGATCGGACCGGACCCCCTCCACAAGGGAGAGTGGGACATAGGAGAAAAAGAAAAGAAACGGCAGATCAACTGGTCTGTTATGTGGTAGTTGCTAGGTCCTGCCATGCGCCTAACAGCTTACAATATCGCATACACTAATGTAAAGCATATCACGTAGGAACTCCAAAATTGTTATCAGCTCAGTTTTGACCAAAATTGAGTTACTGGGTTTTGCCTTTGGACAGGAGACATGTAATGATGTATTTTTTGGTAAAAAAAAAAAAAAATTGCATAGATTTTGTTTTACAGGCCTATTTTCAAGCCATTTTTGTTCTCCCTTATTAAAATGGTTCCTTTTTAGGAGGTGGAGCTGTTAGATCAGGGGTGTCCAAAGTGCAGCCCGGGGTCCATTTGCGGCCCGCAGCTAATAGTTTACCGGCCCACCACACATTCTGCAAAAATTGCAAAACTGATAGTATTGCAAAAATTTCCAAAAACATTTAAAAAAAAAGTGGAATTAGGTGAAATCTAATGAGAAAAAGTGGCAGTGTTGACACAAAGCTGCCAGGCAGTTTTTTTGTTCCTTTTGTCTTCATTTCTTTTTTTTCCCCATTGCTCCAAAAAAAAAAAAGACAAAAAAATCTATGTTATAATGAATTATTACTTAAAAATTATCACTTTAAAATGTTTGATGTGGAAAAAATATTGCATATGTTGTGTGGTTGCCATATAGAAACATCAAAGTTTTGACAAAAGAGCATAAAACTAAATAGTTCAAACTTAAAATCGACAGATATATCGGAAGATGATCTTGAAATTTAAGTGTTAAAAGTAAAAAAAAAAAACAACAATAAAAATGTATCACTTTATGAGTGGGGAACCTTTCGGATCTCAAATATATTTAGTAGGATTTTATTTATATTTTCACTGTGATTACTCAAAAATATTAATTTAAATCAATGGTGTCCTGCATTATTGATCTTTGAGGGCTTTAATTGCTAAATAAAGGAACTCTCGTGGAGGAATCATCCATCCATCCATTTTCTACCGCTTATTCCGTTTTGGGGTCGCGGGGCTGGGGGAATCAATAAAGTACTATCTATCCATCTAAATACTGCATATTTCAGTTTTACTATAAAAAACAAAAGTTGTCTTTGACAGAAAAGGCATAAAACCTTATTTTACTTTATATCAACCTCAAGTTGATAGATATTTACTGTGAGCATTAAATGAAAGATAATTAGAATTATTTTTACCATTTTAGTGTCAGAGACCCTCTAAGCTCCCCAGGAGCCCTAAGGATTAAAAAAAAAAAAAAAAATCCATATATTTTGTCATGGTTTGAAAATGAAAAATATCAAAATGGCCCCACATGCTTAAATATTTCCGTGTGCAGGGCCTCTGTGGAAAAAGTTTGGACACCCCTGTGTTAGATGCAAACAGACCTCTCCTCAACACGCCCCCTCACACAGAGTAAGCCTTCCATTTTGAAGTTTTTTTTAACTTCAGTGACCGCCACCGGCCGTCTTTTTTGATTGACTTTCACTACAACATACCAGATGATAAAGCGAGACCAGCGGCTCACCGTGTTTTCTAGTTGGAAACAAGAAAGGAGGCGAAACGGGTGGACGAAAGCCACGCTGACGTCATACGGGTCTGGAACTCTAGGCTAACTAAGGTTTGTACCAAGTCTGTAACTTTCTAATGCTAGATCCCTGGACGGTGACAGCTGAAGATCCTGGCCAGAGGAAGCCATCAGGACCATAATCATCTGCAAAAAAGCAGAGACCTAATCCTGCAGCCACCAAACCGAATCCCCTCAACGCCCTGACTGCGCCTAGAAATTCTGTCCATAAAAGTTATGAACAGAATCGGTGACAAAGGGCAGCCTTGGCAGAGTCCAACTCTTACTGGAAACGGGTCCGACTTACTGCCGGCAATGCGGACCAAGCTCTGACACTGATCATACAGGGAGCGGACCGCACCAATAAGGCGGTCTGATACCTCATACTCTCTGCGCACTCTCCACAGGACGTCCTGGGGTACACGGTCGAATGCCTTCTCCAAGTCCACAAAGCACATGTAGACTGGTTGGGCAAATTCCCATGCACCCTGTCATGATCCGCTGCTTGGATCATGTCATTTTCAGGTTTTGGTTCCGTTCGTATCTCATCTTGTTAGTATTTGACTTCCTTAGTTCCTGGTGGCACTTCCTGTGTTGTTCTGTTGTCATAGTTAACCATTAGTGTCACCTGCCTCTTGTTTTTTACGCGAACCTGCTTTGTAATTACTCCCCTTATTTAAGCCTGCCTTTTCCGTTACTCATTCTCGCATCCTAGTAGTTTCCCAATTGTGGTAAAAAAATATTTCTTGTTCTTGCTAGCTTTCGCGCTATGCTTCTTTTGTTTGTTCCCTAGCTCACATGCTAGCGCTTCTAGTTCTTCTAGCTCCCATGCTAGTTCTGTTCGTTTTGCCTTTAGTGCCTTGTGCAAGTGTTTCTGTTCTTAGTCTGTTTTGTTAGTGTAAATAAATCATCATTTCCTACCTTCACGCTGTGTCCAAATCCGACTGCATCCCTGAGAGAACGAACCCGCACCACGATGCCAGCTAACCGGCACACACCCTCAAGGACCCTGCCGAGAGTATAGAGTTGGTCTACCGTTCAACGATGAGGAAAACTACAGTTCCTCCTAAATCCGAGGTTGGACTATCCGGTGTAACCTCTCCTGTACACCTGAATGAACCTTACCGGAAAGGCTGAGGAGTGTGATTGTTAAGTTCCACTCTTCTACTCCAAAAAGGATCCGCAGACAACTCACGATTTCCAATTGATCACTTTTATTTTTTTCAACTTGAAGAATTGTTGGTTTCTTTTAAGCTGATCTTTAAAATCTTCTGTAGATTGTAAAACTTTAAACCACGTAAACAAAGATGTTAATGTGATTAAACAGGTATTTTCAAACATTTTTTTACAAATGCTTTTAATACCTCTGAATAATGTTTAAAACTTTCTACATAATGTTTTAACTTTTAGCAAAACACGACGTTATCTTTTAAACTTTGCATTAATGTTTTGTACTTTTAAAGGCCTATTGAAATGCGATTTTCTCATTTAAACGGGGATAGCAGGTCCACTCTATGTCATACTTGATCATTTCGCGATATTGTCATATTTTTGCTGAAAGGATTTAGTAGAGAACATCGATGATAAAGTTCCGAACTTTTGGACGCTCATAAAAAAAGCCTTGCCTTTACAGACGATGTGCGCGTGACGTCACCGGTTTTAGGGCTCCTCACACCTTCACATTGTTTACAATGTGAGCCACCAGCAGTAAGAGCAATTTGGACCAAGAAAGCGACAATTTCCCCCTTTATTTGAGTGAATATGAAAGATTCGTGGATGAGGAAAGTGAGAGTGAAGGACTAGAAAAAAACAAACAAACAAAAAACAGGCGAGGGCAAGTGAGAGCGATTCTGATCTTTTTAAGACATATTTACTAGGATAATTCTGGAAAATCCCTTATCTGCTATTGTGTTGCTAGTGTTTTAGTGAGTTAAATAGTACCTGCAGTCGGAGGGGTGTGTCCACGGGTGTCTTGACGCCAGAGTCTCTGAGTGAAGTCACGCAGCTGCATGGACGGCGCAAGCTCCGCTGATCTCCTGTAAGAGGCGACTTTACACCACAATTTTCTCACCGAAAACTGCCGGTAGACATATAGTCGGGATCCATGTTCGCTTGACTGCTCTGATCCATAGTAAAGCTTCACCTCCGGGAATTTTAAACAAGGAAACACTGGCTGTGTTTGTGTGGCTTCAGCAGGGGTCACCAACCTTTTTGAAAGCAAGAGCTACTTCTTGGGTACTGATTAATGCGAAGGGCTACCAGTTTGATACACACTTAAATAAATTGCCAGAAATAGCAAATTTGCTCAATTTACCTTTAATAAATCCATCCATCTATCTATCTATCTACCTATCTATCTATCTATATATATATATATATATATATAGATATATATATTAAAAAATGGGTATTTCTGTCCGTCATTCCGTCATACATTTTTTTTCCTTTACGTAAGGTTTTTTTGTAGAGAATAAATGATGAAAAAAAACACTTAAACGGTTTAAAAGGAGAAAACATGAAAAAAATGAAAATTAACTTTTGAAACAGTTTTCTTCAATTTCGACTCTTTAAAATTCAAAATTCACCCGGAAAAAATTGAGAAAAACTAGCTAATTCAAATATTTTTGAAAAAATAAAAACATTTTTTTATGGAACATCATTAGTAATTGTTCGTGATTAAGATTAATTTTAGAATTTTGATGACATGTTTTAAATAGGTTAAAATCCAATCTGCACTTTGTTATAATGTATAACAAATTGGACCAAGCTATATTTCTATCAGACAAATCATTATTTATTCTAGATTTTCCAGAACAAAAATTTTAAAAGAAATTCAAAAGACTCTGAAATAAGATTTAAATTTGATTCTACAGATTTTCTAGATTTGGCAAAATTTAAATTTTAAATCATAAGTTTGAAGAAATATTTCACAAATATTGTTCGTTGAAAAATTAGAAGCTAAAATGAATTAAATTAATATGTATTTATTCTTTACAATAAAAAAAAATACGTGAACATTGATTTAAATTGACAGGAAAGAAGAGGAAGGAATTTAAAAGGTAAAAAGGTATATATGTTTAAAAATCCTAAAATCATTAAGGTTGTATTTTTTCTCTAAAATTGTATTTCGGAAATTTATAAGAAGCAATGTAAAAAAAAAAAATAATAATTTATTTAAACAAGTGAAGACCAAGTCTGTAAAATATTTTCTTGGATTTTCAAATTCTATTTGAGTTTTGTCACTCTTAGAATTAAAAATGTCGAGCTAAGCGAGACCAGCTTGCTAGTAAATAAATACAATTTTAAAAATAGAGGCAGCTCACTGGTAAATGCTATTTGAGTTAATTTCAGCGGGCGACTCATCTGGTCCTTACGGGCTACCTGGTGCCCGCGGGCACCGCGTTGGTGACCCCTGGGCTAAAGGCTAAAAGCAACACAGATGTCAAAAATACTGTGTAATTATGCGATTAAAGCAGACCACTTATAGCTTGGATCAGGCTGGAAAATAATGTTAGCTACAACCCGAGACGTCAAACGCACACGTCATCATACCGCGACATTTTCAACAGGACACTTCACGGGAAATTTTAAAATTGCAATTTAGTAAACTAAAAAGGCCGTATTGGCATGTGTTGCAATGTTAATATTTCATCATTGATATATAAACTATCAGACTGCGTGGTCGGTAGTAGTGGGTTTCAGTAGGCCTTTAACTTTAAACATTTCCCATTTTAGCTTAAGCTTTAAACAACTTGCTTTTAACCGGTCAAACACAGCATGCAATCAAAGCTCAAAAGGTAAATGCAGTAATGCGTTGGTACAAACTCAACCCAGCAGTTCAAATAAACAAAGACGTTCAGTAAGCAAATGAACAAGCTTGCAGGTACAAGTTAAGCTTAACAAACAAAGCATTCCACCCGATTGTAGCTGAGATAGGCAAAAGGGAATAAGCGGTAGGAAATGGATGGATGGATGGCATTTCGATCATCATTAAATGAAGAAGCATATTCACCGACCATTGGTGTGTTTGTAGAAACTTGTTGAGTGGATCTTGCGGTTGTGGCTGCTTGCTGTTCTTTCTTCCATGGAGGTTGTTTGATGAATGAGTGACTGAACCTCTTTCCTTTTCAGGTGTCTTCAATTAGTAATTTGGCGGCCATTTCACCTTGGCATTCTGGGAATTGTAGTTCCCATTGATTTTGACAATGTAGGTCATGGATTGCTGTCACTTCTGAGTTTTAACTCCGCAGTGTTCCTATGAGAGTTGGAACACACCCTCCGGTTCCCCTTCTTTTAAAGAACGGAACCACTACCCCAGTCTGCCAATCCAGAGATAACCGCCCCCGATGTCCGTGCGATGTTGCAGAGTCTTGTCAACTAATGTTTGTACCAAGTCTGTAACTTTCTAATGCTAGACCCTAGACCAGGGGTCGGGAACCTTTTTGGTTGAGGGAGCCATGAAAGCCAAATATTTCAAAATGTAAATTCTGAGAGCCATATAATCTTTAACACTGAATACAACTAAATGCGTGAATTTCAAGACCAACATTTTAGAACAGTATAAGTCCTTTACTATTTGTATTAACATTGTTATTCTAAAGCTAACCAATAATAAATATACTTCTTGCCATTAATGCGACATCTTGAACAGGTGCGATAGAAAATGGATGGTTGGATTAAAATGCAGGAGAATGTTTTAAAATTTCAACGTTATTTTTAACACTGTGATTACCAGCGGAATTATTCTTTACTTTTCCTATTAGGGAATGTCAGCTAAGATTTATTGTAGAGCCAGATACAGTCATCAAAAGAGCCACATCCAGCTCTAGAGCCATAGGTTCCCTACCCCTGCCCTAGACAGATACAGTGGGGCAAAAAATATTTAGTCAGCCACCGATTGTGCAAGTTCTCCCACTTAAAATGATGACAGAAGTCTGTAATTTTCATCAAAGGTAGACTTCAACTGTGAGAGACAGAATGTGGAAAAAAAATCCAGGAATTCACATTGTTGGAATTTCAAAGAATTTATTTGTAAATTATGGTGGAAAATAAGTATTTGGTCAACCATTCAAAGGAGGTTTTGGCTCTAAATCTCACGCTACATGGCCCCATTCATTCTTTCCTTAACACGGATCAATCGTCCTGTCCCCTTAGCAGAAAAACAGCCCCAAAGCCTGATGTTTCCACCCCCATGCTTCACAGTAGGTGTGGTGTTCTTGGGATGCAACTCAGTATTCTTCTTCCTCCAAACACGACGAGTTATAATCACTGGATACATATAACAATTTAATTGTTTTTTTTTCCTTTTACATTTTTTTTTCTTTCCGTGATGGCTGGTGAGGCACTGCCTTAACCTGCCTCCCCTGACTGCACGTCACTGCAAACAATCATGACAAATATGTGCAAACAATCATGACAAACATAACACCATTCGGAAAATGTACACATTACAAATAATCCTCTTGGCAAAACATTTCAAGTTGGTTGAACATCTGAGGGAAAAAAAGTGTGCAGTGTCAAAAAACATCATGAAGAATACAAAAAAGTTGGACTTTGTTTCAGTGTATCTATAAGGCAATTCAACTTTATGCACTTCCTGTTTCGCATTCTAATGGATGTTGGCAGTTCACCATTAAGAACTTGCTTGGAAAAGCATCCGATTGTTTTCTCAAACCGTCACATTGGTGAAATCCGCAACTGCCACAGCACACTCATTTATCATCATTTAAATATTACAATTGTAATATAATAAAAACATCTGTCAAAATGACACCACAGTCTTAAAGGCCTACTGAAAACCATTACTACCGACCACGCAGTCTGATAGTTTATATATCAATGATGAAATATTAACATTGCAACACATGCCAATACGGCCTTTTTAGTTTACTAAATTGCAATTTTAAATTTCCTGGGTGTTTCTTGTTGAAAACGTCGCGGAATGATGACGTGTACGTGTGACGTCACGGACTGTTAGGAAATATTAGAGCTGCGCACACACACAGCTAAAAGTCGTCTGCTTTAACCGCATAATTACACAGTATTTTGGACATCTGTGTTGCTGAATCTTTTGCAATTTGTTCAATTAATAATGGAGAAGTCAAAGTAGAAAGATGGAGTTGGGAAGGTTTAGCCTTTAGTCACACAAACACATGATGATTCCTTGTTTAAAATTCCTGGAGGTGAAGCTTTCCTATGGATCAGAGCGGTCAAGCGAACATGGATCCCGACCAAATGTCAACCAGCAGTTTTCGAGAAGAAAATTGTGGTAAAAAGTCGCCACTTACCGGAGATCAGTTGAGCTTGTGTCGTCTATACAGCTGCCGTCGACTTCCATCAGACACTGGCCTCAAGACACCCGTGTACACACCCTTTCGACTATCAGGTACTATTTAATCTCACTAAAAAACTAGCAACACAATAGAAAGATAAGGGATTTCCCAGAATTATCCTAGTAAATGTGTCTAAAAACATCTGAATCCGTCCCAATGCAATCGTGGTTTTTTTGTTTTGTTTTTTCTAGTCCATCGCTGTCAATATCCTCAAACACAAATCTTTCATCTTCGCTCAAATTAATGGGGAAATTGTCGTTTTCTCTGTCTGAATAGCTCTTTTTGTTGGAGGCTCCCATTTAAAACAATGGGAGGAGCCCTCACACGGGTGACGTCATCGTCTGCGACTTCTGGTAAAGGCAAGGCTTTTCTATTAGCGACCAAAAGTTGCGAACTTTATTGTCGATGTTCTCTACTAAATCCTTTTCAGCAAAAATATGGCAATATCGCGAAATTATCCAGTATGACACATAGAATGGACCTGCTATTTCCGTTTAAATAAGAAAATCTAATTTCAGTAGGCCTTTAATCAAGGTATCATAATTAAATATGTATCCAATGTGGACATTGTAGATTTAAGCAAAAAATAAAATAAAATAAAATAAAACAAACAAAAAATGTAGAAACACACATTTTTACAATGGATTTCAGGGTGCGCATCGTGCCGTCAACCAATTGCGAGTGCGGCACGGATTTCTAACTACTACAAATGTCGTGGTCATGTTGACCCAAGTCTTTGCGTCATACTATTTCGTTATTTTCTTCGTTGAGTGGATAATTTACAATGAAAGAAGTGTGCAACCAGCCATAAAACGTCATCTTTAAACAGTGTCATGGTTACACTTGAATCGCTATTACGACATCCAGTGGACGCATTTAGAACAGCAGTTTATTTCATTAAAACAATTTGCAGCTCTATTTAGAACTTGGCAAACCTGCGGGCCGTGTGTTTGACGAACCGAAATCAAAGTCAGGTCAGGCAGAGTGAAGGTCACATATGGTGTGTGTGTTTCTCAAAACAAGACAAATGTGTACATTTAAGTATATACCTGCTTTAATACTCCAACAGTCGTGAGCAACAATTGCGCACAAACTCAGCCCTCCGGGGGCGACATTTACCAGCGTGGCCAATGGATGACCTTGTTTTTGCTCTTGTGGCTGACTCCTTTCACTCTCGCTTTATTGACTTTGACAGTCAGGAACATTGGCACGTGTCGCTTCTCAGCACTGATATTTCACGTTGTCTGACGTGCTTCTGCCGAAAGACTTGATACAGACAGCCAACAACAGGTGTCAGTTTTGTTCATCGGGGGGGGGGGGCTTCTCAAATTCTGCCTAGCAACAAGTGGCCAACTAAAACCTGGAGAGAAAAAAAAGACAACTATTTTGTTGCTCGAAACTTAAAAAAATAACGAACATAAAAAACAATAATTTACTCTATATTATATATTTTCATCATCTTGATTTTTACAATGATTTTATAAATACAATATCTATCAAGTTTTAGCCATAAACTAACACCTTTTAAATGTTTCTTTCCATTGTCACTGTTGTAAATCTCAATATATTAAAAATCTCAAATCCTTTCAGATTACAATTACATTGTCTTTTAACGAATCTGTTTTTAGTGTTGTTAGGTAGAATTTAAAATATGTAACTATCAATCAATCAATCAATGTTTATTTATATAGCCCCAAATCACAAATGTCTCAAAGGACTGCACAAATCATTACGACTACAACATCCTCGGAAGAACCCACAAAAGGGCAAGGAAAACTCACACCCAGTGGGCAGGGGGAATTCACTTCCAGTGGGACGCCAGTGACAATGCTGACTATGAGAAACCTTGGAGAGGACCTCAGATGTGGGCAACCCCCCCCCCCCTCTAGGGGACCGAAAGCATTGTATGTTGTCATGCATGTGCCTTTTATACTACATTACATATATACTTAAGTCATGTGCATAAAACATTGTTTGCGGTTTAGATTTTGTAGAATCTATAAGGGGTCTCAAACTTGTTTTCATTGAGGGCCACACCACAGTCATGGATGCCATTGGAGGGCCGCTTGCAACAGTAAATAATTAATAAATCTGCCTATAAAATTAAATATTTTACATTTTTTTAACGTAAAGAGTAAAAAAATAATCTGTGTATTTTACCACAGTTTTTTTTACAGAATAAAACTGGCAGCTTAGTTGCCAGACTTTTACTGTAAAATATAGTGTTGTTTTTAAATAATGATTTTTTTTTACAATATATTATAGTAAATATAAATACTAATTTTATTTTGGAAACTAAGCTGCCAGTTTTTTATCATAATAAAATGTGGTACCATAAAATCATCAACCGTGGATTTTACAGTTTCAAAAAAACAAACAAAAAAAAACGCTCAGTCGACAGAATTTTACTGTAAAAAAAACAAACATTGGCCTTTTTTATTTCAACTTACAGTAAAATGGTGTCAAAAAAAAAACCCTCCCTAGATTTTACAATAAAATGTATTGCCCACTTTAATAGTGTACAATTTGATGGATAACTTGCTTCAAAATCACAAGTTAAGCAGATATTCAAGTATTTATTTGAACTTTGACCGAAAAAGTTAGATAGTATAATATTTTTTGCAATACTAGACGCTATTTTTTACCCCTATCAAACTACAAAAAAATACCCTATTACCTTCAGTAAGAAAATAAGACAGTAAAGAAAGAAATTGTTAAGTATTTTATTAACACATATTATTTCCAGGCTTTTGCAGGCCTTATAAAAAGACGTGGAGGGCCAGATCTGGCCTGCGGGCCTTGAACTTGACTCCTGTCTTATAGATCAGTGGTCCCCAACCACCGGGCCGCAGAAGAATTTTTATTCATTTTTATAATTTTTATTTATTTAATTTTTTTTAATTAAATCAACATAAAAAACACAATATACACTTACAATTAGTGCACCAACCACAAAAACCTCCCTTTTTCATGACAAAAACGTCCCTTTTTCATGACAAAGAAAAAAAAAAAAAAGGATCCCCCCCTTTCCTTTCCCACCCGGGCCGCAGGACAAATTATTAAGCGTTGACCGGTCCGGGGATACAAAAAGGTTGGGGACCACTGTTATCGATAATTGAGGAATAGATCATATCCTCATTGCCTATATAGTTAGCCGCCTCTTACTAACAGTTTTTCACAACTTAGAGTGCACAGAAAAGCGAAAGTGTGATTTTGTCGGAGTATTGAGTTTAGGTGATTAAAAAAAATAATAAAAAAATCCCCCCAAAAGTGTGGTTTTCTTTTACTGATTTGATTTTCAGAACATGTGAAGGGCCAGTAAAAAATACCTGAGGGCTGAAAAGTTTGTCGAAACAAAGTATATAACAAAAACACCACTCAGTGTTACTATTAACACTTTGAACACCCCTGATACGAACCTGTCTTACTGTACTTTATGACAATATAAAAAAAAAATAGGCGGTGATGTACAATATTTTTTGGAGTAAAAGGCTCACTTAAAATCCTTTCATTTTTTTTAAAACTCGCCAGTGCACCTTGTAACCCGGTGCGACTAATATACGGAATAATTTTGCAATATGATGGCAGTCACACATAAGAGATACATGTAGACTGCAATATGACTCAAGTAGACAACACCAACATTGTATATGTTCCAGTGAAAATCTAGAACATTACACGCGGCGCTAAAATGTATCAACATTTTTTTGGTTCGACTTTGATAAGCGATGAAGCCGCACCGCTTGATGGATTTTACTGTGCTTCAACATACTCGTATTATTACGGTGTGAGTATAAGGTAAGAAATATTATCTGGTGCCTTGTTTCGCAATATTATGCAAAATAAACTTTTCTTACCTTCTGGTGCCTGCTGATCTGTATTTGGGATCTGCATAAATCCTGAAAATTTGCGCTCGTCCGCCTTTGTAGTCTGTGGCAACACCTTAGTCAACACTTCATCCTCCGCTGTTGCCATTTCTAATATAAAGTAGTGTAAAGTTCTTACTTATATTTCTCAGTAAACTCGCTATGAAAGCGCTAAAACATACCGGTATAGTGGGTTTACATTATTCACCCAAGGAACTTTAGTTATAAGAGAGTTACGGTCGGATGTTTTTTCACGGGACACATTTATGGCGTTGTTGTTGCACTAGTGGGCCACAGATGTGAAGATGCTGATTCGGTATTGATTTAAAGGCCTACTGAAATGCGATTTTCTTATTTAAACGGGGATAGCAGGTCCATTCTATGTGTCATACTTGATAATTTTGCGATATTGCCATATTTTTGCTAAAAGGATTTAGTAGAGAACATCCACGATAAAGTTCTCAACTTTTGGTGCTGATAAAAAAGCGTTGCCTGTACCGGAAGTAGCAGACGATGTGCGCGTGACGTCACGGGTTGTTGAGCTCCTCACATCTGAACATTTTTTACAATCATGGCCACCAGCAGCCAGAGCGATTCGGACCGAGAAAGCGAAGATTTCCCCATTAATTTGAGCGAGGATGAAAGATTTGTGGATGAGGAAAGTGAGAGTGAAGGACTAGAGAAAAAAAGACAAGAGAGCAGTGGGAGCGATTCAGATAGGGAAGATGCTGTGAGAGGCGCCGTGGCAGCCGTGGTGGTGGCAGGACCACTCGGCCAGGCCCAACCGCAACAAGGGATAGAGCCATACCGCTTTGAACCCGATGCTGATGGCGACAGTCAGGAGGACACATATTGATGCTGGAGTAGCACACGACATAGATCGCCTTCAGAATGGTAAAAGTTTTTTTTATTAATACACATAATACACTGTACTTTGTGTGTGTGGTCCAATCCAACCGTGTTCGCTTGACATCTCTGTTCCATAGTTAAGCTTGACCATCATCTTTCGGTAATGTAAACAATGAAACACCGGCTGTGTTTGTGTTGCTAAAACCGTCCGCAATACACCGCTTCCCACCTACAGCTTTCTTCTTTGATGTCTCCATTGTTCATTGAACAAATTGCAAAAGATTCAGCAACACAGATGTCCAGAATACTGTGGAATTTTGCGACGAAAACGGATGACTTAATAGCTGGGAACCATGCTGGAACAAAATGTCCTCAACAATCCGAGACGTCACGCGCACGCATCATCATACCGAGACCTTTCAGCAGGATATTTCGGCGCAAAATTTAAAATTGCAATTTAGTACACTGCATGTGTTGCAATGTTAAGATTTCATCATTGATGTATTAACTATCAGACTGCGAGGTCGGTAGTAGTGGGTTTCAGTAGGCCTTTAAGTAAAGTCTGAATGTCATTAAAACAGTTAGCTCCATCTTTTGACACTTCTTCCACTCTCGTCCTTGCACGCTACACCGCTACAAAAAAAGAGGACGCGGTCGAAGTTGAGCCACGTAAATAAGACCGCCCACAAAACGGTGCATCCTGAAGCAACCGTCAGAAAGCAGCTTGAAGATGATTTTTAAAACATCATCATGCAACATTTTGACCAAAGAACTACCATTACGTGTTATGTAGACCACAAGAAAGTGTTTTACATTTAAAAAAATATATAAAATAATATGACCTCTTTAATGTGCCCTATAATCCAGTGCACCTTTTGTATGAAAATTGACCTGACTAGACCGGCTTATCGGCAGTGCGCCTCATAATCCGGTGCACCCTATGGTCCGGAAAATACGATGAATCTAACCTTAGGTCTGCTTGCTAGGTGGAATACAAACAGAGAGTCACAAACAATCAATAAAAGATGGCAGTGTTCAATCAGTGCTCAGGGATAGCGACAGCACCGAGTGAAAGAATCCCCCATCCAAGCACAATTAAATGAATCGATGATTTTCAGTGGATTTATTTCAGAGCCCAACGGCAGCTTTGGACAAGTTGGGAGGCTTAAGCATCTTGTTAGCTTTCAAATCTTCCTGCACACAGTACGAATAAAAGCAGTTTACAGTTGGTTTTGTTCTAAGCTGATACTGTACTTTGAAGTCAGTGTATTTTGTATGAACCAAATGTGATAAACAGACTTTATCCACTCACCATTAGAGTTAACCCAAAATGGCCTAAAACTTCTTCTGGATTAGGACCACACCACCAAATCGTGTCATCTGCGCCAACCGGAATAAAAATGTGCAAAACCAAAAACCAGTGATGTTGGCATGTGTGTAATTCGTAAATAATAACTGAAGACAATGATCTTGAGGGTGCATGGGAGTTTGCCCAACCAGTCTACATGTGCTTTGTGGACTTGGAGAAGGCATTCGACCGTGTCCCTCGGGAAGTCCTGTGGGGAGTGCTCAGAGAGTATGGGGTATCGGACTGTCTTATTGTGGCGGTCCGCTCCCTGTACGATCAGGGCCAGAGCTTGGTCCGCATTGCCGGCAGTAAGTCGAACACATTTCCAGTGAGGGTTGGACTCCGCCAAGGCTGTCCTTTGTCATCGATTCTGTTCATAACTTTTATGGACAGAATTTCTAGGCGCAGTCAAGGCGTTGAGGGGTTCCGGTTTGGTAACCGCAGGATTAGGTCTCTGCTTTTTGCAGATGATGTGGTCCTGATGGCTTCATCTGACCGGGATCTTCAGCTCTCGCTGGATCGGTTCGCAGCCGAGTGTGAAGCGACCGGAATGAGAATCAGCACCTCCAAGTCCGAGTCCATGGTTCTCGCCCGGAAAAGGGTGGAGTGCCATCTCCGGGTTGGGGAGGAGCCCTTGCCCCAAGTGGATGAGTTCAAGTACCTAGGAGTCTTGTTCACGAGTGAGGGAAGAGTGGATCGTGAGATCGACAGGCGGATCGGTGCGGCGTCTTCAGTAATGCGGACGTTGTACCGATCCGTTGTGGTGAAGAAGGAGCTGAGCCGGAAGGCAAAGCTCTCAATTTACCGGTCGATCTACGTTCCCATCCTCACCTATGGTCATGAGCTTTGGGTCATGACCGAAAGGATAAGATCACGGGTACAAGCGGCCGAAATGAGTTTCCTCCGCCGTGTGGCGGGGCTCTCCCTTAGAGATAGGGTGAGAAGCTCTGCCATCCGGGAGGAACTCAAAGTAAAGCCGCTGCTCCTTCACATGGAGAGGAGCCAGATGAGGTGGTTCGGGCATCTGGTCAGGATGCCACCCGAACGCCTCCCTAGGGAGGTGTTTAGGGCACGTCCAACCGCTAGGAGGCCACGGTGAAGACCCAGGACACGTTGGGAAGACTATGTCTCCCGGCTGGCCTGGGAACGCCTCGGGAAGAGCTAGACGAAGTGGCTGGGGAGAGGGAAGTCTGGGTTTCCCTGCTTAGGCTGTTGCCCCCACGACCCGACCTCGGATAAGCGGAAGATGATGGATGGATGGATGGACAATGATTATATTCAACTGAATATACTGCAAAGACAAGATATTTAATGTTCGAAAAGAGAAATATTTTATTTTGCAAAAAAATCATTAACCTTCCTCTTGTGTTAGCTTTCTGTTACCATCTCTTATGTTAACGGGTCGGTTTTGACCCATGTCTTAAATCAGCTGCAAAATACACTAAAAACAATTATCTATCATCCAATTTGTTTCTCATCTCTTGGCTACCTCGTTAGGCTTCCTTATCCTTGAAAATATTGGTTTTAATATTTTTGGTTTGGGCCATTGGGCCTTTTTTTGTCAGTATACCCCTCGATTTTAATTTTAAAAATGGTAAAACGAACCTCAAAAGAATCATATACATAAAAAAAAAGGTTGTTGTGTTACCTAACTATTACTAAGGGGTATTAGAACACATCTCTTAAATAAATGTGTTTTATTTATTTTTTCATTTTAAGAATTTCAACTATAGTAACATCTATGGTGTTACGGGTCAATTTCAACCCATATATATTTACTTCAAGAAAAAGGCTAAAAAGTATTTTTTTCAGCAACAGAAATCCAACATCAAACAAACAACAACCAATCAAGCAAATGAAACCAAAATAAATAGATTACTAGTTCCAAAACTAATAAAAAACAAAATCAGAGTGGCAAAAAGTGACACTTTTAGTGTCCGTCTTTTGTTTGTTTTTGTACAGGATAACAAGGTAAAATGATAATCCACTAAAGCTCACATGATTGGGAGAGGAGCTGGCTGTCAGTGTGTTCAGTTTTGGCTCTTATCATTGCTTTATCATCTTATTTTTATAACTGGGTCGAAACCGACCCTAACAACACCAAGGGCATAATTTCTACTAGAGCATTTTATAATTTTGTGAAAAAAATTAAAATGTTTTATTTTGTTGACAAAGAGGTTCCTGACAAAGTCAAAAAGCTTTGATGCAAAAAAATAAATGTATGTGGTGTTTTTATGCATTTAAAAACTAAAACGGGTCGGTGCCGACCCTAACACAAGACGAAGGTTAACATAGAATTTAATGGCAGCAACACATTGTAAAAAGGTTGGCACTGGGGCATTTTTACCACTGTGTTACGTGGCCTTTCCTTTTAACAACACTCTGTAAACGTTTGGAAACTGAGGAGACCAATTTTTGAAGCTTTTCAGGTGGAATTCTTTCCCATTCTTGCTTGATGTACAACTTAAGTTGTTCAACAGTCCGGGGTCTCCATTGTGGTATTTTAGGCTTCATAATGCGCCACACATTTTCAATGGGAGACAGGTCTAGACTACAGGCAGGCCAGTCTAATACCCGCACTCTTTTACTATGAAGCCACGCTGTTGTAACACGTGGCTTGGCATTGTCTTGCTGAAATAAGCAGGGGCGTCCACGATAACGTTGCTTGAATGCCAACATGTGTTGCTCCAAAACCTATATGTACCGTTCAACATTAATGGTGCCTTCACAGATGTGTAAGTGACCCATGCCTTGGCCACGAATACACCCCCATACAATCACAGATGCCGGCTTTTCAACTTTGCGCCTATAACAATCCGGATGGTTATTTTCCTCTCTGTTCTGGAGGACACCACGTCCACAGTTTCCAAAAACAATTTGAAATGTGGACTCGTCAGACCACAGAACACTTTTCCACTTTGCATCAGTCCATCTTAGATGATCTCGGGCCGAGCAAAGCCAGCAGCGTTTCTGGGTGTTGTTGATGAATGGTTTTGGTTTTGCATAGTAGATATAGCGACAAACTGTAGTTACTGACAGTGGTTTTTTGAAGTGTTCCTGAGCCCATGTGGTGATATCCTTTACACACTGATGTCGTTTTGTTTTTTTATGATTCATCTCCGTAATATCGCTAAAATTCCCTCCATTTTGTCCACTAAAGACGCTGAGATCATTATCCATGCGTTTGTTACGTCTCGCCTCGACTACTGTAACGTATTATTTTCGGGTCTCCCCATGTCTAGCATTAAAAGATTACAGTTGGTACAAAATGTGGCTGCTAGACTTTTGACAAGAACAAGAAAGTTTGATCACATTACGCCTGTACTGGCTCACCTGCACTGGCTTCCTGTGCAGTTAAGATGTGACTTTAAGGTTTTACTACTTACGTATAAAATACTACACGGTCTAGCTCCATCCTATCTTGCCGATTGTATTGTACCATATGTCCCGGGAAGAAATCTGCGTTCAAAGGACTCCGGCTTATTAGTGATTCCCAAAGCCCAAAAAAAGTCTGCGGGCTATAGAGCTTTTTCATTTCGGGCTCCAGTACGCTGGAATGCCCTCCCGGTAACAGTTCGAGATGCCACCTCAGTAGAAGCATTTAAGTCTCACCTTAAAACCCATTTGTATACTCTAGCCTTTAAATAGACTCCCTTTTTAGACCAGTTGATCTGCCGTTTCTTTTCTTTTTCTCCTATGTCCCACTCTCCCTTGTGGAGGGGGTCCGGTCCGATCCGGTGGCCATGTACTGCTTGCCTGTGTATCGGCTGAGGACATCTCTGCGCTGCTGATCCGCCTCCGCTTGGGATGGTTTCCTGCTGGCTCCGCTGTGAACGGGACTCTCGCTGCTGTGGTGGATCCACTTTGGACTGGACTCTCGCGACTGTGTTGGATCCATTATGGATTGAACTCTCACAGTATCATGTTAAACCCGCTCGACATCCATTGCTTTCCTCCTCTCCAAGGTTCTCATAGTCATCATTGTCACCGACGTCCCACTGGGTGTGAGTTTTTCCTTGCCCTTATGTGGGCCTACCGAGGATGTCGTAGTGGTTTGTGCAGCCCTTTGAGACACTAGTGATTTAGGGCTATATAAGTAAATATTGATTGATTGATTGATATGATTCATTAGTATGGCGGTACTATACTAATACTGGCATACCTAAATCTGATGCGATAAGATCATATTTGAAGCACTTTGAAGCGTTTGGACCAGCAGAAAAACTCCGATCCGTGTCACTTGAGGGCAAAAAATAAATAAAAAATCAGATTTGATGTGTGGTGTAAAGGAGGCCACTGAGAGCGCTGCAGCAAACAAATGGTGTGGATCGGGTGGAATGGCCCACATAACATTTGAAATAAACTTCCATCAAAATGTCAAATCTCCACCTAGAATAGAGCCTCTGACAGATCTCCATCCATCTTTGACGAGGAATGGGAATGACAGGAGGTCAAAGGTGGAGGCGTCCATAAAACAAGCCGAGGGGCAGGGGTCCTGTTGTTCCACGAGCCAAGGTAAGGTGGAGGAGAGCTATTTTTATTTAAGGGGCCCCCCAAAAAAACAACATTGCTCGTGTCCTTTCCAGCGTGGGCCAGACCGCGTGTTCGAGCCCCGCACGGTGATACAGGCCGTCCGGTGGTGCCTTGATGTATGGAAAGAAGTGAGCTTACGAATGAATGAAGGAGAGTCGAAAACAGGCGCTGACCTCAAAATGAGTCATGTGACCAATCGAAGTGTAACCCCCCCCCCCGATACCCCGACGTGCGTTTTGACGGGGAGATTAGAATGGATTCGGCGTTGAAAAGCACGTGGCCGAATTGTAGTGATGGGAAATTTCTGTTTGTCGTCATGGTAACAGGCAGTGTGAGCTGTGGCAAAAAAAAACCACGAGGCTCGATGAGGACCCGGCGGCTCGACAACGCCGCCGCTCGCCTCCTCCTCCATTTTGAACTGGTTGAGGTGCAGGTGTGTAATGACGCCGCCAAACACGCCCGGGGAGCCGAAGGGAGGTGTGTGTGGCGCACGGCTCGGGTATTACGGTGACTAAAGAGGCTTTTGTTTTGTTTTGTGCGACACACGCAGGGAAATGCCAACAAAACATAACAGGGGTCTCAAACTGGCAACCCGTGGGCTATTTGGGGGGTGTGGGGGGGGTCTGCAGGCCCATAATTTGTGGCCCTCGACTTCCTAGAAGGCTCACATAGCCTGGTTGCTAATAAAAATAAAATAATATTAATAATGAATTACATTTGTAACGTACTTTATATTTGTTAAAATCTCAAAGTGCTACAAGGTATAAAAAAGGTAAAAAAAAAAAAAAAAAGGAAAATAAATAATAATAAAATAAGTTAGAGTTTATAATAGAACATTTTAATAAAAGTAAAAACATGAACAAACTAGATAAAAACTAGATAAAACATAGAAACATGGATACAATAGAAATAAAAACATGAAAGCACTGTATAAAACAGATAGGCAATAGTAAAATACATTATGGAATCTGTCATGATCTGTGGTCTGGATCATGTTTCTGTTATTTTCTGTTAGTTTTAAGACTGCATTAGTTCCTGTTTTTGTGCACCCTTGTTTGTTTTGGTTTCCATGGCGACTTATAGGTTTCATCTGCCTCTGGTGTTTGGGCTTAAATCATGAGACCCTGTCTTTGCCAGTCAGTCAACCCTAACTTGATCCATGCCATAGTAATTTTAGTTAGTAGCTTCATGCTTGTTTCATGTGATGCCGTACTTCATGCCACAGTAAGTCTTGTTTATTTCATGCCACAGTTAGGGAGTTTTGCCTGTTCCATAGTTTCATGTTTCCTGTGCTAAGTTTTCGCCTTAGTGATCGGCACGCTTGGCATTGTTGTTTGCCTGTTATTTTGTAGTTAGATTAATAAATATCTTCCTACCTGCAAGCCTTGTACCTGTGCCACCATGTTGAACTCTGACTTATAATAATAATAATTCACCCCTATACAATATCCTGCCATAATACCCTACTGTGCAATACTACCCTTCGAGTGCAATACGTCCGTCACTGATTGTTATTTATTACTTCGGTACTCTTGTCTTGTTCTGTATATTGTGCAGTATTTTGTATTTCTATAGTGTTTTTTTATATTGTACAGAATTGCTTGTTATTTTTATTAGAGAGTAGTCTGTTTATTTCAATTGTTAGTTTTTCCTTTATTACCTTCTGTGTTATTTATTTTACCCGATATTTGTTCTCACAACCGCAAGTTGGACTCTTTAATCTTGTTATATGCAAATATAATGACAATAAAGTCTATTCTATTCTATTCTATTCTATTCTATTCTATTCTATTGTCCGGAATAGTCCGTTTGCATCCCGGGAGAACAAACCTCGCAGTAAGTTGCTACCCCCTGTTATTACAGAGTCATGAATCCCTCTATAAAGAACAATACCTAGGAAAACAGTGCAGACACACAAACGACAGCACAACAAACACTCATTGAGCAACTACCTGTAAGCAAGCTAACTTAAAAAAAGTGAGACTTTACAGTCAAAAACTAGAAGCTCAGTCGCTAGAATTTTACCATAACAATTAAAGTGGAACTGTGTTTCAATTTACCCAATGATGGGGGTTCAATTGTGTCTTTATTATGATGCGAGTTTTTTATTAGAATTTTTGCGAACATTTTTTTTTTTTTACATCAAATTATGCTGATAATGTCTTTGAAAAAAAGGTGTGTTTGAAAATTCAGTGTAAAAAAAATCATTGTTTAAAAATTCTGTGTGTAAAAATGTAGTAATTTAATATTAACTATATGAAAATTCAGTGTAAAAAATCTCACTATTTAAAAATTCAGCGTTTAAAAATTCAGTGTTTAAAAATTCTGTGTTTGAAAATTCAACACAGTGAATGCAATCCATACTTGGTCAACAGCCATACAGGTCACACTGAGGGGTGGCCGTATAAACAACTTTGAAACTGTTACAAATATGTGCCACACTGTCAACCCACACCAAACAAGAGTGACTAACACATTTTGAGAGAACATCTGCACCGTAACATAACATAACAAATACCCAGAAACCCTTGCAGCACTAACTCTTCCGGAATCTACAATCTACACCCCCGCTACCACCAAACCCCGCCCACCTCAACCACGCCCTGCCCGGTGTGTGTGTATGTTCTTGTATTTTTACCCTTCTTGAGACATCAACATCGCCCCCCCTCCATCTAAACCCCCACTCCCCCCATGCCTCGAATTCAGAGGTCTCAAGGTTGGCAAGTATGGATGAGTCGGGTGTGTCTTGACTGGCTCCGCCGAACCCCTGAGGCCGACTCACCGAACCCCTAGGGTTCGATCGAACCCAGGTTAAAGAGGAACATTATCACCAGACCTATGTAAAGTTCAATATATACCTTGATGTTGCAGAAAAAAGACCATATGTTTTTTTAACCGATTTTCCGAACTCTAAAAGGGTGAATTTGGCGATTGAAACACCTTTCAATTGTTCGCTATCGGAGAGATGACCTTCCACCCGTGACGTTACAATGGGAAACAATACGCCATTTTCTCGAAAACATTACACACACAAGTCGAATCAGCTCTGTTATTTTCCATTTTTTCGACTGTTTTTCGTACCTTGGAGACATCATGCCTCGTCGGTGTGTAACAACACGATCAGGGACGGATTCAAGTTGACTTACGTGGAGTGTGCATCGATTAGCACGGCATGCTAATCGATGCCGACATGCTATTTAGGCCATCTGTATATACATATTGCATCGTTATGCCTCATTTGCAGCTATATTTGCATCCAGCCTTTCCCTCCACCCACATTTAATGCCAAACAAACACATACCAATCGACAGATTCAAGTTGCACCAGTGTCAAAAGATGCGAAAGTCCCACGTCCGTTCTGCACATTTTACCGACGATAGCGATGCTACGACAGAGATGTGCGGATATCCTGCGACACTCAAAGCAGATGCATTTCCAACGATAAAGTCAACGAAATCACAAAGGTGAGTTTTGTTGATGTTATTGACTTATGTGCTAATCAGACATATTTGGTCACGGCATGACTGCCAGCTAATCGATGCTAACATGCTATTTAGGCTAGCTGTATGTACATTTGTAGCTATATTTGCATTCAGCCTTTCCCTCCACCCACATTTAATGCCAAACAAACACTTACCAATCGACGGATTTAGGTTGCACCAGTGTCAAAATATGCGAAAGTCCCTCGTTTGTTCTGCACATTTTACCGACGATAGCGATGCTACGACGGAGATGTGCGGATATCCTGTGACACTCAAAGCGGATGCATTTCCAACGATAGAGTCAACGAAATCACAAAGGTGAGTTTTGTTGATGTTATTGACTTATGTGCTAATCAGACATATTTGGTCACGGCATGACTACCAGCTAATCAATGCTAACATGCTATTTAGGCTAGCTGTATGTACATTTGTAGCTATAATTGAATACAGCCTTTCCCTCCAGCCACATTTAATGCCAAACAAACACTTACCAATCGACGGATTTAGGTTGCACCAGTGTCAAAATATGCGAAAGTCCCTCGTTTGTTCTGCACATTTTACCGACGATAGCGATGCTACGACAGAGATTTGTGGATATCCTGCGACACTCGAAGCAGATGCATTTCCAACGATAAAGTCCACGAACACACAAAGGTGAGTTTTGTTGATGTTATTGACTTATGTGCTAATCAGACATATTTGGTCACGGCATGACTACCAGCTAATCGATGCTAACATGCTATTTTGGCTAGCTGTATGTACATTTGTAGCTATATTTGCATTCAGCCTTTCCCTCCACCCACATTTAATGCCAAACAAACACTTACCAATCGACGGATTTAGGTTTCTCCAGTGGTCAAAAGATGCAATTCATGGTTAGAAGACGATCGCCGAATTGCTTCAGTTTCTTCTTCAATTTCGTTCTCGCTATCTGCCTCCACACTCCAACCATCCGTTTCAATACCTGCGTAATCTGTTGAATCGCTTAAACCGCTGAAATCCGAGTCTGAATCCGAGCTAATGTCGCTATATCTTTCTGTTCTATCTGCCATGTTTGTTTGTATTGGCGTCACTGCGTGACGTCACAGGAACACGGACGTGTGGATTTACAGATAGCGAAAATCAGGCACTTTATAGCCTTTTTTCGGGATATTCCATGATGGGTAAAAATTTGAAAAAAACTTTGAAAAATAAAATAAGCCACTGGGAACTGATTTTTATTGGTTTTATACCTTCTGAAATTGTGATAATGTTCCCCTTTAAGAACCACTGATTTACAGGCATTTGGGCTACCACGGATGCTCTTTTGAAGTCATTTTGACGGATATTTGGTTGCAGGTCCAGACTGGTGACTCTGAACAGGATTAACAGAAACAAACAGTTGATAAAAATAAAAATTTTAACCGCTCACAAGTGACAAATATTAAGTCTGGAGGTTTAGAGGCGATGGAAAACAACCTGCCAGATGACAGAATTAGGATTAAGTTTAGGGTGAGGATTAAAGTGAGGAATTAGGAATGTATTAGGTGATGCATTCAGCAATGAATATTGTTAGTGGAGGTTGGCACAAGTGACTCCCGCATGCTGTGAATGGACGGACAAAGGGAGATCCCTGCTCTTGTTTCTGACCAGAGAAGCACACTTGTCTTCTGAGCTTCATTCACAAGAAGAGTGAGTGAAGAAAAGCAGCATGTTGCTGATGAAGCATACGCCTGCCAGTCCCGCTTGACTCTAATCCCTCACGTAAGAGCAACTGGAAACTGACTGATGTCTGCTATAATTGTCCGTGCCTGCCTTAAGCGCAAACATCTGCATTTTCTTCAGGAAAACACTGCTTGAATTTCATTTTGAAAAAAATAAAAATAAAATGTTTTTCTAGGTATGAAACAAAAATAAAATAAAAAATGGCTTGTGGGGGAAACAAAAACCTTGCTCTTGCTCTGAACATCACACAGTCTGCACCCGGGAGCTCAGGCTTTGCATAAAATGAGCATTGATAAATTTAGCAGCGCTTACATAACTCACGCTCAGTTTGAATCTTACTGATGAGGCAGAAAAAGACATTTATTTCCCTTCAGCCGCCCTCCTCTAATGATTTTTTTTTTTTTGCGGTATAGCGGCAAGCATGAGCAGCGGGGGCCGCGGCGTTTGACAAGGCTGACAAATGTACAGTATACGTACGTGGGGGAGACACACACACACATGTACCCTGAACATCGGTAAACCAAAATGTTGAAAGAGCCATATTGGACCAAAAATACAAAAACAAATCTGTCTGGACCCGCAAAAAATGAAAAGCCATATTACATACAGATAGTGTGTCATGAGATATAAATTGAACTATGAGGATTTATCGTCGGTAAAATGTGCAGATCGGTATGTGTTTGTTTGGCATTAAATGTGGGTGGAGGGAAAGGCTGGATGCAAATATAGCTACAAATGAGGCATAGTAATACAATATTTACATATAGCTAGCCTGAATAGCATGTTAGCATCGATTAGCTTACAGTCATGAAGTTTCCATATATGTCTGATTAGCACACTCAACATAAGTCAAAAACATCAACAAATCTCACCTCTGTGGATTCACGCGCAACGTTAAAAGTTTGGTGGACAAAATGAGACACAAAACACGTCTTAGATAGTCGGAGAAAGTTATGCATGTAAACAATCTAGAGCAGTGGTTCTTAACCTTGTTGGAGGTTCAAAACCCCACCATTTTCATACGTGCATTCACCAAACCCTTCTTTCGTGAAAAATAAAATGTTTTTTTTTTTCAAATTCAAGACAAAGTTATATGGTTGTTTTTCATGGTGTACAAAATGAACCTTGTTCAAAGAACAAAACCAACATTGCATGAGCTCACAATGAATTATCCATTCAGCCATCCATTTTCTACCGCTTATTCCCTTTGGGGTCGCGGGGGGCACTGGTGCCTATCTCAGCTACAATCGGGCGGAAGGCGGTGTACACCCTGGACAAGTCGCCACCTCATCGCACGGCCACAACAAATTACACACCTGCAAATCAGTATGACTTCTGCTGTTGCCGATATGGAGAAGTTTTTATGTACACGATGAGTCCATACTTGCCAACCTTCATGATTTTTCCGGGAGAATCCCGAATTTCAGTGCCCCTCCCGAAAATCTCCCGGAGCAACCATTCTCCCGAATTTATCCCGATTTCCACAACGATATTGGTGGCGTGCCTTAAAGGCTCTGCCTCTACAACCTGTCATCATGTCCGATATTCCTCTATACAAAAGGCGTGCCGGCGAATTCACATCATTTATGTGGCTTTTTACACACACATAAGTGAATGCAATGCAAAATTGGTCAACAGCCATACAGGTCACACTGAGGGGTGGCCGTATAAACAACTTTAAAACTGTTACAAATATGCACCACACTGTGAACCCACACCAAACAATTGTGACAAACACATTTTGGGAGAACATCCTCACCGTAGCATAACGTAACAAATACCCAGATTCCCTTGCAGATACTAACTCTTCCGAAATCTACAATATACACCCCCGCTCCCACCAAACCCCGCCCACCTCAACCACGCCCTGCCCGGTGTGTGTGTGTGTTCTTGTATTTTTACCCTTCTTGAGACATCAACATGGAAAAGTACCGTCCAAATGAGGACCGGTGAACGAGTTAGGACATACTGTAAATCATGGTCCCAATACGGAAAACCATTGTATCGAATAAAGAATGTCTCATTTGCACCCCTGGTGGTGAAATCTATCAAAATTAGGGTGGTCCAAAAAAGGGGGGGGATTTTTCAAATTGTCCAAAAGGGAAAAAGCGGTAGAAAATGGATGGACGGACTGTGTGTCAGTGTTAAAAGTGCTCACCCCTCTGGTTAACATATGAAATAACAAGTGTGTATAAAAAATGGAAATATTCCCACTCTCGCCAACATATATAATAACAAATGTGTATAAGAAATGGAAATGTGGCCCCTTTGGCCATCCATCCATCCATTTTTCTACCGCTTATTCCCTTTTGGGGTGGCGGGGGGCGCTGGCACCTATCTCAGCTACAATCGGGCGGAAGGCGGCGTACACCCTGGACAAGTCACCACCTCATCGCAGGGCCAACCCCCTCTGGCCAATTTTTTCTAATATATATGATAAATATGTATATAGAGACATACTGTAATAACTTGAAGTCAATAATGAAGATTAAAAAAAACAATTCCAAACAAAAAATTTAAAAAAATGAACTAAAACCTTACCTTTTTTATATTTGCACAGTATGTAAACATTATTAATGTTTTAATTCAAATCTTTATATATCTAGAAAGGGTAGTTTTAAAGAGATAGGCATTTTTTTGGAGGACTCGAGAATATAACTGTGGAGGGGGACGTGGTCGGCGCGTCTGCTGCAGGAATGGGGCGTGTAAGGACCGGCATCGAAGCACAGCTGGGAGGTGATTGGATTACCCAGCTGGGCCTGATCATCCAATCACCTGCCATGCTTACCAGCAGCAGCCGGGCAGAGGCACACGGAGGGAGTTGGAGCTGTAGAGCAGTCGCGCACACATGCTGGAGAGAGGAGGCCAAAATAACAATACGTAAGATAGACTGCAAAGTCACGAGGAAGAGACTTTCGTGGGGTGCTTCCAAAGAAGGAAAGACTGAAACGTTGTAGAGCGGAGTGCTGTCACAATAAAGATATTGAAAAAACCAGACAGCTGGGCTTCCCCGAAGATCTGTAGGTGTCAAGTGAACCCACCAGCAAGAGACTACCACAATAACAAATGCAAGAGTGTGTGTGTGTGTGTGTGCGTGTGGCATGCTTAACCATTAATCATCCTCCAGTGATAACACTACTTGGGTGAGGATTAGTATCTTAGAAACAGCTTTGCACTGTGGACAGCCTCCTCTCAAAATTTCCCCGGTGCTCTGGCAAGACTAATTGTGTCTCCCTTAGCGTGCTTCCGTTTTGAAAGAATCTTTCACACAAGTACAATCATTAGCCATGTTAACATCAGTCGAATGCCGATTTGTAAAAACAAAACAAAAACAAAAGGCAAATATCTCCAGAAAGAACAACACAATCATTGTTGGTTCATTTATTTGCTATTCCTTACCCAGGTGTGCTGGAGCCTATAAACCAGGAGTCGGCAACCCGAAACGTTGAAAGAGCCATATTGGACCAAAAACACCAAAAAATTATTTGTTTGGAGCTGCAAAAAAGGAAAAGTCGTATATTAGTCTTTTAATGAAGGCAACACATTACGTAAGTATCTATATCAGTTATATTAGCCTACTATCAAAATGATTGTGTCGCAGTCTGAAGCAAATCTTCGTAGAGAGAAATGTTGAAATTTAATATTTATTCTACACATTTTTACAACATTGGAAACCATTAGCAAATCTGAGGCTACTCAGAAGGCGAGGTAAGTCTTGTCTGGAAATGGCCGAAGGTATAGATGTGTGTGTCCAAGATAAAGGAAACGGCAGATAATAGATTTATTAAAATGTTTAGCATTTCCCTTGTGGATCATTAAAGTTTCCTAAGTCTAAACTAATTTAATGCAGCTAATATTACACACAGATAATGTGCCATGAGACACGCAAATATAAAGTATATACAAAGAGGATTAAGGTAAAGGAATTTAAAGGCCTACTGAAACCCACGCAGTCTGATAGTTTACTGTATATATCAATGATGAAATATTAATATTAACGGAGCTTAGCAGACCCATTGTAAAGTGAAGGGTTACCCTTGACGAAAACATCCACCTTGAAGGGAACTTTTGTCCTAAGATTCTTGACGACAGTCTGCACAGGAGCCAAACAGCAGGACAGGTCTAACAGCTTTACTACTGGTCACTCTTTATAACTCCTTACTATTAAAGGCCTACTGAAACCCACTACTACCGACCACACAGTCTGATATTTTATAAATCAATGATGAAATATTAACATTGCAACACATGCCAATACGGCCGGTTTAGTTTACTAAACTACAATTTTAAATTTCCCGCGGAGTTTCTTTTTGAAAACGTCGCAGAATGTTGCTGCGTATGATGACGAGTGCTTGTGACGTTAGTGGTTGGAGGGGACATATTACGGCTAAAAGTCGTCTCTTTTCATCGCATATTTACACGGTAATTTGGACATCTGTGTTGCGGAATCTTTTGCAATTTGTTCAATTAATAATGGAGACTATAAAGAAGAACGTTGTTGGTGGAAAGCGGTGGATTGCAGCTGTCTTTAGCACCGAGACCCAGCTGTTGTTTCTTTGTTTGTTGTGAAGCTTTAACACAGAACGGTCGAGCGAACATGTTTCTCTACGTCAACCAACATGTTTTAGGATGGGAAAATTGTGATATATATCTTACCGGAGACATCAGTGGATTATGCGTCCTACTGCAGTAGCTGTCAAAAAAGGCAGCCGGGAGCTTGGCTCCTCCATGGCTTCCATCAAAGACACTGGCGTTCACCGCAGCCATCCGACTTTGAGGTATGTCTTTACAATCTCACTAAAACACTATTAAAACAATAAGCAGATAAGGGACCTTCTAGAATTATCCTAGTAAATGTGTCTAATAACATATGAAATGCTCACACTGCCGCCGCCCGGTGCCGTCGCTTTTTATTTCATTTATTTATTTTTCTAGTCCTTCTCTATCAATATCCTCATCCACAAATCTTTTTTATTAGCGACCAAAAGTTGCGAACTTTATCGTCGATGTTCTCTACTAAATCCTTTCAGCAAAAATATGGCAATATCGCAATATGATCAAGTATGACACATAGAATGGACCTGCTATCCCCGTTTGAATAAGAACATCTCATTTCAGTAGGCCTTTAAATGAGCTCAAAGGAGGCATAATGATGCATTACGTACATACATCCATCCATCATTTTCTACCGCTTATTCCCTTTCGGGGTCGCGGGGGGCGCTGGCGCCTATCTCAGCTACAATCGGGCGGAAGGCGGGGTACACCCTGGACAAGTCGCCACCTCACCGCAGGGCCAACACAGATAGACAGACAACATTCACACTCACATTCACACACTAGGGCCAATTTAGTGTTGCCAATCAACCTATCCCCAGGTGCATGTCTTTGGAAGTGGGAGGAAGCCGGAGTACCCGGAGGGAACCCACGCATTCACGGGGAGAACATGCAAACTCCACACAGAAAGATCCCGAGCCTGGATTTGAACCCAGGACTGCAGGAACTTCGTATTGTGAGGCAGACGCACTAACCCCTCTGCCACCGTGAAGCCCCATACATACAGCTAGCCTAAATAGCATGTTAGCATTGATTAGCCTCCAATCATGCACTGACCAAATATGCCTCATTAGCACTCCAACAAGTCAATAACATCAACGAAGCCCACCATTGTGCATTCACGCACAGTATAAAACATTTGGTGGACACAATGAGACAAAGGAGGAGTGGAAGATTTTACATGTAAACTAACTTTTGCGTCAAAGTCCACACTATGGTATGTTCAAGAACCGCCGAAATTAGTGGGACAAAAGGATGTTCACCAAACACTCTCATCAGTGAAGCATACACACAAACATATTAAACAGTGGGCCTTCTAACAAATGCGAAAGTTTGTGTCATGTTTGTCCTTAAACAAAAAACATACTAAAACATAAAAAAAAATTCTTGCCCGTTTTTACCATTTTCAAACCTTTTTTAAATATGCTCTTGTAACGACTTGGTCCCATTGTGGTGCAGATTTCGTTCTCCCAGGGATGCAGACGGGCTTCGGACACAGCGTGTAGGTAGGAAATTATTTATTTAACAAATCATCATCATCATCATCATTTATTTTTATTCCTTTCATGAAAATGCATATTTACAAGCCACGTACAATTGACACTTTCATTGTTTTTGTTTTTTTGTTTCTTATACGTTTCCATGATCAGAAAGGAGCAGATAAAAGAACAATATTCTTATATTTATCTGCCCCCTTTTTAACACAAATTACAGTATTTTAGATGACTTTATAACTGTTTCCCTCCACCAACACCCAAACTCCAACATACTTTTCCATTTTCCTTTAAGCATGTTCACAATGACACGTCCAATCTAAATCAAAATTCAGTTTGATAGAATTCCAGTTTTCTCTTTCTATAACTCTTTTTAACTACAAAGATATTCTTACAACTTTAAAACAGACTTTGACAAAACTAAAAGAGCTAGCATGGGAGCTAGAAAACAAATAGCCTAGCGTGGAAGCTAGCAGGTAGCGAGCAGCAAAACAGAAGACGTCACTTGTTGTACGAAAAAAAAAACTAGGAAGCATGACTGACTGGAGAAGGCAGGCTTAAATAATGACAGTAATCACAAAACAGGTGCACGTCCGGAACAGGCGGCAGGTGAAAATAATGAGTAACTATGGAAACCGGGTTGGGGAGGAGACCCTGCCCCAAGTGGAGGAGTTCAAGTACCTAGGAGTCTTGTTAACGAGTGGGGGAAGAGTGGATCGTGAGATCGACAGGCGGATCGGTGCGGCGTCTCCAGTAATGCGGACGTTGTATCGATCCGTTGTGGTGAAGAAAGAGCTGAGCCGGAAGGCAAAGCTCTCAATTTACCGGTCGATCTACGTTCCCATCCTCACCTATGGTCATGAGCTTTGGGTCATGACCGAAAGGATAAGATCACGGGTACAAGCGGCCGAAATGAGTTTCCTCCGCCGGGTGGCGGGGCTCTCCCTTAGAGATAGGGTGAGAAGCTCTGCCATCCGGGAGGAACTCAAAGTAAAGCCGCTGCTCCTCCACATTGAGAGGAGCCAGATGAGATGGTTCGGGCATCTGGTCAGGATGCCACCCGAACGCCTCCCTAGGGAGGTGTTTAGGGCACGTCCAGCTGGTAGGAGGCCACGGGGAAGACCCAGGACACGTTGGGAAGACTATGTCTCCCGGCTGGCCTGGGAACGCCTCGGGATCCCCCGGGAAGAGCTAGACGAAGTGGCTGGGGAGAGGGAAGTCTGGGCTTCCCTGCTTAGGCTGCTGCCCCCGCGACCCGACCTCGGATAAGCGGAAGATGATGGATGGATGGATGGATATGGAAACCAACTGAAAGGTGCAAAAACAGGAACCGAAGGACTCCAAAACCAACATAAAACACAAAAAGACTCAAAAATCTAAATCATAATATGATCCGGGCGGCGGATCATAACATGCTCCACCACTAAGCTGTTGCTAAAACTCCAAATATTGTCAATGAAATGCATTTAGGTTTCAAACAAACTATGGCCATTAAAAGAAGACGAACCTGTCACTTCTACAAGATATTCAAGCCCCCCCCCCCACCCCCCCTTCCCCGTCTGCATCTGGAGGCAGTACATGCTTACTGAAGCGTGATGTTTGAGCTCCCTGTCAAAGTCTGTGTTTGTTATGGAAAAAAAAAAAAAAAAAAACTCCTACACTGCAGACAGCCGAAGCGACAATCTAGGCTGTTCTATTAATTCAGGTTAAGGTGATGCATGTAATGCGCTCTTGATGGACACGAGAAAAGCCTTACTTAGTTCGTCCTCTGACCTGGAAGCGATGACCTCCGTGGGTCATCAATTAGCTGCTTCTGTGCTGCACACCAACGTCTACAGACTTCGGAGGGGACCATACTGAGCCCCCATCCCTCACCACCACCTTGCAGTGTGTATATAAAACCCCACCTCCCTTTTCCTCCCCTGGCAAAATGAGCATCCGGCCGTGCCAAATGTGGCTCAGGAGAGAGACGTGAATCACACAGGAAAAGGGAATTCTGGGTAATGCGATGCCAGTGATAAGGCTTTGTATTCACTGATGTCGGTTTTGTTCCGCATGAGCGCACACCTGGTTACTACGGCTGGACCTCGGACCAAAAACATAACAATTGTATCGTGTCAAAACCATAGCAAACATACCGTATTTTTCTGACTATAAGGCGCACTTCAATCAATCAATCAATGTTTATTTATATAGCCCTAAATCACAAATGTCTCAAAGGACTGTACAAACCATTACGACTACGACATCCTCGGAAGAACCCACAAAAGGGCAAGGAAAACTCACACCCAGTGGGCAGGGAGAATTCACACCCAGTGGGACGCCAGTGACAATGCTGAGTATGAGAAACCTTGGAGAGGACCCCCCCCCCCCCCCCTCTAGGGGACCGAAAGCAATGGATGTCGAGCGGGTCTAACATGATACTGAGAAAGTTCAATCCACAGTGGCTCCAACACGGCCGCGAGAGTTCAGTTCAAAGCGGATCCAAGACAGCAGCGAGAGTCCCGTCCACAGGAAACCATCCCAAGGGGAGGCGGATCAGCAGCGTAGAGATGTCCCCAACCGATACACAGGCGAGCGGTCCATCCTGGGTCTCGACTCTGGACAGCCAGTACTTCATCCATGGTCATCGGACCGGACCCCCTCCACAAGGGAGGGGGGGGACATAGGAGAAAAAGAAAAGAAGCGGAAGATCAACTGGTCTAAAAAGGAGGTCTATTTAAAGGCTAGAGTATACAGATGAGTTTTAAGGTGAGACTTAAATGCTTCTACTGAGGTAGCATCTCAAACTGTTACCGGGAGGGCATTCCAGAGTACTGGAGCCCCAACGGAAAACGCTCTATAGCCCGCAGACTTTTTTTGGTCTTTAAGAATCACTAATTAGCCAAAGTCTTTTGAACGCAGGTTTCTTGCCGGGACATATGGTACAATACAATCGGCAAGATTAAAACATACTTGCCAACGTTGAGACCTCCGATTTCGGGAGGTGGGGGGCATGGTCGGGGGTGGGGCGGAGGCGTGGTTTGGAGGCGTGGTTGGGGCAGGGGCGTGGTTAAAAGGGGGGGGGGTTGATATTTACAGCCAATTCAATAACTCGAGTATTTCATATTTATTTCATATATATATATATATATATATATATATATATATATATATATATATATATATATATATATATATATATATATATATATACAGTTATATATGTATTAAATACTTAACTTTCGGGGAATTCTAGCTATATATATATTTATTTTAATATATATATAAATAAAAGAAATTGTTGAATTTCAGACGGCACCTATCAAATACACAGTAATAAAAACACAGTTGTTCTACTAACTGTACTATGCATGCTGGTTACTAAAAAAAACCCCAACACTTACCTTTCACTGTTTGAGTAACGTCACTTCTGAGTTTCCAGAAGATGGCGCCAGTATGTGCTTTGCCCTGCCGTCTTTCGCTGTCAGCTCTGTTCGTTTTTGTGTTGTTTCAGTCTATTTTTGTCTCTGTCAGCTCACTGCTTGTGTATGACCGCCAAACACTGTTATGGGGCGTGGCCTCCAGCTCCTGCTGAATTTCGGGAGATTTTCGGGAGACAATTTCTTCCGGGAGGTTTTCGGGAGAGGCGCTGAATTCCGGTTGGCAAGTATGACTTAAAATTATTTAATTTTCTCAAAACTCAACAGTGCGCCTTATAACCCAGTCTGCCTAATGTACGGAATCATTTTCGTTGTGCTTACCGACCTCAAAGCTTTTTTATTTGGTACATGGTGAAATGATAAGTGTGACCAGTAGATAGCAGTCAAACATAAGAGATACGTGTAGACTGCAATATGACTCAAGTAAACAACACCAACATTTTATATGTTCCAATGAAAAGCTAGAAAATGACACACGGCGCTCCAAAATCTATCAAAAGGTTTTAGTACGACTTGGGTATGCTATGAAGCTGCACCGCTTCATGGATTGTACTGTGCTTCAACATACCTGTAACGACCTGGTCGCATGGTGATGCGGATTCGTTCTCCCAGGAATGCTGACGAGCCTCGGACACAGCGTGAAGGTAAGAACAAAAGATTTATTTAAAAATAAATCAGACTGGGAAAAAAAAAACTTGCTCAAAGCACAGAAGACAAAAAAAAAGAGCTAGCATGGGAGCTAGAAGAACAAAGGGCCTAGCGTATAAGCTAGCAGGTACAGAACCGGGAACAAAAGTCGTCACTTGTTGTATGAACACAAACTACGAAGCCAGACGGACTGACCGGAGAAGGCAGGCTTAAATAACGACAGTAATTACAAAACAGGTGTGCGTCTGGAACAAGCGGCAGGTGAAAATAATACGTAGCTATGGAAACCAACTGAGAAGTGCACAAACAGACTCAAAAATCTAAACATAATATGATCCGGGCAGCGGATCATAACAATACCAGTATTATTATGATGTGGTATTAAGTAAGTCATTTTATCTGGCATTTTGTTTTGCAATATTATGCAAAAGCAACTTTTCTTATCTTCTGGTACCTGCTGATCTGTATTTGGGATCTCCATAGATCTTGAAAATGTGCGCGCTACCGCCTTTGTAGTCCGTGTTGACTCCGAGGTCAATAAGCTTCTTCTTTTTTCTCTATCTTCTTGTTATGTGACATTCATTCTCCACTGTTTCCAATTCTAATTTAAAGTTGTGTAAAGTTCTTACTTATATCTGTCAGTAAACTTGCCATGAAAGCGCTAAAACAAACCGGTGTAGTGAGTTTACATTATTCACCCAAGACATTTTAGTTGTTAAAGAGTTCCGGTCGGATGGGTTTTCATGGGACACATTTCCGGCGTTGTTGTTGCACTGGTGAGGCACGGATGAGGAGCTCCTGCTCTGTTATAGATTTAAATAAAGTCTGAATGTCATCAAAACGGTTAGCTCCATCTTTTGACACTTCCGCCACTCCCGTCCTTGCACGCTACACCGCTACAACAAAGATGATGGGGAGAAGACGCTGCCGAAGGTGAGCCACGTAAATAAAACCGCCCACAAAACGGCACATCCTGAAATGACTGTCAGAAAGCGACTTGAAGATGGTTGGTAAAACATAATCGATGCAACATTTTGACCAAATAACCACCATTCATGTTATGTAGACCTCAAGGAAGTGTTTTACTTTTAGAAAAATTTTTAAAAAATATGACAACATGCTGTTTACGGCAGACAAACTGCTTTACGGTAGATGAAAACTTGACTGCTGTTGTTGTGTGTTGTTACCGCGCTGGGAGGACGTTAATGAAACTGCCTAACAATAAACCCACATAAGAAACCAAGAACTCGCCCTCGATCATTTTACAATTGGGCAAACACGCTATTTATATTGTGGGAAAGCGGACGTGAAGACAGGCTGTCCTCACTCAGATCCGCATGGAGCTGGAGGCGGCGTGGCCTCCAGCTCCGCCTGATTTTAGGAGATTTTCGGGAGAAAATTTGTCCCGGGAGGTTTTCGGGAGAGGCGCTGAATTTCGGGAGTCTCCCGGAAAATCCGGGAGGGTTGGCAAGTATGAGACAGCTATGACATTATGTTCTTTACAAGTCTATGTAAACTTTTAATCACGACTGTATATATTAACATTTTTAAATAGTAACGTCTTTTAAAAAAAAAAAAAAAAAAAAAAAAACATTGTTACATGTTATGTAGACCAGATGGAAGTCATTAAAGAAAAAATAATTATCGGTACCCTTTAAGGCAGGGGTGTCAAACTCAAATACAGAGTGGGCCAAAATTTAAAACTGAACAAAGCCGCGGGCCAAGGTTGAACAAATTAACCTTTTAATAGGGACCCAAACAAGTTTTGCATTAAATATTGAACAAGCAAGGCTTCTGTAACTTAATAGTGACATGCAAAATCCAGTTTCAAATAATAACAATTAAAAAATATCAATGGCATATCAAATAAAATGTAAATAAACATTGAATGCCTCTTTTCTACTTTTAGCCTTCTGTTGTAAATATCAAAATAAACTTTTTCCACAGGCTAATAATACATTTGAAAATAAAATAACAATAATGAATGAAACAAACATTCAAGCTTTGAAGTAGCAAGAGTAAGTGCATGAATAAAACGTTAATTATTGCTCAGTTTGCTACACTGATTTGCTTTAACACTGAATATGGAACAAGCAACGCTTAGGGCAACTTTCAAAAAACAAACGAAAAAATGGTATATTAAATATTGTTTAAATAAAAAAAATGTACACCTCTTTTCTATTTGAAAACTTCTGTGGTAAATATCAACATTAACTTTGTCCTCAGGCTAATAAATTTGAAAATAAAATAACAATGAGGTGGGCGGGGGTTGGGAGGGGTTGGGTTTGGTGGTAGCGGGGGGGTGTATATTGTAGCGTCCCGGAAGAGTTAGTGCTGCAAGGAGTTCTGGGTATTTGTTCTGTTGTGTTTATGTTGTGTTACGGTGCGGATGTTCTCCCGAAATGTGTTTGTCATTCTTGTTTGGCGTGAGTTCACAGTGTGGCGCGTATTTGCAACAGTGTTAAAGTTGTTTATACGGCCACCCTCAGTGTGACCTGTATGGCTGTTGACCAAGTATGAATTGCATTCACTTATGTGTGTGTAACAGCCGCATATACTATGCGAGTGGGCCTGCACGCTGTTTGTAGTGAGGAAATGCGGACGTGACGACAGGTTGTAGAGAACGCTAAAGGCAGTGCCTTTAAGGCACGCCCTCAATATTGTTGTCCGGGTGAAAATCGGGAGGGGCACTGAACTTCGGGAGGATTGGCAAGTGTGAGAAAGTGCGGTGTTACAGCCAGGGGCGCCGAAAAGGGGGGGGGGGGTGAAGGAGACGGATTCTATGTGCCCATGATGGAGGCGGGCCCAGAGAGGCCCCTAATGAAGTTCTGGATATTTGTTCTGTTGTGTTTATGTTGTGTTACGGTGCGGATGTTCTCCCGAAATGTGTTTGTCATTCTTGTTTGGCGTGAGTTCACAGTGTGGCGCGTATTTGCAACAGTGTTAAAGTTGTTTATACGGCCACCCTCAGTGTGACCTGTATGGCTGTTGACCAAGTACGAATTGCATTCACTTATGTGTGTGTAACAGCCGCATATATTATGCGAGTGGGCCTGCACGCTGTTTGTAGTGAGGAAATGCGGACGTGACGACAGGTTGTAGAGAATGCTAAAGGCAGTGCCTTTAAGGCACGCCCTCAATATTGTTGTCCGGGTGAAAATCGGGAGGGGCACTGAACTTCGGGAGGATTGGCAAGTGTGAGAAAGTGCGGTGTTACAGCCAGGGGCGCCGAAAAGGGGGGGGGTGAAGGAGACGGATTCTATGTGCCCATGATGGAGGCGGGGCACGAGAGGCCCCTAATGAAGTTCTGGGTATTTGTTCTGTTGTGTTTATGTTGTGTTACGGTGCGGATGTTCTCCCGAAATGTGTTTGTCATTCTTGTTTGGTGTGAGTTCACAGTGTGGCGCGTATTTGCAACAGTGTTAAAGTTGTTTATACGGCCACCCTCAGCGTGACCTATATAGCCGTTGACCAAGTGTGCCTTGCATTCACTTACGTGTGCTTACATTATGTGACTGGGTCGGCACGCTGTTTGTATGAAGGAAAAGCGGACGTGACGCCCCCAATATTGTATGTCCGGGTGAAAAATCGGGAGAAATTGGGGAGAATGGTTGTCCCGGGAGATTTTCGGGAGTGGCACTGAACTTTAGGAGTCTCCAGGGAAAATCGGGAGGGTTGGCAAGTATGAGTATTAGGGGTGAATGTGGTGTTACAGCAGCACCGGCTGTATGGTACCGGCGGGCCAGCTCTAATGTTTATTTGATATTGCCTCAAGGGCCAAATGAAATTAAACGGCGGGCCATGTTTGGCCCGCGGGCCAGAGTTCACACCCATGCTTTCAGGCATTAGCTGTGTATCCTCATTGTTGAAAACCGATAAAATTAATTACATCCTTTGAGAGAACAGAGACCGCAGTATCGAACGGTTCAACACAGATACATGTACGGTATCGATGCAGACCAACTAAATAGGAGTTCATGGTCTTCTTCAGTTGGAGAAGAGTGGATGGTCCCCTGCAGGCAAGAGTAAACTCTTGCATCAGGTGAAAGTTTTTTGCACAAACGGGGAAAATATGAATGTGCACTATGCGGCATGAACTAAGTGATGGTTATAAAGTTTGTACTATTTAGATCTCCAGAAGATTTGGGTAATGCGGTGTCTTGAAGGAAAAGATTGTTAATGTGAAAATGTGCAGGCAGGCGAGTGCGCAGTAAACCCAGGACTTTATGTTGAGGAAAAAGATAAAAGTTTAAAGCATGAAACTCAATTTTGGAGCTTCAGTGTTCCAAAGGCCCGAGATAAGAATCATTTGATGCAATCTTTTGGTAGATACACAGAAGGTGGATGGGCTGATGGAAGGCAGGTGTGTGTTAATCTGGGATTAGTGATGACTTGATAGCAGATAAATGCATCGGGAGGTCAGAAGAAGCCACACCCCCAACTAGACATGTGTACTGCATCTTTAAAATACAACAGAACGAGAAAGAGGACTTCTTCTTGAACAGAAAGTATGGGGAATTTAAATCCATAATATGTACAGTCGGTCCCTATAGTGCGGGGGTCAAGCGCCGCCCTAGTGGCTCCCTGGAGCTTTTTTAAAAATGTAGGAAAAATGGAAAAAGATCAGGAGAAAAAAATATAAAAAAAATATTTTTTGCTTTTATAGTGAATTATATTTATATAGTGAGTTATATTTATATAGCGCTTTTCTCAAGTGACTCAAAGCGCTTTACATAGTGACACCCAATATCTAAGTTACATTTAAACCAGTGTGGGTAAAGTGTCTTGCCCAAGGACACAACGACAGTAACTAGAATGGCACAAGCGGGAATCGAACCTGCAACCCTCAAGTTGCTGGCACGGCCACTCTACCAACCGAGCTATGCCGCCTAATAGGTTTCTTTAGTAGGACAAACAAGATACAAACCTCCTTAATTGAAATAAAGCACACTATTTACATTAAACATGCTTCACTGATTCGAGTATTTGGCGAGCGCCGTTTTGTCCTACTAATTTTGGCGGTCCTTGAACTCACCGTAGTTTGTTTACACATACAACTTTCTCCGACTTTCTAGGACGAGTTTTATACCAATTCTTTCTCCGTCTCATTTTGTCCACCAAACTTTTAACGTTGCGCATGAATGCACAAAGGTGAGTTTTGTTGATGTTATTGACTTGTGTGGAGTGCTGATCAGACATATTTGGTCACCGCAAGCTAATCGATGCTAACATGCTATTTAGGCTAGCTATGTGTACATATTGCATCATTATGTCTCATTTGTCGGTATATTTGAGGTCAATTAGTTTTCTTTAAGTCCTCTTAATTCAATTTATATCTCATGACACACTATCTGTATGTAATATGGCGTTTAATTTTTTGCGGCTCCTGACAGATTTGTTTTTGTATTTTTGGACAAATATGGCTCTTTCAATTTTTTAGGTTGCCGACCCCTGCTATAGTTGGCACCTAACATTTGGGGGAAAAATACTGAAATGGTAAAATGATAGATTACATGTAGGGGTTGTGAAATTATCATGAAAAAATTACATGGGCTTTCAAGTGTATAATATGATGAAATTCAAGCCCCCAAAAGGTGATGACGTTCTGGAAAACACAAGTCCATTGTCTCGTGGCATTGGACAAGGAAATGTAGTCAAGGCCTGATCTACGTTCAAACTGGAAAAAGTTGTTATTTTTGTGCATTGGAAACTTACACATCTGTGAAGGCATCAATAATATATAAATGTATATACAGGTTTTAGAACAACATAGAAGGTTATCATGGACGCCCCTGCTTATTTCAGCAAGACAATGCCAAGCCACGTGTTACAACGGCGTGGCTTCATAGTAAAAGAGTGCAGGTACTAGACTGGCCAGCAACACAATAGCAGATAAGGTATTTTCCAGAATTATCCTAGTAAATGTGTCTAAAAACACCTGAATCGCTCTCACTTGCCTTCGCCTGTTTTTTGGTTTTTTTTCTAGTCCTTCACTATCACTTTCCTCATCCACGAATCTTTCATCCTCGCTCAAATTAATGGGGAAATTGTCGCTTTCTTGGTCTGAATCGCTCTAGCTGCTGGTGGCTATGATTGTGTCACACCTATGGATAATGTTTTGTTTTGGTCATGTTCGGTTTGGTTTTTTGGACATTTGGTTCTGTCTTGGCACTTCCTGGTTTGTTTTCGTCTCCATGCCAACTCATTAGTTTTCACCTGCCATGTCACGTCCCTGTTCTCAGCCTCACACCTGTTTTCACTAATGATCACGGCTACTTAAGTCACTCTTTTTCTTGTCTTCATTCTGGGATCTTCACACGCACGCACGCTACCCTTGCTGCCCTCGTCCAGTTCCATGCCTTGTAAGTTTGTGTATTTATGCTATTGTACTAGTTTTGTTTATAGTCATTATCATTCATGCCAATCGAACAAGTGTTTTTGTTTCATGTTTGTAGTTTGCAGCATTTATGCTAGTCTTTTGTTTCACAGCCTAGTTTTGTACTTCTGCCCTCGCGCGTGCCTTTTGTTTGTCTTATTAGTTATAGTATTAAATAAAAGAAAATGTACTCACAGTCACGTCTCGCCCGTGCAAATCATTCTCTGCATCGAAGAAACAACTTTAAACCAAGCCCTGTTGTGACAGATTGTAAACAATGTGAGGATGTGAGGAGCTCTACAACCCGTGACATCACGCGCACACCATCTGATACTTCCGGTACAGGCAAGGCTTTTTTATTGCCGACCAAAAGTTGCGAACTTTATCATCGATGTTCTCTACTAAATCCTTTCAGCAAAAATATGGCAATATCGCGAAATGATCAAGTATGACACATAGAATGGACCTGCTATCCCCGTTTAAATAAGAAAATCTCATTTCAGTAGGCCTTTAACAGTCCAGATTTCATCTTTGTCAAAAAGGTTATTGTTGTAAAAGCTGAGTGCGAACCTCCTTGGCAACTGCATGTTTATGGATTTTTGGATGGGACAGGTTTGTGGAAGGTGCCAGGTTTCTTAATGGCATAATTCAGCCATATGTTGGAGGTGAGGTGAGGTGATCCATCATGGTGTGCAATTTGGTGCGGAACCAATGGGCCTTGCTAGAGGACTGTTGTCTAGGGCTGGGCGTATCGATACCAAGTATCGATAGTATCGATGAGTATCGGTATCGTATCGATACTGGCGTGATGGTATCAATACTTCACCAAATTAAGCGAATCAATCAATCAATCAATCAATGTTTATTTATATAGCCCTAAATCACAAATGTCTCAAAGGACTGCACAAATCATTACGACTACAACATCCTCGGAAGAACCCACAAAAGGGCAAGGAAAACTCACACCCAGTGGGCAGGGAGAATTCACATCCAGTGGGACGCCAGTGACAATGATGACTATGAGAAACCTTGGAGAGGACCTCAGATGTGGGCACCCCCCCCCCCCCTCTAGGGGACCGAAAGCAATGGATGTTGAGCGGGTCTAACATGATACTGTGAAAGTTCAATCCATAGTGGCTCCAACACAGCCGCGAGCGTTCAGTTCAAGCGGATCCAAGACAGCAGCGAGAGTCCCGTCCACAGGAGACCATCTCAAGCGGAGGCGGATCAGCAGCGTAGAGATGTCCCCAACCGATACAGGCAAGCGGTCCATCCTGGGTCCCGACGAGCGGTCCATCCTGGGTCTCGACTCTGGACAGCCAGTACTTCATCCATGGTCATTGGACCGGACCCCCTCCACAAGGGAGGGGGGGACATAGGAGAAAGAAAAGAAGCGGCAGATCAACTGGTCTAAAAAGGAGGTCTATTTAAAGGCTAGAGTATACAAATGAGTTTTAAGGTGAGACTTAAATGCTTCTACTGAGGTAGCATCTCGAACTGTTACCGGGAGGGCATTCCAGAGTACTGGAGCCCGAACGGAAAACGCTCTATAGCCCGCAGACTTTTTTTGGGCTCCAGGAATCACTAATAAGCCGGAGTCCTTTGAACGCATATTTCTTGCCGGGACATATGGTACAATACAATCGGCAAGATAGGCTGGAGCTAGACCGTGTAGTATTTTATACGTAAGTAGTAAAACCTTAAAGTCACATCTTAAGTGCACAGGAAGCCAGTGCAGGTGAGCCAGTACAGGCGTAATGTGATCAAACTTTCTTGTTCTTGTCAAAAGTCTAGCAGCCGCATTTTGTACCAACTGTAATCTTTTAATGCTAGACATGGGGAGACCCGAAAATAATACGTTACAGTAATCGAGACGAGACGTAACAAACGCATGGATAATGATCTCAGCGTCTTTAGTGGACAAAATGGAGCGAATTTTAGCGATATTACGGAGATGAAAGAAGGCCGTTTTAGTAACGCTTTTAATGTGTGACTCCGATCACTCCGATTTAAAAAAAAAATGTGCCCCTCACCACTCCACCCTCCTCCCTAGTGATGGGTCGCGAACGAGATTTAAAAACACTTTAAAAATTCATCTTCAACCCAAAATAAAATCAAATAAATACAATTAACATGACGCTTGGTGCGTTGGCGCACACACATCAGTATAATTCGCTCCGAGGTTCACTCGGACACACACACACACACACACGTGCGTTTCCAGTGCAACTTAATGTCTTGGTTGTAAACTGTAAAGTATTTTATTGCACTAAAATAACGATAAGAATTTCTCAGTTCTTTTGTTTTGTGTTCATTTTTACAACTGTTTAATAACTAGTGTTTTCTTCTTTACTTAAGTTCTTGTGTGTTGTGAGAGGACTAGCCAAGTTCAGTATTTGTTTTCACCTTATTTGCACTATTTACTTTATTGTAATTGATATTAATACTTTTTTATTTGAATTTTTCAGTTCTTTTGTTTTGTGTTCATTTTTACAACTGGTTTAATAACGGTTTAGGGCGGTTTAGCTCGGTTGGTAGAGTGGCCGTGCCAGCAACCTGAGGGTTGCAAGTTCGATTCCCGCTTCCGCCATCCTAGTCACTGCCGTTGTGTCCTTGGGCAAGACACTTTACCCACCTGCTCCCAGTGCCACCCACACTGGTTTAAATGTAACTTAGATATTGGGTTTCACTATGTAAAGCGCTTTGAGTCACTAGAGAAAAGCGCTATATAAATATAATTCACTTCACCTCACTTAATAACTAGTGTTCTCTTTTTTTACTTAAGTTCTTGTGTGTTGTGAGGCGACTAGCCAAGTTTAGTAGTTGTTTTCACCTTATTTGCACCATTTACTTTAGTGTAATTGATATTATTACTTTTTTATTTGAATTTCTCAGTTCTTTTGTTTTGTGTTCATGTTTACAACTTTGTTCAATAACTAGAGTTGTGTTATTTACCTTAAGTGTTTGTGTGTTTTGAGGCGACAAGCCAGGTTCAGTAGTTGTTTGCACCTTTATTTGCATTACTTTATTGCTATTGATATTACTTTTGTAATAAATATTTTATTTTTTTACTTAAATCGTGAGGCTTCACGGTGGCAGAGGGGTTAGTGCGTCTGCCTCACAATACGAAGGTCCTGCAGTCCTGGGTTCAAATCCAGGCTCGGGATCTTTCTGTGTGGAGTTTGCATGTTCTCCCCGTGAATGCGTGGGTTCCCTCCGGGTACTCCGGCTTCCTCCCACTTCCAAAGACATGCACCTGGGGATAAGTTGATTGGCAACACTAAATTGGCCCTAGTGTGTGAATGTGAGTGTGAATGTTGTCTGTCTATCTGTGTTGGCCCTGCGATGAGGTGGCGACTTGTCCAGGGTGTACCCCGCCTTCCGCCCGATTGTAGCTGAGATAGGCGCCAGCGCCCCCCGTAACCCCGAAAGGGAATAAGCGGTAGAAAATGGATGGATGGATGACTTAAATCGTTGTCCTGTGTTGTATTATTATCATAATCAATTAATAAAGGCAAAGGTACAAATGTGTTTTTTAAAAGTATCCCCTCCCCCATCAGATGACGACACTTCCGGTATCGGTATCGGCGACACTGGCCGGTATTGGATCGGATCGGTATCAATACCCAAATTTGCGATATTGCCCACCCCTACTGTTGTCTACTGAGCACATCATGTGCCAAATAGCAAAATAGCTAATTGATTATCCGAAACCGAATTGTGCCAAACTGTGCACCGCTTAAGACATTTTCAAGACTTTTTTGTATGTGATTACTCACTCATGTTTGATTCCAGTAAAGACTTCCCAGACGTGTATGTCAATGAAACGTGAAGGACAAGGTATGTCAAAGTTAGCCAGATGGAAAGCGTCATCCCTGAAGCCCACTTGACTAATTAAGCTGTGATGATAGGTGAAGCCCAAAGCTATTTTTTCACCCCATAAGACTCCTGACCTCTCCCTGGCTTTCACAGATGCTGTTTCCGAACAACAAAGTGATCTTTATCACATTTTATCACAGTAACTGTGGCCTGAACTAAAAGACACTGGCCATCAGTGTTAGACTGTGGTGTCAAAGAGAATACAGTATTTTTCGGACTATAAGGCGCACTTTTTCTCTCTGGCACTCATCGAGGGTGGACGCTCCCCTTTCCTCTCCTGCTTGCTTCTTTGTCTTGTCTTAAATTTCTTGTTGCCTCTTTTTGCACTGCTCTCCAAATCTACACATTGGAACTATTTAACTGGCCTCAACAAAATTGACAAGATCTTGGGTTTGTCGTGACGAAGCGGTTGTTGCTGGACACACGACGGACTCTTGGGAGAAGAAGGAGTGCGACCCTTTTCTGTCGAGGACGTGAAGTTGTCCACCTATTCGGAATTATGACAGCAGGACATCTGCTGATTGGAGTAAGCGTTGCTCGGGTTTTTTCGACAAATTGGAAGTTGCTGGCAGTCTTCAAAGTACCCCAAAGCTGCCACAAGTGATTGGAGGATGCGGGAAGAACTGTGGATTACATCGGACTGTCTACCCCGCAGGTCTGAGGACCAGCCATAGATAATTTAGAGTGAAAAGCAAATTTTATTTTCACTCGCATACAAATCATTGTTTCCCTGGCTTCGAAACTCTCCCGAAGGACAGTGCAGCGAAGACACAACAAACTCCCTTCTTGTCTCTCATGGACACACACCTGTTGTTGTTGACTTTGGACTAGCGACTGCACGATACATCAAAGCCGCGGAACAGAGACACACTATGGGCTCACACACACATCCAAGAAAATATATACGCCACACATACACCCCCCACCCCCAACCCAACACCCTCGACACGAATCCCGTAGGGGTAATGAATGGATGGTCAGCGCCTGAGAACTGCAGCCTACCACCATGACCTTGAACTACCTTCCCTCTGTTGCTAGATATCTCGAGATGTATGTTGTAATATGTATATGTGCTTTGCTATGGAGGTTTTTTCCCACTCCAGACTGGGCCCCCTTAGGAGGCCAGTCTGGATTGTATTTTTTTGCGGCGTGGTGCAGTGGGATAGTGGCCTTGCGCAACCCGAGTGTCCCTGGTTCAATCCCCACCTAGTACCAACCTCGTCACGTCCGTTGTGTCCTTGAGCAAGACACTTCACCCTTGCTCCTGATGGCTGCTGGTTAGCGCCTTGCATGGCAGCTCCCTCCATCAGTGTGTGAATGTGTGTGTGAATGAGTAAATGTGGAAGTAGTGTCAAAGCGCTTTGAGTACCTTGAAGGTAGAAAAGCGCTATACAAGTACAACCCATCCTTCCCCAGCGTTTACCTTTTCTCCATATTTTACGGGGCGCCTTATGGCGACCCATCGGTGTTCTTGTTCTGTAACCCTGTACACTGTTTATTTGTCTAACCTTGAACAGGTTTGTGCTGAAAACAAAGTTTTGTTGTTCTTGTGCAATGACAATAAAGACCTATCCTATCCTATCCTAAAAACCTTTCATTTTCTCAAAACTCGACAGTGAGCCTTATAATGTACGGAATAATTCTGGTTGTGCTTACCGACCTCGAAGCTATTTTATCTGGTACATGGTGAAATCATAAGTGTGACCAGTAGATGGCGGTCACACATACTCAAGTAAACAACACCAACATTGTATATGTTCCTTTTAAAATCTAGAACATTACACACGGCGCTCAAAAATCTATTAAAATGTTTTAGTATGACTTTGGTAAGCAATGAAGCCGTACCGTTTGATGGATTTTACTGTGCTTCAACATACAAGTATTATTATGGTGTGTGTATAAGGTAAGACATATAATCTGGCGTTTTCCATCCATTTCTACCGCTTATTCCCTTTTGGGGTCGCTGGTGCCTATCTCAGCTACAATAGGGCGGAAGGCGGTGTACACCCTGGACAAGTTGCCGCCTCATCGCAGGGCCAACACAGATAGACAGACAGCATTCACACTCACATTCACACACTATGGCCAATTTAGTATTGCCAATCAACCTATCCCCAGGTGCATGTCTTTGGAAGTGGGAGGAAGCCGGAGTACCCGGAGGGAACCCACGCAGTCACGGGGAGAACATGCAAACTCCACACAGAAAGATCCCGAGCCCGGGATTGAACCCTGACTACTCAGGACCTTCGTACTGTGAGGCAGACGCACTAACCCCAAAAGCAACTTTTCTTACCTTCTGGTAACTGCTGATCTGTATTAGGGATCTGCATTAGTCCTGAAAATGTTCACGCGTCCGCCTTTGTAATACATGTCGTCGCTAATAAGCTATTTTTTTTTTCTCTCTATCTTCTTATGTGACATTCATCCTCCGCTGTTGCCATTTCTAATATAAAGTAGTGTAAAGTTCTTACTTACATCTGTCAGTAAATTCGCCATGAAAGCGCTAAAACATACCGGTGTGGTGAGTTTACGTTAATCACCCAAGGAACTTTAGTTATTAGAGATTTCCGGTGGGACGGTTTTTCACGGGACACATTTCCGGCGTTGTTATTGCACTAGTGAGCCACGGATGAGGAGATGCTTCTCCGTTATTGGTTTAAGTAAAGTCTGAATGTCATTAAAACAGTTAGCTCCATCTTTCCACACGTCTTCCAATCCCGTCCTTGCACGCTACACCGCTACAACTCACGATGGTGAACCACGTAAATAAGACTGCCCACAAAACGCTGCATCCTGAAGCAAGAGTCAGAAAGCGGCGTGAAGATGATCCGTAAAACATAATCTATGCAACATTTTGATTAAAGTAATGTAGACCACAAGGAAGTGTTTTCAGTTTAGAATTTTATTTTAATAATAATCAGACTTCTTTTAATGCGCCCTTTTGTATGAAAATAGTCCTGACTAGACCCGCTCATCGGCAGTGGGCCTTATAATCCGGTGCGCCCTATAGTCCGAAAAATACGGTTTGTGCTTTTATTTTATAGAGAAGGGCTGCAAAATAATCAAGAAGGGGGCCAAAGAAAGTTGCGAGTGCACTCACTTTGACAAAGAAAGTGAGAAACACTATTGTGTTCAAGAAAGAACTCGTAGCAGAGTACAAAGGTGGTAGGTACTTACTACTTCTACTGGGTAGTAAGTAGCATATTGATTAGCTTGAGGACTGCTGCCACCTAGCTGCAGGCATCTGTATCGTTCTAACATGAATACTAGAGTGTAGACACAAATCCCCCTTGCTGTTTGCAACCCAACACTATTTAGGATATATTAATACTTTATTCGTGGCCCTAACCAGAAATAATGTGCCTCCGTACTTCTACAACTACTATTGATTGTGGAACTATTGAGTGCAATCAGACAGCAGTCAAATCCACTTTGGTGATGTTTTCTTTTATATTTAAAAAAAAAAAAAAGGATTTCTCCTTAAAGGCCTACTTAAATGAGATTTTCCTATTCAAACGGGGATAGCAGGTCCATTCTATGTGTCATAATTGATTATTTTGCGATATTGCCATATTTTTGCTGAAAGGATTTAGTAGAGACTTTTGGTCGCTAATAAAAAAGCCTTGCCTGTACCGGAAGTAGCGGACGATGTGCGCGTGACGTCACGGGTTGTGGAGCTCCTCACATCTGAACATTGTTTACAATCATGGCCACCAGCAGTGAGAGTGATTCAGACCGAGAAAGCGACAATTTCCCCATTAATTTGAGCGAGGATGAAAGATTTGTGGATGAGGAAAGTGAGAGTGAAGGACTAGAAAAAAAAGACGAGGGCAGTGGTAGCGGTTCAGATGTTATTAGACAAATTTACTAGGATAATTCTGGAAAATCCCTTATCTGCTTATTGTGTTACTAGTGTTTTAGTGAGATTATATGGTCGTACCTGTACAACCTGAAAGTCGGCCCCGCACCTTTCTTCAGCACCAGTCGACGAGTGGTGGCGATGCCCATCTCTGTCCTTCGCAAGGGACCCTCTTCGAAACACAATCTTTCGTAATGATCGCTGCATATTACACTGTACTTTGTGTGTGTGGTCCAATCCAACCGTGTTCGCTTGACATCTCGGTTCCATCGTAAAGCTTCACCGTCATCTTTCGGGAATGTAAACAATGAAACACCGGCTGTGTTTGTGTTGCTAAAGGCGGCCGCAATACACCGCTTCCCACCTACAGCTTTCTTCTTTGACGTCTCCATTATTCATTGAACAAATTGCAAAAGGTTCAGCAACACAGATGTCCATAATACTGTGGAATTATGCGATGAAAACAGACGACTTACAGCTGGGAACGGGGCTGGAAAAAAATGTCCTCTACAATGCTTGACGTCACGCGCAGGCGTCAACATACCGCGACGTTTTAGCATGATACTTCCGCGCGAAATTTAAAATTGCAATTTAGTAAACTAACCCGGCCGTATTGGCATGTGTTGCAATGTTAATATTTCATCATTGATATATAAACTATCAGACTGCGTGGTCGGTAGTAGTGGGTTTCAGTAGGCCTTTAAAGGGGAACATTATCACCAGATCTATGTAAGCGTCAATATATACCTTGATGGTGCAGAAAAAAAAACATATATTTTTTTAACCGATTTCCGAACTCTAAATGGGTGAATTTTGGGGAATTAAACGCCTTCCTGTTTATCGAGCTGGAGGCAATGACGTCAGAATGTGACGTCGCCGAGGTAACACACCCGCCATTTTCATTTTCAACACATTACAAACACCGGGTCTCAGCTCTGTTATTTTCCCTTTTTTTGACTATTTTTTGGAACCTTGGAGACATCATGCCTCGTCGGTGTGTTGTCGGAGGGTGTAACAACACTAACAGGGAGGGATTCAAGTTGCACCACCGGCCCGAAGATGCGAAAATGTCTGCCGCCAGACCCTCATTGAATGTGCCAAAGTGTCTCCACATTTTACCGGCGATGCTAAGGCAGACATGGCACAGAGATGTATGGATAACCTGCAGATGCATTTGCAACGATAAAGTCAACGAAATCACAAAGGTGAGTTTTGTTGATGTTGACTGCTGTCACACCTGGGTGAAGTCTTGTCTGGGTTTCGTCTCATTTCCTGTTTTATTTTGAAATGCTGACTCTGCCTCTCGTTTCAGATCACTTGCTCTTCCTCCTGTTTCACTGGTCTGACGTCCTTCCTGATTGCCTGATTGTGCCCACCTGTGTCACCCTCCCTCATGTGTATAAATGTCTCGCCCTCCTCATGTCCTGTGCCAGAGTGTTTCGTATCTTTTGTGCGTACCTCCAGCGGTCCATGTCCACAGTCATTGCCACGTTTTTGTACCCTTTTGATCCACGGGACTTTATTTGTTTGTAAACCTTTTTGTCAGGTAAGATTAGCTTCTTAGCATTGCCACCGTTGGAGCGCTTTTTGTTGTATTTTGCATGTGGTATTCTTAGCACCTTTTTTTCCCTCCGCTGCTGGAGCGTTTTGAGTTTATTGAGATTTTTGTTAGTTTAGAGGTTAGGTAAGCTCTGTTTTGATAGCCTGTTTAGTTTCTCCCCTTTTGGACCCTTTCCCTTATCCAAATACATATATTTTCTTAAAATCCTGCATCTGTGTTCAGAGTCCTGTTCTGGCCGTGACAACTGCCAGCTAATCGATGCTAACAGGCTATGCTAATCGATGCTAACATGCTATTTACCGGCGGTGCTAAAGCAGACATGGCACAGAGATGTATGGATAACCTGTAGATGCATTTGCAACTATAAAGACAACAAATTCACAAAGGGGAGTTTTGTTGATGTTGACTGCCAGCTAATCGATGCTAACATGCTACGCTAATCGATGCTAACATGCTATTTACCGGCGGTGCTGAAGCAGACATGGCACAGAGATGTATGGATAACCTGTAGATGCATTTGCAACTATAAAGTCAACAAATTCACAAAGGTGAGTTTTGTTGATGTTGACTGCCAGCTAATCGATGCTAACATGCTATTTACCGGCGGTGCTAAAGCAGACATGGCACAGAGATGTATGGATAACCTGTAGATGCATTTGCAACTATAAAGTCAACAAATTCACAAAGGTGAGTTTTGTTGATGTTGACTGCCAGCTAATCGATGCTAACATGCTACGCTAATCGATGCTAACATGCTATTTACCGGCGGTGCTGAAGCAGACATGGCACAGAGATGTATGGATAACCTGTAGATGCATTTGCAACTATAAAGTCAACAAATTCACAAAGGTGAGTTTTGTTGATGTTGACTGACAGCTAATCGATGCTAACATGCGATGCTAATCGATGCTAACATGCTATTTACCGGCGGTGCTAAAGCAGACATGGCACAGAGATGTATGGATAACCTTCAGATGCATTTGCAACTATATTATGTTTCCTTCCACCCACATTTAATGCGAAAAAAAAAAACACTTACCAATCGACGGATTTAAGTTGCTCCAGTGTCAAAAGATGCAAAAGTCCTGATCGTTTGGTCCGCACATTTTACCGGCGATGCTAACGCAGCTATTCGGCCATGCTATGGCTATGAAAAAGCGTCAATAGCTATTCGCACAATAGCTTCAGTTTCTTCTTCAATACTTTCATACTCCAACCATCCGTTTCAATACATGCGTAATCCGTTGAATCGCTTAAGTCGCTGAAATCCGAGTTTGAATCCGAGCTAATGTTGCTATATCTTGCTGTGGTATCCCCATTGTTTGTTTACATTGGCAGCACTGTATGACGTCACAGGGAAATGGATAGTCGCATCGCAAATAGCGAAAATAAGGCACTTTAAAGCTTTATTTAGGGATATTCCGAGGCCGGTAAAATTTTGAAAAAAACTTCAAAAAAATACAACAAGCCAATGGGAACTGATTTTTATTGTTTTTAACCCTTTTGAAATTGCGATAATGTTCCCCTTTAAGCGTGTATTGGATCCACTCTTCCATATTTTGCTATTTTTTGTTGTGCATTCGCCTCCAAACAATTACAGAGTCTACTCCGTAATACGCAATATTGCTACGCCGTGCCGTCAGAAAAATGTGCAATTATCTTTTTATTCATGTCCATCGGGACCGAGGAGCCATAAATGTAATTAAAAAAGTGGCGTCGTGCGGCTTCCCTTATGTTCACCCACATATGTTCTTCACGCTACTTTATCTGCACTGTTTATATCCTACTTGTGTTTATTAGTTTCATTTTCCACCCCCTCCCCTCCCCTCGCTGACATTCATTTCGTCGCTGCAGCTGTGATTGAACTTCGCCAAAGGGATCAATAAAATTTCATATCATCTTTTATGAATCTGTGCACGAGGGTGAAACAAGTGACTTACAGGACGGTTACTTGGCAGGTCTGGAACACGGGTGTGACGACAACAATTTACTAGAATGTCATCACCTGTTTGAGCTTCATTAACTAATATGTTCATGCATGTATGTTACTGTATATCACATTACTGTATGCACTGGAAGGCACTAGCATAACAGCAATACTACACATTTATTAGCTTTCTCCTCTAATAAATTCTGACTTCATAATAAAACAATATTTTCCACATTTATTGCACATTTCTTCCTTGAAGATTTTTTTTATTGAGTCTAAAAATAAAAGCCCTTATAATAAATACACTTGAAAGTGTCAGGCCTACCCCTGATAATTTGTTTGTGTTCTACTTTTTTTCCTCTGTGTGTGTAGTATTTCCTGTCAGTGCTCTTATTTTGTTGGTTTCCTGTCTTTCTCCCTGAGCGCTGTTTCCCCTCAGCTGGCCACACCTGGTGTCAATCAGCCCAATCCTATTTTTACCTGCTTTTGTCCTCCAGTCAGTGCTCGATTTTTGTCGCTCCTGTATTGATTGATTGATTGATACTTTTATTAGTAGATTGCACAGTTCAGTACATATTCCGTACAATTGACCACTAAATGGTAACACCTGAATAAGTTTTTCAACTTGTTTAAGTCGGGGTCCACGTTAATCAATTCATGGTACAAATATATTCTATCAACATAATACAGTCATCACACAAGTTAATCATCATAGTATAGACATTGAATTATTTACATTATTTACAATCCGGGGGGTGGGATGAGGAGCTTTGGTTGATATCAGTACTTCAGTCATCAACAATTGCATCAACAGAGAAATGTGGACATTGAAACAGTGTAGGTCTTATTTAGTAGGATATGTACAGCCAGCAGAGAACATAGTGAGTTCAGATAGCATAAGAACAAGTATTTACATTAGAAGTACATTTGAGTTGTTTATAATCCGGGGAGATGGGATGTGAATGGAGGAGGGTATTAGTAAAGTGTTGAAGTTGCCTGGAGGTGTTGTTTTAGAGCGGTTTTGAAGGAATATAGAGATGCACTTACTTTTATACCTGTTGGGAGTGCATTCCACATTGATGTGGCATAGAAAGAGAATGAGTTAAGACCTTTGTTAGATCAGAATCTGGGTTTAACGTGGTTTGTGGAGCTCCCCCTGGTGTTGTGGTTATGGCGGTCATTTACGTTAAGGAAGTAGTTTGACATGTACTTCGGTATCACGGAGGTGTAGCGGATTTTATAGACTAGGCTCAGTGCAAGTTGTTTTACTCTGTCCTCCACCCTGAGCCAGCCCACTTTGGAGAAGTGGGTTGGATTGAGGTGTGATCTGGGGTGGAGGTCTAAAAGTAACCGGATTAGCTTATTCTGGGATGTTTGGAGTCTAGATTTGAGGGTTTTGGAGGTGCCGGGGTACCAGGAGGTGCAAGCGTAATCGAAGAAGGGTTGAATGAGAGTTCCCGCTAGAATCCTCAAGGTGCTTTTGTTTGTCGCTCCTGTCGTGTCGTGTCAATATCAGTTCTACTTGTCCTTCCTACTGGGCTTGTCATCGCAGCGTAGCGGTTAGCTATATTCATTAGATATTTGTAGCTTACTGTTTTTTGTCCCAGTTTGTTTTCATATTACAAGCACGACTTCTGTTTTCCTGCTCGCTACCCGCTAGGCCGTTTTGTTTTTGCTAGCGGCCATGCTAAGCTCATTTTGTTTTCCAGCTCCCATGCTAGCTCTTTTAGTGTGTTTTTTGTTTGTACCCCTTTGTTCGGTTTTGTCTTAGTGTTTTATTAAACCACGTTCTCCTATTCAATGCCTGCCTCCTTCTCTGCATCTTGGGGTTCATCACAAACCAACTTTGACAGAAAGGTGACTTCTTGTTGTGATGACTGTTACATTTTCTAAATGTTTATTTTTTTCCCCCTAGTATTTTCAGCATGTTTTTATAGACACATTGTATGGACTCTCCTGCAATCGTCGATTAAATATGTGTCGGGTTTCTTACAGTGACGTGCGGTCAGGGCAGGTATGATTGAATAAAAAATATTAACAATGAATATTTTCAGTACGTCTGTCCGTTGAATTGTGTTATTTTCTATTGTTAAAATGGTTATTGTAATATATTCTATGATAAAAATTGCAGGATTTGCACATTTCCTGTTAAAAATCTGACATGGGATTTTTTTTAATTAACATTATTTTTCTAATACATTATTTGTCTCCTATCTTTTTTCTTTGTTATATATTTGTTATTAGTACTTTTTTCTCCTCAACACCTTTTTCAATAGTTTATTCAAATACCGTATTTTTCAGACTATAAGGCGCACCTAAAGTCCTTTCGTTTTCTCAAAACTCGACAGCGCACCTTATAACCAGTTGCACTTATGTACGGAAGAATTTTGATTGTGCTTACCGACCTCGATGCTGTTTTATTTGGTACGTGTTGAAATGATAAGTGTGAGCAGTAGATGGCAGTCACACATAAGAGATATGTGTAGACTGCAATATAATGCAATATATATATGTATATATATATAACCATCCATCCATTTCCTACCGCTTATTCCCTTCGGGGTTGCGGGGGGCACTGGAGCCTATCTCAGCTACAATCGGGTGGAAGGCGAGATACACCCTGGACAAGTCACCAACTCATCACAGGGCCAACACAGATAGACAGACAACATTCACACTCACATTCACACACTAGGGCCAATTTAGTGTTGCCAAACAACCTATCCTCAGGTGCATGTCTTTGGAGGTGGGAGGGGCCTATCCCCAGGTGCATGTCTTTGGAGGTGGGAGGGGCCTATCCCCAGGTGCATGTCTTTGGAGGTGGGAGGAAGCCGGAGTACCCGGAGGGAATCCACGCAGTCACGAGGAGAACATGCAAACTCCACACAGAAAGATCCCGAACCTGGGATTGAACCCAAGACTGCTCAGGACCTTCGTATTGTGAGGCAGATGCAATAACCCCTCTTCCACCGTGGCTTTAATTCAGCCCCCAAGTAAACTATTTATGTATTTTTTTTTTTTTTTTGTAGGACTGCAAAATAAGCAATGGGGCCAAAAAAAGTTGCGAGTGCTGTTTTATTTGGTACATGTTGAAATGATAAGTGTGAGCAGTAGATGGCAGTCACACATAAGAGATACATGTAGACTGCAATATAATGCAATATATATATATATATATATATATTTATACATATCCATCCATCCATTTCCTACCGCTTATTCCCTTCGGGGTTGCGGGGGGGCACTGGAGCCTATCTCAGCTACAATCGGGTGGAAGGCAAGATACACCCTGGACAAGTCACCAACTCATCACAGGGGCCAACACAGATAGACAGACTACATTCACACTCACATTCACACACTAGGGCCAATTTAGTGTTGCCAAACAACCTATCCTCAGGTGCATGTCTTTGGAGGTGGGAGGAAGCCGAAGTACCCGGAGGGAACCCACGCAGTCACGAGGAGAACATGCAAACTCCACACAGAAAGATCCCGAACCTGGGATTGAACCCAAGACTGCTCAGGACCTTCGTATTGTGAGGCAGATGCAATAACCCCTCTTCCACCGTGGCGCAATACAGCCCCCAAGTAAACTATTTATGTTTTTTTTTTTTTTTTTGTCGGACTGCAAAATAAGCAATGGGGCCCAAAAAAGTTGCGAGTGCCAGTAGGTGGGAAACACTATTGAATTCAAGAAATAACTCATGGCAGTGTTTAAATGTGGCGTTTGCTTATCTCTTTAGATCACACACACACACACACACACGTAAGTGATGTTAAATGTTATTAGTCCACTTAATTTGTCATGTATATGTATTCCTCATTATTTTCTGCATGTAAAACTATTCATGTCCTCTAAAAAAATATTTTAATTCATTTGATTTACATGATTTATTCAGGAAAAAATTCAGTTTGCATACAATTGGGCCTTTGGCCATTTGACACAGAGCAAGGTATAACTGGACTGTGGTTGTGTTTATATGAGGACACATTTGTTGTTGTTTTAGTCTAATTATTTTTTTTAAATCACTCCTTATTAACATGCAAAAAGCAAAAATGTCACCATAAAAGGCTGCCGTGCAAGAACAGCCCGAAGTGCAAAAGACGACATGCATATTGCGTTCCAGTTATCTCCCTTCCAGCGCCTGCATCCAAATTGTCCTCGTTTTTGTTTCGCAGGCCGCAGGACTGTAAGCCGACGGTTTGTTTGAGCAGCGATGAATGGGATTTAGCAAAGGCCAGAAGCAGTGGAATACTCACCAAAAAAGAGCTGGCACACAGCAACATTTTGAAAACACGAGTGTCCGCCTACTTTCTGTTAGCCGCTATTGATTATTGGAGGAGACCGACCGCTGGGATGTTGATTTTTGCGTCGACTTGCGGGAGTTATTGTCCTTGCTGTTGCATGCTGGAACTGTGAGATGACTTCTGGGCAGAGTCTAGTTGGATTTACTGCATTTTCTTAAAGGCCTACAGAAACCCACTACTACCGACCACGCAGTCTGATAGTTTATATATCAATGATGAAATATTAACATTGCAACACAGGCCAATACGGCCTTTTTAGTTTACTAAATTGAAATTTTAAATTTCGCGCCGATATATCCTGCTGAAATGTCTCGGTATGATGACGTGTGCGCGTGACGTCACAAATTGTAGAGGACATTTTGTTCCAGCATCGTTCCCAGCTATAAGTCGTCTGTTTTCATCGCATAATTCCACAGTACTGAAACTTTTGCAATTTTTTCAATTAACAATGGAGACGTCAAAGAAGAAAGCCGTAGGTGGGCGCCTTTTAGCAACACAAACACAGCCGGTGTTTCATTGTTTACATTCCCGAAAGATAACAGTCAATCTTTACTAGGGAACACAGATGTCAAGCGGACACGGTTGGATTGGACCAGACACACAAAGTACAGTGTATTATGCAGCGATCATTTCGAAAGATCGTGTTTCGAAGAGGGTCCCTTGCAAAGGGCAGAGATGGGCATCGCCACCACCTGTCGACTGGTGCTGAAGAAAGGTGCGGGGGCCGACTTTCAGGTTGTACAGGTACAACCATATAATCTTACTAAAACTCTAGTAACACAATAAGCAGATAAGGGATTCTCCAGAAATATCCTAGTAAATTTGTCAAATAACATCTGAATCGCTCCCACTGTATAGTGTTTTTTTTTCTTTTTCTAGTCCTTCACTCTCACTTTCCTCATCCACAAATCTTTCATCCTCGCTCAAATTAATGGGGAAATCGTCGCTTTCTCGGTCCGAATCGCTCTCGCTGATGGTGGCCATGATTGTAAACAATGTTCAGATGTAAGGAGCTCCACAACCCGTGACGTCACGCGCACATCGTCTGCTACTTCCGGCTTTTTTTTATCAGCACCAAAAGTTGTGAACTTTATCGTCGATGTTCTCTACTAAATCCTTTCAGCAAAAATATGGCAATATCGCGAAATGATCAAGTATGACACATAGAATGGACCTGCTATCCCCGTTTAAATAAGAACATCTCATTTCAGTAGGCCTTTAAAAGTCAGGATTTTGCTTGGGGCAACTTCTGTTTGTTAAAACTTTGGTTTAACATGGGAGTTAATGAAATGATATTTGCAATCAAAACAATGTTATTAACAAGATACAATGCATTGTGTGGGATTAATACAATAAATATTCATGCAATTTTTTTCTATCATTTTTTTTACTAACTGCTTCTTTGCTATCATTTTTACCATCACATGTGTACATATCCTATTTGCTGATTTTGTTCTGTTTTTGGTGTTGTTGTTTTTGTGATTGTTGTGTTTGCTGTTGTTGTTGTTGTCATCTCTCGGTCTTATCCCCCTCGTGTACCCACAATTTCCCCCCTTTGTCTTTCCTTTTTTGTCTTTCTGCTCCAGCCCGGTTGAACCAAATAATATAAATCCATTTATTAAAGTCAAATACTAATAAGGCAACACGAGAAGTATCCCAAACTTTTCTTTTGTAAAGTAAATTTGTACAGCTGATATGGGCACCTACATCAACTATATGATTAACCTGAGTAGCTGGGCAGAACAAAAACAATTAAATACAAACCCCGTTTCCATATGAGTTGGGAAATTGTGTTAGATGTAAATATAAACGGAATACAATGATTTGCAAATCATTTTCAACCCATATTCAGTTGAATGCACTACAAAGACAAAATATTTGATGTTCAAACTCATAAATACATTTTTTTTTTGTAAATAATAATTAACTTTGAATTTCATGGCTGCAACACGTGCCAAAGTAGTTGGGAAAGGGCATGTTCACCACTGTGTTACATCACCTTTTCTTTTAACAACACTCAATAAACTTTTGGGAACTGAGGAAACTAATTGTTGAAGCTTTGAAAGAGGAATTATTTCCCATTCTTCTTTTATGTAGAGTTTCAGTCGTTCAACAGTCCGGGGTCTCCGCTGTCGAATTTTACGCTCCGTAATGCGCCACACATTTTTGATGGGAGACAGGTCTGGACTGCAGGCGGGCCAGGAAAGCACCTGCACTCTTTTGTTTTACGAAGCCACGCTGTTGTAACACGTGCTGAATGTGGCTCTGCATTGTCTTGCTGAAATAAGCAGGGGCATCCATGAAAAAGACGCCGCTTAGATGGCAGCAAATGTTGTTTGTTGGATTTGGTTGTCTTTTTATTTCCTAGTCAGATTTTAGAACAGCTAAAGTGTGAGCCTTTTACATAGACCTTGAATTTGGAATGTGGGAATGAAGCCTTAACAATCTGTTATCTCAACTGTCCGAGGTAGGGAAGAGAAGAGGAGAAACTTCCATAGTAGAATTAGATCAATGTGAGTGTGAATGTTGTCTATCTGTGTTGGCCCTGCGATGAGGTAGCGACTTGTCCAGGGTGTACACCGCCTTCCGCCCGACTGTAGCTGAGATAGGCGCCAGCGCCCCCCGCAACCCCAAAAGGGAATAAGCGGTAGAAAATGGATGGATGGAATTAACTTTGAATTTCATGGCTGCAACATGTGCCAAAGTAGTTGGGAAAGGGCATGTTCACCACTGTGTTACATCACCTTTTATTTTAACAACACTCAATAAACTTTTGGGAACTGAGGAAACTAATTGTTGAAGCTTTGAAAGAGGAATTATTTCCCATTCTTCTTTTATGTAGAGTTTCAGTCGTTCAACAGTCCGGGGTCTCCGCTGTCGAATTTATAATGCGCCACACATTTTTGTCGGGAGACAGGTCTGGACTGCAGGCGGGCCAGGAAAGCACCTGCACTTTTTTTTTTTTTACGAAGCCACGCTGTTGTAACACGTGCTGAATGTGGCTTGGCATTGTCTTGCTGAAATAAGCAGGGGCGTCCATGAAAAAGACGCCACTTAGATGGCAGCATATGTTGTTTGTTGGATTTGGTTGTCTTTTTATTTCCTAGTCAGATTTTAGAACAGCTAAAGTGTGAGCCTTTTACATAGACCTTGAATTTGGAATGTGGGAATGAAGCCTTAACAATCTGTTATCTCAACTGTCCGAGGTATAGGGAAGAGAAGAGGAGAAAGTTCCATAGTAGAATCAGATCAATTTGGATCGTGCCTTTGAAATTTTGTATCTAGATTGATCTCCCAAGGCGCTTTGGATTAAAAATATCAAAATGAGCAACCTCTGTCTCTGATTGATTTAAAACCAGCTTATGTGTCATAAAAGAACCTGGGGGCGTTGACCGAAGGAAGAACGGGTCAAAACGCAACATGTTCCAAATGTGTTTGTAAAAAATGTCTATCAGTTTGAACATCAAATATGTTGTCTTTGTAGCATATTCAACTGAATATGGGTTGAAAATGTTTTGCGAATCATTGTATTCGGGGATAGGTTGATTGGCAACACTATATTGGCCCTAGTGTGTGAATGTTGTCTGTCTATCTGTGTTGGCCCTGCGATGAGGTGGCGACTTGTCCAGGGTGTACTCCGCCTTCTGCCCGATTGTAGCTGAGATAGGCACCAGCGCCCCCGTGACCCCAAAGGGAATAAGCGGGAGAAAATGGATGGATGTATTCCGTTTATATTTACATATAAAACAATTTCCCAACTCATATGGAAACGGGGTTTGTAAATAAACGAATAAATAAAATAAAATGACCTATATCGGTGTACTGTATATATTTTGTTCCATATCACACAGCACTACATGCACAAACTAATAATGGCTAGTCATGCAAATGTTTGCATAATTGTCAGCCCACCACCACAAGTTCTATGGGGACAAAAACATTAAATATTGTTTTTTTTTTTTCATATTTCTTCCACAAGATCCTACTGGGTGGCATTAGTTGCCTCGATGGCATTCAAATGTGAGATAATCCGTTGTAGTGCGCTTGTGAATTTTGTGTTCTTTGCAAATCTTTGGCGAGCACACAAAAAGACGAATTAGCGACAACTGAACACAGAGCCGACTTGACAAGAGGGAAAACTAATAGGCTTGGAATTTGCGTTGGAACACATTTCCATCCAACGGCCTGCTTCTCACTTCTCCTAACTGATATCATTCCATCCGTGCGGATGATGATGAATACTCCAAAGCAGGGGTGCCCATTACGTCGATCTCCAGCCAGGCTTTTAAAAAAAATAGACCTAAAAATTAGTGATCATCAATCTTCACCAAGACGTCACTTAAATGACATTCACGGTACCGGAGGGTCTTGTGAGATGACGCTGGCTGCTGCAAGATCATTATTATGAAAATATGACCGAGAGGAAGGCGAGAAACACTTTTTATTTCAACAGACTCTCGCGCCGTACCTTCCGTCAAAACTCTAAAGGCCGACTGCACATTTCCTATCTTCACAATAAAAGCCCTGCTTCGTGCTGCCTGCGCTAACTAAATACAGAGTCTCGGAAAACTGGCGTGCACAAGCGATCCCTCAGAAAGCTGGCGTCCACATCACTTGTGCACGCCAGCTTTCCGAGACTCTTATTTTGTTAGCGCAGGCAGCATGAAGCAGGGCTTTTATTGTGAAGATAGGAAATGTGCAGTCAGCCTTTAGAGTTTTGACGGAAGGGACGGCGCGAAAGTCTGTTGAAATAAAAAGTGTTTCTCGCCTTCCTCTCTGTCATTTTTTCATAATAATGAACTGGCAGCAGCCAACGTCATCTCACAAGACCCTCGGGTGCCGTGAATGTCAATCAAGCAAGCTACGGAATTTGCCGCCAATGTTTTTCTTGTAAAGTGTATGGAAGCTGGATGAATTAGATGCCAAAAACCAACCACTTTCATGTGGTATTGTACAGAAAGGACACCTTTTTTTCTCCTCCATTTGAAAATGTGGGCGTTATCATCATTACTGTCTGATTCCAATCAATGCAAGTCATCAGAATCAGGTAATACACCAACTTATATTCTTGTCTTTGTGAAAGAAAGACATCTATATGTGTTACACATGCTTGTATTATCATTCAACACATTTAACTTGTTTACAAAAATGTCTCTTTCATAAATAAATAAATATAAATGATATATATAAATGAGGTAGATCCCCTCAAGTTGGTCAATTGAAAAGTAGCTCGCCTGCAGAAAAAGTGTGGGCACCCCTGCTCCAAAGGATTTATTCCTCCCTGATGTTGTGAACTTTGACCCCATCGAGGATCTCCAGGATGCGTTTGGAAGTCTTCACGCAGCTGTTTAACTATCACCAGTACGAGATCTTAAGATGATTGATTTTTCTGCCAGGATGTGCATCCGAGGATGTAAAAACAGCAACACAGATAAACTCTCTTGGAAATTCCTCTCGGAAAAGCCTTTGGCCTTCCCTGACAAGAGTCCTTAAGACGGGTTTGGACTGTTGAGCTGGCCTTGTTAAATCCGACTTCACAGATTGATGCAAACGTTGCATTTAGTGACCTAAAAAGATTTGCGAGTGTGCTTACTGGTGTGCTCCAAACACAACACAGCCTAAAGACAGAGTCATCCCAAATAATCTCAAGTCAAATCAACTTCATTTCCTCACACGTTCCCATTTTGGTACCGCTCTCTTTCTTGGTTTGATCCGTCCATCTCTGCAGGAAGCATTCGGCTTGTTCATGCTGCAATACCTGTTATTTTTTTTTCAGTAGCATCCTAAGGTGAATGTAATGGAATTGAAAAACAAGTTGCCTTCATATTGAAGCTATTATTATATACAGTGGGGCAAAACAGTATTTAGTCAGCCACCGATTGTGCAAGTTCTCCCACTTAAAATGATGACAGAGGTCTGTAAATTTCATCATAGGTACACTTCAACTGTGAGAGACAGAATGTGAAAAAAAAAATCCAGGAATTCACATTGTAGGAATTTTAAAGAACTTATTTGTAAATTATGCTGGAAAATAAGTATTTAGTCAACCATTCAAAGGAGGTTTTGCCTCAAAATCTCACGATACATGGCCCCATTCATTCTTTCCTTAACACGGATCAATCGTCCTGTCCCCTTAGCAGAAAAACCGCCCCAAAGCATGATGTTTCCACCCCCATGCTTCACAGTAGGTGTGGTGTTCTTGGGATGCAACTCAGTATTCTTCTTCCTCCAAACACGACGAGTTGAGTTCATACCAAAAAAGTTCTATTTTGGTTTCCATGACATTCTCCCAATCCTCTGCTGTATCATAAATGTATCCATTTTGGTATAAACTCAACTCGTAATAAGGGCAAGGAAAAACTCACCCCAGTGGAACGTCGATTTGAATGACTATGAGAAACCTTGGAGAGGACCGCATATGTGTATAAAGAAAAATATATATATCCATCCATCCATCCATTTTCTACCGCTTATTCCCTTTCGGGGTCGCGGGGGGCGCTGGCGCCTATCTCAGCTACAATCGGGCAGAAGGCGGGGTACACCCTGGACAAGTCGCCACCTCATCGCAGATATATATTTTTTTTATCTTAATGCAAAATAACAATTTCAACATAGTTAAAACAAATATCCTCTAGATCAGGGGTGTCAAACTCAAATACAGAGTGGGCCAAAGTTTAAAACTGAACAAAGCCGCGGACCAAGGTTGAACAAATTAACCTTTTACAAACTGTAATAGGGACCCAAACAATCTTCGCGTTGAATATTGAACACGAAATGCGTATTTAACTTTAATAGTGACATGCAAAATCGAGTTCCAAATAATAATAATAATATTTAAAAAATATCTATGGCATCCATCCATCTCTACCGCTTTTCCTAAAATTGAATGCCTCTTTTATATTTGCAGCCTTCTGAGGTAAATATCAAAGTAAACTTTTTCCACGGGCTAATAATACATTTGAAGATAAAATAACAATGAATGAATCAAACATTCAAGCCGTGGAGTAGCAAGAGAACGTTAATTATTGCTCCGTTTGCTACACTGATTTGGGTTAACTCTGAATATGGAACAAGCAACGCTTATATAACTTAATAGTGCAAAATCAACTTTCAAAAACACGTAAAAACATCAATGGTATATTAAATATAATTTTTTTTTAAATGCCTCTTTCCTATTTGCAGCCTTCTGGGGTAAATATCAACACTAACTTTTGGGGTTTGGTGGTAGCGGGGGATGTATATTGTAGCGCCCCGAAATAGTTAGTGCTGCAAGGGGTTCTGGGTGTTTGTTCTGTTGTGTTACGGTGCGGACATTCTCCTGAAATGTGTTTGTCATTCTGATTTGGTTTGGGTTCACAGTGTGGCGCATATTTGTAACACAGTATTAAAGTTGTTTATACAGCCACCCTCAGTGTGACCTGTATGGCTGTTGACCAAGTATGCCTTGCATTCACTTACGTGTGTAAAAGTGTATATTATGTGCCTGGGCCAGCACGCTGTTTGTATGGAGGAAAAGCGGACGTGACGACAGGTTGTAGAGGATGCTAAAGGCACACCCCCAATATTGTTATCCGGGTGGAAATCGGGAGAATTGTTGCCCCGGGAGATTTTCGGGAGGGGCACTAAAATTTGGGAGTCTCCCAGGAAAATTGGGTTTAATACCGGCGGGCAAGCTCTAATGTTAATTTCATATTGACTCAAGGGCCAAATGAAATTACACGGAGGGCCAAATTTGGCCCGCGGCCCAGAGTTAGACACCCATGATCTAGATCATGGGTGTCTAACTACACCGCAGTGTAATTTCATTTGGCCCTTGAGGCAATATCAAATTAAAATTAGAGCTTGCCCGCCGGTACCATACAATGGCGACGCCGCTATAACACTGCGTTCACCGCTATTACTTGCCAACCATCCAAATTTTCCCGGGAGACTCACAAAGTTCAGTGCCCCTCTCAGGGCAACCCATCCATCCATCCATTTCCTACCGCTTATTCCCTTCGGGGTCGCGGGGGCGCCGGCGCCTATCTCAGCTACAATAGGGTGGAAGGCGGTGTACACCCTGGACAAGTCGCTACGTAGTCGCAGGGCCAACACAGAGAGACAGACAACATTCACACTCACATTCACCAATTTTAGTGTTGGCAATCAAACCATCCCCAGGTGCATGTCTTTAGAAGTGGGAGGAAGCCGGAGTACCCGGAGAGAACATGCAAACTCCACACAGAAAGATCCCGAGCCCGGGATTGAACCCTGACTACTCAGGACCTTCGTATTGTGAGGCAGACGCACTAACCCCACTGCCACCATGAAGCCTCTCGGGGTAACCATTCTCCCGAATTTCTCACGATTTCGACCCCGACAACAATATTGGCTCTGCCTTTAGCGTTCTCTGCAACCTGTCGTCATGTCCTCTTTGAGCATTCCGGCCCAGTCACATAATATAAGCGGCTTGTACACCACACATACTTGGTCAACAGCCATAAAGGTCACACTGAGAGTGGCCGTATAAGCAACTTTAACACTGTTACAAATATGCGCCACACTGTGAACCCACACCAAACAAGAATGACAAACACATTTCGGGAGAACAACCACACCGTAACACAACACAACAGAACAAACACCCAGAAGCCCTTGCAGCACTAACTCTTCCGGGACGCTACAATATACACCTCCCGCTACCACCAAACCCCACCCACCTCATTGTTTTTTTTATTTTCAGATTAGCCTGTGCAAAAAGTCAATGTTGATATTTACCTCAGAAGGCTGCAAATAGAAAAGAGAAATTACATGTTTTATTTAAATTGTATTTAATATACCGTTGATGTTTTTTTCGTTAGTTTTTTTAAGGTTGATTTTGCACTATTAAGTTATATAAGCGTTGCTTGGTCCATATTCAGTGTTAAAGTAAATCAGTGTTAACAAATTAACATTTTATTCATGCACTTTCTCTTGCTACTTCAAGGCTTGAATGTTTGATTCATTCATTATTGTTATTCTATTTTCAAATTTATTATTAGCCTGTGGAAAAAGTTTATTTTGATATTTACCTCAGAAGGCTGCAAATAGAAAAGAGGCATTCAATTTGTATTTGAATATTATTTGATATGCCATTGATATTTTTTAATTATTATTATTATTTGATACTTGATTTTGCATGTCACTATAAAGTTATATAAGCCTCGCTTGTTCAATATTCCATGCAAAACTTATTAGGGTCCCTATTCAATCAATCAATCAATCAATCAATGTTTATTTATATAGCCCCAAATCACAAATGTCTCAAAGGACTGCACAAATCATTATGACTACAACATCCTCGGAAGAACCCACAAAAGGGCAAGGGAAACTCACACCCAGTGGGCAGGGAGAATTCACATCCAGTGGGACGCCAGTGACAATGCTGACTATGAGAAACCTTGGAGAGGACCTCAGATGTGGGCAACCCCCCCCCCCTCTAGGGGACCGAAAGCAACGGATGTCGAGCGGGTCTAACATGATACTGTGAAAGTTCAATCCATAGTGGCTCCAACACAGCCGCGAGAGTTCAGTTCAAGCGGATCCAAGACAGCAGCGAGAGTCCCGTCCACAGGAAACCATCTCAAGCGGAGGCGTATCAGCAGCGTATCAATCAATCAATGTTTATTTATATAGCCCCAAATCACAAATGTCTCAAAGGACTGCACAAATCATTACGACTACAACATCCTCGGAAGAACCCACAAAAGGGCAAGGAAAACTCACACCCAGTGGGCAGGGAGAATTCACATCCAGTGGGACGCCAGTGACAATGCTGACTATGAGAAACCTTGGAGAGGACCTCAGATGTGGGCAACCCCCCCCCCTCTAGGGGACCGAAAGCAATGGATGTCGAGCGGGTCTAACATGATACTGTGAAAGTTCAATCCATAGTGGCTCCAAGACAGCAGTGAGAGTCCCGTCCACAGGAAACCATCTCAAGCGGATCAGCAGCGTAGAGATGTCCCCAACCGATACAGGCGAGCGGTCCATCCAGGGTCCCGACGAGCGGTCCATCCTGGGTCTCGACTCTGGACAGTCAGTACTTCATCCATGGTCATCGGACCGGACCCCCTCCACAAGGGAGGGGGGGACATAGGAGAAAGAAAAGAAAAGAAGCGGCAGATCAACTGGTCTAAAAAGGAGGTCTATTTAAAGGCTAGAGTATACAGATGAGTTTTAAGATGAGACTTAAATGCTTCTACTGAGGTAGCATCTCGAACTGTTACCGGGAGGGCATTCCAGAGTACTGGAGCCCAAACAGAAAACGCTCTATAGCCCGCAGACTTTTTTTGAGCTCTAGGAATCACTAATAAGCCGGAGTCTTTTGAACGCAGATTTCTTGCCGGGACATACGGTACAATACAATCGGCAAGATAGGCTGGAGCTAGACCGTGTAGTATTTTATACGTAAGTAGTAAAACCTTAAAGTCACATCTTAAGTGCACAGGAAGCCAGTGCAGGTGAGCCAGTACAGGCGTAATATGATCAAATTTTCTTGTTCTTGTCAAAAGTCTAGCAGCCGCATTTTGTACCAACTGTAATCTTTTAATGCTAGACATGGGGAGACCCGAAAATAATACGTTACAGTAATCGAGACGAGACGTAACAAACGCATGGATAAGGATCTCGGCGTCTTTAGTGGACAAAATGGAGCGAATTTTAGCGATATTACAGAGATGAAAGAAGGCCGTTTTAGTAACACTTTTAATGTGTGACTCAAAGGAGAGAGTTGGGTCGAAGATAATACCCAGATTTTTTACAGAGTCACCTTGTTTTAAATAGAGGTCGGTGTCTAGCAGGACCGATAATCAGCATTTCCGTTTTTTTGGCATTAAGTTGCAAAAAGTTAGCGGACATCCATTGTTTAATTTCATTAAGACACGCTTCCAACTGACTACAGTCCGGCGTGTTGGTCAGCTTTAGGGGCATGTAGAGTTGGGTGTCATCAGCATAACAGTGAAAGCTAATACCATATTTGCGTATTAAAAGGTTAACTGGCCCGCAGCTTTGATCAGTTTTAAATTTTGGCCCACTCTCTATTTGAGTTTGACACCCATGCTCTAGATGAATCTTCCACCAGTATTCGATCCCAGTGGATTTGTTTGCCAATAAAGATGGCAAGGGAAATTTGCGAGTATGTTTTTTATTTATCAGTGACAGAACTGGGAATACACGTGTGACAACATTTCATAAGATTTGCCCCGTTATTCATTATTTCTAATTTTACAAGCGCTTCTTCACACAAAACAGCCTTTAGTGAAAACCGAGGGAGTAAAAAAAATCAATTTTATTGCATTAAGGAGCAGTTTTTTACTTTTTCCTTCCTAAAACAACAGCATTTGTGTGGAGCGAAGAATGCAGGGAGGGACAAGGATTGCACAGCGACAGCGAGTCTGGGGATCACCTTTGGTTGGGTGTCCTTTTGCATAATGTTTGTTTTTGTTTTCTGGCTCCAGGACTCCGCGTGTGACACGGCGAGCTGATGTGCTTAAAATAACAATTGCCACGGAGCCTGCTCGTAAACATCCCCAAGACGTGTGCTGACAGATTCTCTGTAACATCAAGCTCTGACTCACAAATTGGATTTTCATCTGAAACTCACAAATAGCAGTCTAATTACAAATATAAATTCTGCCAGTGACAATTAGTTTTTTTCATATAAAAACAACAATTTAGCCTATTTGGAGGCTGATTGCAATTATAATTAAATAGCAAAACAACTTGATTGAAGTTAGCGAATCATTGGTTTTGAAAATTGTTGGCCTACTGTCAGATCTTGCTGGCCCAATTTGAAAAAAAAAATCAAAAATGAAGCTGAAAATACTTGTAATTAACATTGCCTGCCAGCAGGAGGAGCTCATCACCGCAACTGCTGTGTGAGTGATGCGCGGGTGTTGCTCGATGGCAAGATGAGAGAGAAAAACGTGTTGCTCTCGAAAAAACTGTTTAGTCAAGATGAGTACCATCATTTTCAGCTCTGAAGTATAAGCCACACCCACCTAATATTTGCACATATACTATTTTGTTTATAAAGATTCAGACCTCCAAACCTCAGATCTTATTCAAGAAGCATAAGAATAAGAATAATAATAATAATAAGAAGAAGGAGAAGAAGAAGAAGTAAAAGGACAACAAAAACAAGAATGTGAAGAAAAAGAAGAAGGACAAGAGGAAAATAACAAGAAAAATAACAAAGAAAAATACGAGACAAAAACTTGTAGAAGAAGAATAACAAAAGAAAACAGGAAAAAAACACAAACTAGAAGAAGAACCAGAAGAAGAAGAAGGAGAAGAAGAAGAAGTAAAAGGACAACAAAAACAAGAATGTGAAGAAAAAGAAGGACAAGAAGAAAATAACAAGAAAAATAACAAAGAAAAATACGAGACAAAAACTTGTAGAAGAAGAATAACAAAAGAAAACAAGAAAAAAAACACAAACTAGAAGAAGAACCAGAAGAAGTACAAGGAAAAGAAAAAAGAAGAACAATAACTCAAAGAAGAATAAATGCAAGGACAAGAAAAAAAAAAAGGAAAAATGGAACTCAAATTTGTAAATGAACAGAATAAAAGAAAATAATAATGAGAAGAATAACAATAAAAGGAAGAAGAAGAACAAGAAGGACAGTGTCAGGAAGAATAGTTACAAGAAGAAGAAGAAGAAGAAGAATTGGAGAAGAAGGACAAGGACAAGAAGAAAAAGAAAAAGAAAAGAAACAGAAGATAAAGCAAAAGAAGAAGGAGAGGTGGATGAAGAAGGAGGTGAAGAAGAAGAAGAAGAAGAAGAAAGAGGACGACAAGAAGGAGAAGGACAAGAAAAATAATAAGAATAAGAAAGACAAGAAGAAGCAAAAGAAGAAGAAAGTCAAGAAGAGGAAGATGAAAGAGGGGAAGGAGAAGAAAAAGAAGAAGGACAAGCAGAAGAAGGTGAATAGGAAAGACAAAGAAAGAGGAGGAGAAGGAGAAGAAGAAGAAGGAGAAGAAGAAAAAGAAGGACGACAAGGAGAAGAAGGTGAATGAGAAGAAAAAAAACAACTTTTCGGTAACTGAAGGCAACGCTGTTTACGACCCACTTCCCTCAGGAAGCAGCTCTGGGAAGGGGGGGGGGGGGGGGACGAAAGGAGGAGTACGATCTTAGGGCAGAGCGTGGTGGAGGACTGTACAGAGAGTACAGTGGCCATGTCCCTCCTCAGATCTGAGTCCAAATTGAATCCTGTCTCTGTTTGATTCTTTGCCTTTTGTCATCAGTGTTTGAACCTGACAATAGTGAAGAGAGAAATCCAGACCCCCGGTCTGTACCTCCCTGGAAGAAAAAAAAACCCCAAACAATTTAGTTGAATAAAGTATGAAAGCTTCTCCGAGCTGCCTGCCTGAGATGTCGGATCAATAAATAAAAGTTGCAGCTTGTTTGAGTCGGAATGTTGCAACGTTAACAAAAGACCTTGTATCAGTATGACCTTGAACTGCAACAGCCTTCTGCCATCCAACCCCAAGTTATAATTATTTTTGTGGCGTCGTTGTATTGTCATGCTATTGTTGTTCTTTGGAATGTATCAAACTGTATCGACCGCACAGTGATAACAACATGCCTACTACGTTGTTGACAGTTCCTCGGAAAGGCTGCAAGGCTTCACACTATTGCACATACCTCTACAATTGCGAACATTTCTACTTTTACGGTCTGCAAACAATACATTGCATTGTCGTGTGTCTTCTATGGACTTTACTTTAGAGACATTCTTCGGAAACATAAACATAAAATAATAAATGATGACAAACTTTGTGTACCAATTCTATGAAATGTTCTTAAGAACAGTGGTTCTCGGCTACTTTGGCTGCAGAACCCACCACTACCACCCAATGAGAAGCGGTATAACCATTATTCTACTCACATTTGTCAAATATCTTATTTTTAATTAATTATCCTAAAATCAAGTTAGTGTCTCAGGGGGTGCGATAACTCCTGGAAATTACCGGCTTAAAAAAACTGCCAAAAGCATAGATGTGTGTGCCCAAATTAAAGGAAAAACAGACTGGCTTCTTCTAATGGATTTATCACAATCTTTGCAAACTGAATATCATTTGCTGTGGTCTGGAACAAAATGGCACACAGTCAGAAATGCAGCCAATATTACATATAGATAATGTGTCACGAGACACGCAAACAAAACTTAAATACATAGAGGATAAGTAAAGGAAATTAAATGAGGCATAGTGATGCAATATGTACACACAGTCAGCCTAAGTAGCATGTTAGCATGGATCGTTAGCACTCCACGCAAGTCAGTAATATCAACAAAGCTCACCTTCGTGCATTCACGCACAGCATAAAACGTTTGGTGGACAAAATGAGACGAAGCAGGAATGGCATAAAACACGTCTTTCTGTGGCAGCGTCGGAAAATGTCGTACATCTAAATCAGGGGTCACCAACCTTTTTGAAACCAAGAGCTACTTCTTGGGTACTGATTAATGCGGAGGGCTACCAGTTTGATACACACTTAAATAAATTGCCAGAAATAGCCAATTTGCTCAATTTACCTTTAATAAATATATAAAAGGGTATTTCTGTCATTCTGTCGTACATTTTTGTTCCTTTTACGTAAGGTTTTTATGTTGAGAATAAATGATGAAAAAAACACTTAATTGAACGGTTTAAAAGAGGAGAAAACATGTAAAAAATTAAAATTTAATTTTGAAACATAGTTTATTTTCAATTTCGATTCTTTAAAATTCAAAATTCAACCGAAAAAAATGAAGAGAAAAACTAGCTAATTCGAATCTTTTTGAAAAAATAATTTATGGAACATTATTAGTCATTTTTCCTGATTAAGATTAATTTTAGAATTTTGATGACATGTTTTAAATAGGTTAAAATCCAATCTGCACTTTTTTAGAATATATAACAAATTGGATCAAGCTATATTTCTAACAAAGACAAATCATTATTTCTTCTAGATTTTCCAGAACAAAAATTTTAAAAGAAATTCAAAAGACTTTGAAATAAGATTTAAATTTGATTCTACAGATTTTCTAGATTTGCCAGAGTAATTTTTGGGAATTTTAATCATAATAAGTTTGAAGAAATATTTCACAAATATTCTTCGTCGAAAAAACAGAAACTAAAATGAAGAATTAAATCAAAATGTATTTATTATTTTTTACGATAAAACAAATAAATTTACTTGAACATCGATTAAAATTGTCGGGAAAGAAGAGGAAGGAATTGAAAAGGTAAAAAGGTATATGTGTTTAAAAATGCTAAAATCGTTTTTAAGGTTGTATTTTTTTCTCTAAAATTGTCTTTCTGAAACTTATAAGAAGCAAAGTAAAAAAAAATAAATGAATTTATTCAAACAAGTGAAGACCAAGTCTTTAAAATATTTTCTTGGATTTTCAAATTCTATTTGAGTTTTGTCTCTCTTAGAATTAAAAATGTCGAGCAAAGCGAGACCAGCTTGCTAGTAAATAAATACAATTTTAAAAATAGAGGCAGCTCACTGGTAAGTGCTGCTATTTGAGCTATTTTTAGAACAGGCCATCGGGCGACTCATCTGGTCCTTACGGGCTACCTGGTGCCCGCGTTGGTGACCCGTGATCTAAACCAACGATGGTGAGTTCAAAGACCGCCAAAATTAGTAGGACAAAACGGCGCTGGCGACATACTCTCAAAAACTGAAATCTAACTTTAGACTTAGATTAAATATATCTCAAATAAGGGTGATATTTGCTTATTTTCTGTCTGATAAGATAATTCTTCTCACTAAGCAGATTTTATGTTAGTTTTTTTTACTTGTTTTAAGGGTTTTGATCCTAAATGATCTCAGTAAGATATTACAGCTTGTTGCTGAGATTTTATGATTTTATAAGTAAAACATGCTTGAAACTATAACATCAACTTTTGCAAAGATGTTTTATCAACACTCATAAGTATAAAAGTACTTTTTTAATGTAACAATTTCTGACTTCAAGCATGAAAAAAAAATCATGATGCCGAAAGCATATCATTATGTAAAGATAATGGCACTAGCATTTACTTAATTTAAGAATAATTTTTAACATATTGAGCAAAAAGGACTCCTTTTTTTCTACCAAGAAAAGTGCACTTGTTATTAGTGATAATATACTTATTTTAAGGTATTTTTGGGTTCATTGAGGTTAGCTAATTTTACTTGTTTTGGAAAGTCTTGATAAGCCCAATTTTTTTGTTCTATTGGCAGATTATTGACACTTTTGATTTAGGGCTATGGAAACAAACATTGAGGCCCTGCGACGAGGTGGCGACTTGTCCAGGGTGTACTCCGCCTTCCGCCCGAATGCAGCAGGACGGATGGATAAATAAACATTGATTGATTGAGATAATTTTGTTTAGTTCAAATAAAATACCTCTAATTTTTCTTTTTTTTTTTTTTTTCGAACACTGACTTTTTGCAGTGTGGGCTTTCTAACAATTAGGAAGGTTTGTGTTATGTTTGTCCTCCTACAGAAAAAATATTAAAACAATAAATATATTTCCCACCCCCATCTTTTTAAAATGTTTTACCCCATTTGAATAAAAAATGACAAAGGAAAAGAGACGCGGCTGTATACTTTTTTTTTTTTTTTTTTTTTTCTTTCCCTTGGCCTCAGTCTGCACCCCCACTCCAGGGCCTAGGCTAAGACCGATTTTTGTAATTTTATTTTAATCTTCTATTTTTTCTCCCCCCCCCCCCCCCCTTGTTTACCTGTATGTCATCTTTTTTTTTTTTTTTTTTTGTAAGGGGCGCTTGAAGCCGGCAGACCCGTCAGCGATCCTGTTCTGTGTCCCTGTAATGTTTGTCTGATCTTGAATGGGATTGTGCTGAAAATTGTAATTTTCCTGAAGGAACTCTCCTGACGGAATAAATAAAGTACTATCTAATCTAATCTAATCTAATCTAATCTACTTCCTCCTATCCAGGAAATCGCAAAAAGCCGCTGCCTGACCAGGGCTCAGAAAATCTGCAAAAACTCCTCCCACCCCCACTAAGAACTGTTTTCACTGCTGGACTCTAGAAAGAGGTTATGCATCCTCCGAAGCAGAACCCCCAGGTTCTGTAACAGCTTCTCCCTCGGGCCGTAAGACTCTTGAACGCATCATAACTAAATTATCCCCTCAACTCCCCCCTAAAATGGATTAACTCGCTGGAATAAAAAAGACAATATAACATACATCCATAAACGTGGACGCATGTGAAAAAGTGCAATGTATTTATCTGTAGAGTAATTTATTTAGATATATATATTTATATATTATTTATATATATTTATTTAATTATACATGCACCTTATTGCTTTTTTTTATCCTGCACTACCATGAGCTTTTGCAAGGAAATTTCCTTCTTATCTGTGCTGTAAAGTTCAATCAATCAATGTTTACTTATATAGCCCTAAATCACTAGTGTCTCAAAGGGCTGCACAAACCACTACGACATCCTCGGTAGGCCCACATAAGGGCAAGGAAAACTCACACCCAGTGGGACGTCGGTGACAATGACTATGAGAACCTTGGAGAGGAGGAAAGCAATGGATGTCGAGCGGGTCTAACATGATACTGTGAAAGTTCAATCCATAATGGATCCAACACAGTCGCAAGAGTTCAGTCCAAAGCGGATCCAACATAGCAGTGAGAGTCCCGTTCACAGCGGAGCCAGCAGGAAACCATCCCAAGCGGAGGCGGATCAGCAGCGCAGAGATGTCCCCAGCCGATACACAGGCAAGCAGTACATGGCCACCAGATCGGACCGGACCCCCTCCACAAGGGAGAGTGGGACATAGGAGAAAAAGAAAAGAAACGGCAGATCAACTGGTCTAAAAAGGGAGTCTATTTAAAGGCTAGAGTATACAAATGAGTTTTAAGGTGAGACTTAAATGCTTTTACTGTGGTGGCATCTCGAACTGTTACCGGGAGGGCATTCCAGAGTACTGGAGCCCGAAATGAAAAAGCTCTATAGCCCGCAGACTTTTTTTGGGCTTAGGGAATCACTAATAAGCCGGAGTCCTTTGAACGCAGATTTCTTGCCGGGACATATGATACAATACAATCGGCAAGATAGGATGGAGCTAGACCGTGTAGTATTTTATACGTAAGTAGTAAAACCTTAAAGTCACATCTTAAGTGCAGAGGAAGCCAGTGCAGGTGAGCCAGTACAGGCGTAATGTGATCAAACTTTCTTGTTCTTGTCAAAAGTCTAGCAGCCGCATTTTGTACCAACTGTAATCTTTTAATGCTAGACATGGGGAGACCCGAAAATAATACGTTACAGTAGTCGAGGCGAGACGTAACAAACGCATGGATAATGATCTCAGCGTCTTTAGTGGACAGAATGGAGCGAATTTTAGCCATATTACGGAGATGAATCATAAAAAAACAAAACGACATCAGTGTGTAAAGGATATCACCACATGGGCTCAGGAACACTTCAAAAAAACACTGTCAGTAACTACAGTTTGTCGCTATATCTGTAAGTGCAAATTAAAACTCTCCTATGCAAAGCCAAAACCATTAATCAACAACACCCAGAAACGCTGCTGGCTTTGCTCGGCCCGAGATCATCTAAGATGGACTGATGCAAAGTGGAAAAGTGTTCTGTGGTCTGACGAGTCCACATTTCAAATTGTTTTTGGAAATATTTGACATCGTGTCATCCGGACCAAAGGGGAAAAGAACTATCCGGATTGTTATAGGCGCAAAGTTGAAAAGCCGGCATCTGTGATGGTATGGGGGGTGTATTCGTGGCCAAGGCATGGGTCACTTACACATCTGTGAAGGCACCATTAATGTTGAACGGTACATACAGTTTTTGGAGCAACATATGTTGGCATTCAAGCAACGTTATCGTGGACGCCCCTGCTTATTTCAGCAAGACAATGCCAAGCCACGTGTTACAACAGCGTGGCTTCATAGTAAAAGAGTGCGGGTTTTAGCCTGGCCTGCCTGTAGTCTAGACCTGTCTCCCATTGAAAAAGCCTAAAATACCACACAGTCGCAAGAGTTCAGTCCAAAGCGGATCTAATATAGCAGCGAGAGTCCCGTTCACAGCGGAGCCAGCAGGAAACCATCCCAAGCGGAGGCGGATCAGCAGCGCAGAGATGTCCCCAGCCGATACACAGGCGAGCAGTACATGGCCACCGGATCGGACCGGACCCCCTCCACAAGGGAGAGTGGTACATAGGAGAAAAAGAAAAGAAACGGCAGATCAACTGCACTAAAAAGGGAGTCTATTTAAAGGCTAGAGTATACAAATGAGTTTTAAGGTGAGACTTAAATTAGACTTCAAATAAGAATGACAATAAAAAGGAAGTCTAATCTAGTGACGTCACATGGGTCCGTCATCCAAACATGTAGACCCCCTGTGGATTCCCAGTACAACCACTCAGCCCATCACTAATTGATATTTGGAACGTCAATATTGTTATGTTGCAGAGACACAAATATTAATGTAGTCACCAATGGGCTCAATGAGTATCACATGATAAGAATGACAATGTCTGGCTGTGAGGAAGTTTTGCAATATTGTGATGCTGGAAGGGAGGAAAAAAATGACGTGATCTTTAAGTGGATGTCTATAAGTGTCCTTCATTTTTTTTTTTTTTTAATAGAGGGCAAAATGAGTCACCTGAAGATTTGACAGACAGCAGTAAAGTAAAGGCCACACGGATAGGATCATCTCCTTTGGCAGGCCCAATCAAATAAACTTAATGGGATAAAGAATAACAGCCAGAATTAGAAATGGGCAACGGTAGATGTCAGCTCAACTTTTTAAAAATGCATTTTTCAAGGGCAGAAATAAACACACCCTTTCACTCGTCAACAATATTCACGCCAATTATACTCGGTGAATAACATTCACTTATTTGTGCATCTTTACAGCTTTCAAAGTTGATCAAAAAAAGGTGTCTCATCTAGATTTCCTCCCACTGATTTAATTATTATTATGATTATTACAGTAGTATCAATCAATCAATGTTTACTTACCAACCCCGTTTCCATTTTGTCACGCCCAGGAAATCATGTTTTGTTTTGTTTTTTGGGACACTCAGTTCCTGTTTTGCACTTCCTGGTTTGTGCTGCTACCATGACAACTCATTAATTTTCACCTGGCCCTCATGTCCTCAGCCCTCACACCTGTTTGTTCATTTCAGGTATGACTATATAATCTCACTAAAACACTAGTAACACAATAAGCAGATAAGGGATTTTCCAGAATTATGCTAGTAAATGTGTCTAATAACATCTGAATCGTTCCAACTGCCCCCGTCTTTTATTTTATATATTATTTTTTTTTCTTCAAGTGCTTCACTCTCACTATCCTCATCCACGAATCTTCATCCTCGCTCAAATTAATGGGGAAATTGTCGCTTTCTTGGTCTGAATCGCTCTAGCTGCTGGTGGCTATGATTGTAAACAATGTGAGGATGTGAGGAGCTCCACAACCCGTGACATCACGCGCACATCGTCTGCTACTTCCGGTACAGGCAAGACTTTTTTATTAGCGACCAGAAGTTGCAAACTTTATCGTCGATGTTCTCTACTAAATCCTTTCAGCAAAATAATGGCAATATCACGAAATGATCAAGTATGACGAATAGAATGGACCTGCTATCCCCGTTTAAATAAGAAAATCTCATTTCAGTAGAACTTTAATATTATCAGCTCACAGTTTAAATGTTGTATTTAAATATAAATGGATTTTAGGATGAAAATTTTTTTTTACCTCTATTCTGATTTTGATCAACACATGAACACGCACACAATTCCAGAAAATTGGCACAGTACCATTGAGTATGAACAGATTTACTTTAGAAAAGAGAAGTGCGGGATACTTATGTTGTTGGCTTATTTGTGTTGACTTTATTGAATGTTTGGGTCGTTTTTTTTTTTTTTTTAAACAAAACCAGTTTTATTTTAAGTAACATACACATTGATCGAAGCTTCTTATCTATTTCATGGAGGAATGTAGTTAATCATAGAACTGGCATCTTATGTTATTTTTAAAAAGTATAGATTTTTAATCAAGAATCACACCGTTACCCCCAAGCATCAAATGGAATCGTCTTCGTTTGTATATTTGTACCTGCTCAGTGGCTTAGTGGTTAGAGTGTCTGCCCTGATATCGGTAGGTCGGGAGTTCAAACCCCGGCCGAGTCATACCAAAAACTATAAAAAATGGGACCCATTACATCCCGGCTTGGCACTCAGCATCAAGGTTTGGAATTGGTGGTTGAATCACCAAAAATGATTCCCGGGCGCTGCCACCGTTGCTGCTCACTGCTCCCCTCACTTCCCAGGGGGTGAAACAAGGGGATGGGTCAAATGCAGAGGACAAATTTCACACACACTTAACTTAACTTTATATCGAGGTTCCACTGTGGTTGCATCCTCCCAGTACTGTATAGTCATCATATTGTTATGATCCGTTGCCCGGATCATATCATGCTCTGGTTTTGAGTTGTTTTTGTATTATTTTATGTTAGTGTTTGACTTCCTTAGTTCCTGGTTTGTTCTGTTTCCATAGTTACTCATTAGATTCACCTGCCTCTAGCTTTTGACGTGCATCTCGTCTCGATTACTGTAACGTATTATTTTCGGGTCTCCCCATGTCTAGTATTAAAAGATTACAGTTGGTACAAAATGCGGCTGCTAGACTTTTGACGAGAACAAGAAAGTTTGATCACATTACGCCTGTACTGGCTCACCTGCACTGGCTTCCTGTGCACTTAAGATGTGACTTTAAGGTTTTACTAATTACGTATAAAATACTACACGGTCTAGCTCCATCCTATCTTGCCGATTGTATTGTACCATATGTCCCGGCAAGAAATCTGCGTTCAAAAGACTCCGGCTTATTAGTGATTCCTAGAGCCCAAAAAAAGTCTGCGGGCTATAGAGCGTTTTCCGTTCGGGCTCCAGTACTCTGGAATGCCCTCCCGGTAACAGTTCGAGATGCTACCTCAGTAGAAGCATTTAAGTCTCACCTTAAAACCCATCTGTATACTCTAGCCTTTAAATAGACCTCCTTTTTAGACCAGTTGATCTGCCGCTTCTTTTCTTTCTCCTATGTCCACCCCTGCCTTGTGGAGGGGGTCCGGTCCGATGACCATGGATGAAGTACTGGCTGTCCAGAGTCGAGACCCAGGATGGACCGCTCGTCGGGACCCAGGATGGACCGCTCGCCTGTATCGATTGGGGACATCTCTACGCTGCTGATCCGCCTCCGCTTGAGATGGTCTCCTGTGGACGGGACTCTCGCTGCTGTCTTGGATCCACTTGAACTGAACTCTCGCGGCTGTGTTGGAGCCACTATGGATTGAACTTTCACAGTATCATGTTAGACCCGCTCGACATCCATTGCTTTCGGTCCCCTAGAGGGGGTGCGGGGGGGTTGCCCACATTTGAGGTCCTCTCCAAGGTTTCTCATAGTCAGCATTGTCACTGGCGTCCCACTGGGTGTGAGTTCTCCCTGCCCACTGGGTGTTAGTTTTCCTTGCCCTTTTGTGGGTTCTTCCGAGGATGTTGTAGTCGTAATGATTTGTGCAGTCCTTTGAGACATTTGTGATTTGGGGCTACATAAATAAACATTGATTGATTGACCTGCCTCTTGATTACTGTCTTTATTTAAGCCTGCCTTTTCTGCTCATTCAGTCTTGCCTACTAATTCGTGTTCGCACAACAGTGACGACTGTGATCCTCGATTCGGTATTCCCACACCTGTACTTGCTAGCTCCCACGCTAAGCCTTTGCTCCTCTAGCTCCCATGCTAGTAGTTTTGTTTTGCCTTTTGTGCCTGGTGCACGTTTTTCTGTTATTTCTCTAGCTCCCATGCTAGCGCTTTTAGTTTTTTCCAGCTCCCATGCTAGTTCTGTTTGTTTTGACTAAGTCTGTTTTTATTTGTTGAATAAATCAATTATTTCTTACCTTCACGCTGTGTTCGAGCCCGACTGCATCCCCTGAGAGACCGACCCGCATCACCACGATGCCCGGCCATCGTCACACATATATTCAGACTATTTTAGTAGAGAGGCTTTGCATGTGCAATTTGGGTTTGCACACATTGGTGGATCAAGTCCACTGTTCATGATAAAAGGTAAAAAGCCCTGTGATGAGGAGGCGACTTGTCCAAGGTGTACGATGCCTTCCGCCCGATTGTAGCTGAGAAAGGCTCCAGCCCACCACGCGATCCCCGAAGGGAATAAGTGATAGAAAATGGATGGATGGCTTTGCATGTGCAATTTAAGTTTGCACACATATGTGGATCAAGTCCACTGTTCTTGATGAAGGGTAAAAAGCATATTGGATGTTTTTGGCGAGGAGGGACCGAATGTTCAAAAAGTGCTGTTCCGATCGGACCGTCCAGCAAAGTGGGGGCCCCCGTGAAGCAGTTTGATTGATTGATTGAAACTTTTATTAGTAGATTGCACAGTACAGTACATATTCCGTACATTTGACCACTAAATGGTAACACCCGAATAAGTTTTTCAACTTGTTTAAGTCGGGGTCCACGTTAATCAATTCATGGTACATGTGACTTTGTGTGCAGGCTGCGGACGCTGCCACTAGGAGTTAATGAGGTCAACTCCCAGTTACATCACTGCATGGCACTCAACCTGATAAATCTGCCCTGGGAGGAAATCGGTCCAGTCGACTGGGAATGTGCGCACACCACACACGAAAGAGACTTGTTTTGTTTTTTTTTACACTCGAAAGCGGCATCACATCCCCACTGTAGACGCCCTCAGGAATCACCCCTTCACCCGAGCTTGCGCCACCAATCTCTCAACAAATAAAGTTTGGCTCTCACGTCCTCTTTTGTTCCCAAACCGACTTTGACAGTGCGGCGCGGCGGAGATTAAAAGTGTGTTAAGGCTCCTCAAAAGGGACAAGCGGTAGAAAAATGGATGGATGGATGGAAAAACAACAACAAAAAATAGCAGTCCTCACTGTCACGGGGAAATAGATAAGCATCTTCATCCTGAAGGAAGCTATGTCCACCAATGGTTTTCAACCTTTTTTTAAGGCAAGGTACATTTTTTACATTGAAAAAAATCAGGAGCAGAAATCATTAAAGTCCTACTGAAACCCACTACTACCCACCACGCAGTCTGATAGTTTATATATCAATGATGAAATATTAACATGGCAACACATGCCGATACGGCCTTTTTAGTTTACTAAATTGCAATTTTAAATTTCCCGCAAAGTGTCCTGTTGAAAACGTCGCGGTTTGATGACGCGTGCGTTTGACGTCTCGGGTTGTAGCGGACATTTTTTTTTCCCAGCCCGATCCAAGCGATAAGTAGTCTGCTTTGATCGGATAATTACACAGTATTCTGGACATCTGTGTTGCTGAATCTTTTGCAATTTGTTCAATTAATAATGGAGAAGTAAAAGTAGAAAGATGGAGGTGGGAAGCTTTTAACTTTTAGCAACTCAAACACAGCCGGTGTTTCCTTGTTTAAAATTCCCGAAGGTGAAGCTTTACTATGGAACATAGCGGTCAAGCGAACATGGTGAGAAAATTGTGGTAATAAGTCGGCTCTTACCGTAGTTATGAGCGGAGCTTGTGTCCTCCTGCAGTTGCGGACTATTACCTCCTCCCACCGGAGACAGTGGCAGTCACCACACCCCTACGATTTTCAGGTACAATATAATCTCACTAAAACACTAGTAACACAATAAGCAGATAAGGGATTTTCCAGAATTATCCTAGTAAATGTGTCTAATAACATCTGAATCGCTCTCACTGTCCTCGCCTTTTTTTTTTCTTTCTGTCTGCTGTCTTGGATCCGCTTTGAACTGAACTCTCGCGGCTGTGTTGGAGCCACTATGGATTGAACTTTCTCAGTATCATGTTGGACCCGCTCGACATCCATTGCTTTCGGTCCCCTAGAGGGGGGGGGGGGGGTTGCCCACATCTGAGGTCCTCTCCAAGGTTTCTCATAGTCAGCATTGTCACTGGCGTCCCACTGGATGTGAATTCTCCCTGCCCACTGGGTGTGAGTTTTCCTTGCCCTTTTGTGGGTTCTTCCGAGGATGTTGTAGTCGTAATGATTTGTGCAGTCCTTTGAGACATTTGTGATTTGGGGCTATATAAATAAACATTGATTGATTGATTGATAGTTCTTCACTCTCACTATCTTCATCCACAAATCTTTCATCCTCGCTCAAATTAATGGGGAAATTGTCGCTTTCTCGGTCCGAATCGCTCTAGCTGCTGGTGGCTATGATTGTAAACAATGTGAGGATGTGAGGAGCTCCACCACCCGTGACGTCACGAGCACATCGTCTGCTACTTCCGGTACAGGCAAGGCTTTTTTATTAGCGACCAAACGTTGCGAACTTTATCGTGGATGTTCTCTACTAAATCCTTTCAGCAAAAATATGGCAATATCGCGAAATGATCAAATATGACACATAGAATGGACCTGCTATCCCCGTTTAAATAAGAAAATCTCATTTCAGTAGGCCTTTAAAAAACAAAATCTGGTGACAGTAACAAGTTGTTGTCGCAGTTGCTGGATATGACTTTAAACTATAACCAAGCATGCATCACTATAGCTCTTGTCTCAAAGTAGGTGTACTGTCACCACCTGTCACATCACACCCTGACTTATTTTGACTTTGTTGCTGTTTTTCTGTGTGTAGCGTTTTAGTTCTTGTCTTGCGCTCCTAATTTGTTGGCTTTTTCTCTTTTTTTTGGTATTTTCCTGAAGCAGTTTCATGTCTTCCTTCGAGCCATATTACCCACAACTACTTTGTTTTAACATTCAGGAATATTTTATTTGTTTTGAATCCTTCTTTGTGCGGACATTGTTTACTTTCATGTCATGTTCGTATGTACTTTGTGGACGCCGTCTTTGCTCCACAGTAAGTCTTTGCTGTCGTCCAGCATTCTGTTATTTTTACTATGTAGCCATTTCAGTTTTAGTTTTGTTCTTTATAGCCTTCCCTAAGCTTCAATTCCTTTTCTTAGAGGCACTCACCTTTTGTTTATTTTTGGTTCACCTCCGGCTAAATATTGTGATCACAACAAACCATCGTTGTTGTTCCCGACATCTACAAAGCAATTAGCTACCTGCTGCCACCTACTGATATGCAAGAGTATTACACGGTTATTCTGCCGAGCTCAAGACAGCACAGACACTCAACAACAACACATTATTTGCAGATTATAATTACTGGTTTGCAAAAAAAAAATGTTTAACCCACTTAGGTGAAATTACATAATGTAACTAGACAGTGGCCCGAATGCATCTGAGATAGGCTCCCTGCGACCCCGAAAGGGACAAGTGGTAGAAAATGAATGGATGGATGGATGGCCCAGACGACGCTAACGTGCACACATGCTTAAGGATCGGTTTGTTTATGAAGCTTGATGTGGTTTCTGTTACTTTAGGAGAGTTCATTGACAGTCGTGATTTAGTCAATTTAATTATAGCACTCAGTAAAAGCTTTATTTTTAGGGACAAAAATAGATGTTCACTTAATATTACTTTCTTTAAAACATTTATTAAGCTTTTTCAACTTTAGAAAGAATCCAGGAATTCACATTGTAGGAATTTTGAAGAATTTATTTGTAAATTATGGTGGAAAATAAGTATTTGGTCAACCATTCAAAGCTCTCACTGAACGAAGGAGATTTTGTCTCAAAATCTCACGATACACGGCCCCATTCATTCTTTCCTTAACACGGATCAATCGTCCTGTCCCCTTAGCAGAAAAACAGCCCCAAAGCATGATATTTCCACCCCCATGCTTCACAGTAGGTGTGGTGTTCTTGGGATGCAACTCGGCATTCTTCTCCCTCCAAACACGACGAGTTGAGTTTATACCAAAAAGTTCTATTTTGGTTTCATCTGACCACATGACATTCTCCCAATCCTCTGCTGTATCATCCATGTATCCATTTTGGTATAAACTCAACTCGTCGTGTTTGGAGGAAGAAGAATACTGAGTTGCATCCCAAGAACACCACACCTACTGTGAAGCATGGGGGTGGAAACATCATGGTTTGGGGCTGTTTTTCTGCTAAGGGGACAGGACGATTGATCCGTGTTAAGGAAAGAATCCAGGAATTCACATTGTAGGAATTTTGAAGAATTTATTTGTAAATTATGGTGTAAAATAAGTATTTGGTCAACCATTCAAAGCTCTCACTGAAGGAAGGAGGTTTTTGCTCAAAATCTCACGATACATGGCCCCATTCATTCTTTCCTTAACACGGATCAATCGTCCTGTCCCCTTAGCAGAAAAACAGCCTCAAAGCATGATGTTTCCACCCCCATGTTTCACAGTAGGTATGGTGTTCTTGGGATACAACTCAGTATTCTTCTCCCTCCAAATACGACGAGTTGAGTTTATAGCAAAATGGATACATGGATGATACAGCAGAGGATTGGGAGAATGTCATGTGGTCAGATGAAACCAAAATAGAACTTTGGGGGTGGAAACATCATGCTTTGGGGCTGTTTTTCTGCTACGGGGACAGGACGATTGATCCGTGTTAAGGAAAGAATGAATGGGGCCATGTATCGTGAGATTTGGAGCCAAAACCTCCTTCTATCAGTGAGAGCTTTGAATGGTTGACCAAATACTTATTTTGCCCCACTATATTGTCAGAACCAGAATATTAATAACAGAAGGAAACAACCCTTTTGTGTGAACGAGTGAGGGAGGGTTTTTGGGTCGGTGCACTAATTGTAAGTGTATTTTGTGTTGTTTATGTGGATTTAGTAATGGGAAAAATAAATAAATAAACAAATAAAGCATCTCCATCTACAGTAAGTCCACAGCAGCCCAGACGACGCTAACGTGCACACATGCATCTCACTTGATGCGTGGCAATTGATGCGTCCCCCTGACGCGGCCCGAACCCATTTCCAAATGAGCGTCTGGCAAGACCCTCCTTGTCAGGGCAGATGCACACAACGGAGGGGACAAATAGTGTGTGTGTGTGGGGGGGGGGGGTTGTGCTGAGCCGCAAACAGAATGAAAATGACCCGGAGAGACAGAGGGAGACAAGAGCCGAGGATGGATGGAGGCATTATGCCGCCAAGTTCGGCTCGCACACTTCTATGAACGAGGATTTTTGCGATGAGGGAACAGACATAGTTGACACGCAACGTTGATCCTCTAAACTTGTCCAAGGGTGCATTACAAGAGTCTGAATGGCTTTATTTCATGTACCGTAGTTTCCGGACTATAAGGCGCGTATAAAATCCTATAATTTTCTCAAAACTCGACAGTGCGCCTTATGACCCGGTGCGCCTAAAGTATATAATAATTCTGGTTTTGCTTACAGACCTCGGAGCAATTTTATTTGGTACATGGTGAAATGAGTGTGATTAGTAGATGGCAGTCAAACATAAGAGATATGTGTAGACTGCAATATGACTCAAGTAAATAACACCAACATTTTATATGTTCTATTGAAAATATACAACATTACACACGGCGCTCAAAAAACTATTAAACTGTTTTGGTACGACTTTGGTAAGCAATGAAGCTGCACTGCTTGATGGATTGTACTGTGCTTCAACATACAAGTATTATAATGGTGTGTGCCCCTGACAGTTTGTTTGTGTTTTAGTTTTTCCTCTGTGTGTGTGTAGTATTTCCTGTCTTTAGTTCCTGTCAGTGCTCTTTTTTTTCTGTTTCCTGTCTTTCTCCCTGAGTGCTGTGTCCCCTCAGCCACGGCTGATTGGCACCTGGCCACACCTGGTGTCAATCAGCCCACTCCTATTTAGACCTGTCTTCCCATCCAGTCAGTGCTGGATTATTGTCAATTCTGTATTGTCGCTCCTGTTGTGTCGTGCCATTGCAGCGTAGCGGTAAGCTATGTTTCGGTAGCAGTTTGTAGCTTACTGTCTTTTGTTCCCTGCTTTCAATTTGTCCTTGTAACACACGTAACGGCTTCTGTTTTCCTGCTCGCTACAAACTAGCTTCCACGCTAGGCCCTTTTGTTTTTGCTTGCTTCCATGCTAAGCTCTTTTTGTTTTCCAGCTCCCATGCTAGCTCTTTTAGTTTGTTATCTGCCTCGTGCGTGCTTTTTGTTGTACCCCTTTTGTTTGGTTTTGCCTTAGTGTTTTATTAAACCTTTCCTTACTCAATGCCTGCCTCCTTCTCTGCATCTTGGGGTTTGTCACCAACAAACTCTGACATGTATAAGCTACCATAAAATGCACTAAAAAATTATAACCCGGTGCATCTAACGTACGGAATGATTCCGGTTTTGCTTACCGACCTTGAGGCTAATTTATTTGGTACATGGGGAAATGATAAGTGTGACCAGTAGATGGCAGTCAAACATATGAGATACATGTAGACTGCTATATAATGGCAGTCACACAATTCTTACTATTTATATTGTTAAAATGCTTACTGTAATATTTTTGTATGGTAAAAATGTCCTATATTACAGGGAAGAAATCTGAGATGAGACTGTGGCGAGCTTCTCTTCGTCTTTTTCCTTCTTTTTTTGAATTATCCTTATTTTTCCAATATATTATTTGTTTCCTATCCTTTTTGTTATATATATATTTGTATGAATACATTTTTGTCCTCAACACCTTTTTTAAAAGTTTATTCAAATATCATATTTTTCGGACTATAAGGCGCACTAAAAATCTTTTTTTTCCCTCAAAACTCGACAGTGCGCCTTATAACCCGGTGCGCCTAATGTACGGAATTATTCTGGTTTTGCTTACCGACCTCGGAGTTGCTTTATTTGGTACATGGTGGAATGATAAGCGTGACCAGTAGATGGCACTCAAACATAAGAGATACGCGTAGACTGCAATATAATGGCAGTCACACACAATTCTAAAAATATATATTTTTAAAATGCTTATGGTCATATTTTCCATTGTAAAAATGGCAAAATTTGCACATTTCCTGTTAAAATACAGGGCATAAATTTGAGATGAGAGTGTGACGAGCTTCTCTTCGTCCTCTTCCTCCTTTTTTTGAATTATCATTATTTTTCTAATATATTATTTTTTTCCTATCCTCTTTTTGCTATATATTTATTTTGAATAAATGTTTCTCCTTAACACATTTTTTAATAGTTTATTCGGTTGCAGTATTTTTCAGACTATAAAGCGTACTTAAAATCCTTTCATTTTCTCAAAACTCGTCAGTGCGCCTTATAACCCGGTGCGCCTAACGTAATATAATGCCTAATAATTCTGGTTTTGCTTACCGACCTTGAAGCTATTTTATTTGGTACATGGTGTTATGATAAGTGTGACCAGTAGATGGCAGTCAAACATAAGAGATAAGTGTAGACAGCAATATGACTCAAGTAAACAACATCAACATTTCATATGTTCCATTGAAAATATTGAACGTTACACACGGCGTTAAACAATCTAGTACGACTTTGGAAAGCTATGAAGCCGCATCGCTTGATGGATTGTACTGTGCTTCAACATACGAGTATTATTATGGTGTGTGTATAAGGTACTATAAGGAGCACTAAAAAAATGTTTTCTCAAAACGCGACAGGTATAATTACAGGTATGTGTGTGTTTATAGATGTGTATATGTGTGTGTATATATACAGTATATATGTGCACGTGTGTGTATGTATAGATACATATGTATGTGTATCCCACTTCCAAAGACATGCACCTGGGGATAGGTTGATTGGCAACACTAAATTGGCCCTAGTGTGTGAATGTGAATGTTGTCTATCTGTGTTGGCCCTGCGATGAGGTGGCAACTTGTCCAGGGTGTACCCCACCTTCCGCCCGATTGTAGCTGATATAGGCGCCAGCGCCCCCCGCGACCCCAAAAGGGAATAAGCGGTAGAAAAATGCATGGATGGATGTGTATATACTGTATGTGTATATGTGTGTATATATGTATGTATGTATATATGTATGTGTGTATGTATGTATATATGTGTATGTATATGTATACACATGATACACAGCAATGTATCATTGGTCTAACTGTGGAAACTGATACCATGTCTCCTGATGAAGTCCCCAAGAGGTAGCATGTAAAGATTAAAAATAATGGGGCCTGCGATTGAGCCTGGGGGAACCCCACAACTTATTTGATGTGCTTCTGACGAACATGCATCATTGTCCCCCCAGGTGTTAAAGGTGTGGTTTGTTTTGCCCAAAATGAGCCAATAACTTTTCACATTGAGCTATTTACAGTAGCAAGGATCTAATTTCCTTTGCAATATTTTATGATTTTACATCAGATGAAAGCAGATGAGTCCGTAGAAAAGTGCAGTGGTGAAAAATGCTTGTCGGACCACTAAAGTAGGTTTAGGTTTCTTCTTCTATGAGACAATGGCTGACCTCATGTAACCGGAGGGTGTCATCAACTTGATGCTATTGACAGGCCAAACCCTTTCCTCAGACCTGAATCCAATCAAGCACCTCTGGTGGACCATTTATCCTTGCATTGTCCACGGGCTGACTGATTCCCTGAATCAGGTCTGGAAAAAGAGCCCTCAAGAGACTCATTAGGAGCATGCCCAGACGTTGCACTTCAACAGCCTGTTCATATATACAGTGGGGCTAAAAAGTATTTAGTCAGCCACCGATTGTGCAAGTTCTCCCACTTAAAATGATGACAGAGGTCTGTCATTTTCATCATAGGTACACTTTAACTTTGAGAGACAGAATGTGAAAAAAAATCCAGGAATTCCTATTGTAGGAATTTTAAATAATCTATTTGTAAATTGTAGTGTAAAATAAGTATTTTGGTCACTTCAAACAAGGAAGGTCTCTTGCTCTCACCGACCTGTAACTTCTTCTTTAAGAAGCTCTTCTGTCCTCCACTCGTTACCTGTATTAATGGCACCTGTTTCAACTTGTTATCTGTATAAAAGACAACTGTCCACAGCCTCAAACAGTCAGACTCCAAAGCACGAGCTGACTGACAAAAAAACCCAACATCATTTGACTTGTTGGTTGTCAGTTCACATTGTTTTCCAGCCTGGACCGTTAAGGACGGCACGCTACTCTTCACCCACAGGATCCCAGCAGCACGTTCTCATTTCAGGACCAATGAATTATCATAATGAGCCGTCTGTGGAGTTGATGTGTATGTAAGTCAAACACGCTGTTGCAAACTCGCCTAAGGCGCGCACACACACACACACACACACACACACACTCACACAATGTGAACGTCTTCGTGGGAGTCTACGACACCGCCGACTGAATGATGCCTCGTAATGTGGAGTCCTAGAAAATCATTTTCTGGCACGGCATGGGGTCTGCCCTTAACGCAACACCGACATAATGTATGCGGTAGAGTCGTATGGAATAATCAGTCACGATGACAGATGTCGTATTAGAAGCATGAAAACAAAGACCGTGAATGATGAGTTGTATTGATGTTTTTTCCGGGCTAAAAGGAGCACTAAAAATCCTTCCATTTACTCAAAACTCGACAGTGCGCCGTATAACCCGGTGCGCCTAATGCCAGGTTGTGCCTACCGACCTCAAAGCAAGTTTATTTGGTACATGGTGTGATGATAAGTGTAAACAATAGATGGAAGTCACACATAAGAGATGCGTGTGGACTGCGGGATGACGCCTGTTCAATAAATGCCGTTGGCAAGCAACAGCAAAACTATGATGTTCATTGAGAATATAGAACAGGGGTCCCCTAACTTTTCGACTCAGGGTCGCAATGGGTTAATACAATTTTGGCCGGAGGCCGGGCTGTGTGTGTAGATACAAACCCCGTTTCCATATGAGTTGGGAAATTGTGTTAGATGTAAATATAAACGGAATACAATGATTTTCAAATCCTTTTCAACGCATATTTAATTAAATATGCTACAAAGACAAGATATTTTATGTTCAAACACATAAGCTTTATTTTTTTTTCCGCAAATAATAATTAACTTAGAATTTCATGGCTAAAACATGTGCCAAAGTAGTTGGGAAAGGGCATGTTCACCACTGTGTTACATCATCTTTTCTTTTAACAACACTCAAACGTTTGGGAACTGAGGAAACTAATTGTTGAAGCTTTAAAAGTGGAATTATTTACCATTCTTGTTTTATGTAGAGCTTCAATCGCTCAACAGTCCGGGGTCTCCGCTGTCGTATTTTACGCTTCATAATGCGCCACACATTTTCCATGGGAGACAGGTCTGGACTGCAGGCGGGCCAGGAAAGTATCCGCACTCTTTTACTACAAAACCACGCTGTTGTAACACGTGGCTTGGCATTGTCTTGCTGAAATAAGCAGGGGCGTCCATGATAACGTTGCTTGGATAACAACATATGTTGCTCCAAAACCTGTATGGACCATTTAAGTATTATTGGTGCCATCACAGATGTGTAAGTTACCCATGCCTTGGGCACTAATGGACCCCCATACCATCACAGATGCTGGCTTTTGAACTTTGCGCCTATAACAATCCAGATGGTTATTTTCCTCCGTGTTCCGGAGGACACCACATCCAAGGTTTACAAATATAATTTGAAATGTGGACTCAACAGACCACAGAACACTTTTCCACTTTGCATCAGTCCATCTTAGATGAGCTCGGGCCCAGCGAAGCCAGCGGCGTTCCTTGGTATTGTGGATAAATGGGTTTTGCCTTGCATAGTAGAGTTTTAACTTGCACTTACAATGTAGCAACCAACTGTAGTTACTGACAGTGGGTTTATGAAGTGTTCCTGAGCCCATGTGGTGATATCCTTTACACACTGATGTCTGTTTTTGACGCAGTACCGCCTGAGGGATCAAAGGTCCGTAATATCATCGCTTACGTGCAGTGATTTCTCCAGGTTAAGGTTGGCGGGGGTTGGGGGTGGGGGGGGTTGAGGTAGGAAGGTATGGGGAAGCAGGGGTAAATACAGTAGCGTCCCGGAAGAGTTAGTGATGCAAGGGGTTCTGGGTATTCGTTCCGTTGTGTTTATGTTGTGTTACGGTGCGGATGTTGTCATTCTTGTGTGTTTGTCATTTTGTTTGGTGTGGGTTTACAGTGTGGCACATATTTGTAACAGTGTTAAAGTTGTTCATACGGCCAACCTCAGTGTGACCTGTATGGCTGTTGACCAAGTATGCGTGCATTCACTTGTGTGTGTGAAAAGCTGTAGATATTATGTGATTGTGCCGGCATGCAAATGCAGTGCCTTTAAGGGGCCCAAAACTTTTTGACTTGGGGGCCGCATTGGGTTAAAACAATTTGGCCGCGGGCTGGGCTGTGTGCATATATATATATATATATATATATATATATATATATATATATTCCTCGCGAACTAATTGACTGAAAGATCGTGCACTTGCTGCATGCTAGCCCAACACTGCGCCGTGAGCGCAATTATGTCACGTTATCGATGGGAAAATGCATTTTTAGACAATATGATACGCCTGAGCGGCTAGGAGACACCGAGACTAACAAGCGGCGGTAAATGGGAGTACAAAGGACAGCTTTAAAAAAAAAAATTAGAATTATTGTCAGAAAAAGAGTGTGTAAATTATCAAATAAAACTTTGTATTACATTGTGTTCCTGACGAGAAGACAAAATGCTGGAACTTTCCAAGAAGAATGCTGGACTTCCAGGCGGACAGATGGCAGAATCTGCCCAACTTCCAGAGGATAACTCTTTCAAGTATTTTTACAAACTCTCTTTGATTTATTTTATGGGACCCTCTTTGATCTATTTTATGGGACTTTCTTTGAACTGTTCGGGAACTGAAGGCAATTCTGGTCACGACCCACTTCCCTGAGGAAGCAGCTGTGGGAAGGACGGGGGGTGAAAATCAAATAAAGAACCACAAGAACGATTTTGGGGCAGAGCATGGTGCAGGAACCGTACAGACAGTACCAGGCCGTGTCTCTCCTCAAGATTGAGTCCAAATTTAACTCTGTCTCTGTTTGATTCCTTGTCTTTTGTCTCGTTTAATATCAATCAATCAATCAATGTTTTTTTATATAGCCCCAAATCACAAATGTCTCAAAGGACTGCACAAATCATTACGACTACAACATCCTCGGAAGAACCCACAAAAGGGCAAGGAAAACTCACACCCAGTGGGCAGGGAGAATTCACATCCAGTGGGACGCCAGTGACAATGCTGACTATGAGAAACCTTGGAGAGGACCTCAGATGTGGGCAACCCCCCCCAACCCCTCTAGGGGACCGAAAGCAATGGATGTCGAGCGGGTCTAACATGATACTGTGAAAGTTCAATCCATAGTGGCTCCAACACACCCGCGAGAGTTCAGTTCAAGCGGATCCAAGACAGCAGCGAGAGTCCCGTCCACAGGAGACCATCTCAAGCGGATCAGCAGCGTAGAGATGTCCCCAACCGATACAGGCGAGCGGTCCATCCTGGGTCCCGACGAGCGGTCCATCCTGGGTCTCGACTCTGGACAGCCAGTACTTCATCCATGGTCATCGGACCGGACCCCCTCCACAAGGGAGGGGGGGGGACATAGGAGAAAGAAAATAAGCGGCAGATCAACTGGTCTAAAAAGGAGGTCTATTTAAAGGCTAGAGTATACAGATGAGTTTTAAGGTGAGACTTAAATGCTAGATGTCATCAGTGTTTGAACCTGATAATATATTTTTTTTAAAGTTGGGACATCCCGTAGTTTGGGGAGCCTTGTTTTAAGGTTTATTGCCGCTCTGTACTTCTCCCTACGTCCATGTACCACTTTGTACGGCGGCGTTTTAAAAAATCATAAATTTTACTTTTTGAAACCGATACCGATAATTTCCGATATTACATTTTAAAGCATTTATAACCGATAATATCGGCAGTCCAATATTATCGGACATCTCCACTATGAACCCTACTCTAAATGTGTTTTATACTATGAAAGATAATAATGCATGGTATATTGTGATATTGTGTACTTTATAATGCAGCTGTTACTACTTTGTTTGCTCCCTCCTCTCTTTTCGGGGCCAATGCGTCAGAGTGTGCACAGGCTATATTGTGTGTTTGGGTGCAAGGAGATGTATGCGAGTGGATGACAAGTAGATGCTGGGTAGCTTGTTGACCCTCCAAGTGTCACATGCATGAGCGCAACAAGGCCTCACGAGATGCACGCTACAGAACACCGAGGCTTCCAGAGGGCCGTCGGTCCAACATGCAACTGACCGCAAGTTACAGTCCAGTCCACATGACTAATTGATATCAACCATGACCCCCTGGTGCTTTCGCACGTGTGCATGTGCAGTCACGGGCGGGATCTGTGTGTGCAAGAAATGACTCCATTAATAAGAGACAAAGCAGCATTATTGTGCATTGTCTAATGACTGACTGAGTAATTTAACAATGCCAAAAATAAACTCTCCAAAAAAAAAAGGAGTCCAAATAAATGACTGTAAATCATTTTTGGGTTTGAAATGATGGATAATTATTGCAACACAATAAGACTGTGGATTACAAATACTGTACGTATGCCTGAGAGTCTCTCCCAGTGCAACAATGATACTTGTCACGATCCCGTTGAGATTACATTATTAAAAATAGAATACTGGCATTCTTATTATTATTGTGGTGCATTCAAACGACAAATACAGAGTGGGCCATAATTTTAAACCGAACAAAACCGCGGGCCAAGGTGAAACAAATTAACCTTTTAATAGGGACCCAAACAAGTTTTGCATTGAATATTGAACAAGCGAGACTCATATAACTTTATATTGCCATGAAAAAAATCGAGTTTCAATTAATACTAATAATTTAAAAATAGCAATGGCATATCAAATCAAATTTAAATAGAAATTGAATGCCTCTATTCTATTTGCAGTTTTCTCAGGTAAATATCAAAATAAACTTTTCCCACAGGCTAATAATATTTTTTTATATTGTTACGTCCAGGAAGAGGTAGTGCTGCAAGGGGTTCTGTGTATTTGTTCTGTTGTGTTTATGTTGTGTTACAGTGCGGATGTTCTCCCGAAATTTGCTTGTCATCCTCGTTTAGTGTTGGTTCACAGCGTGGCGCATATTTGTAACAGTCTTAAAGTTGTTGATACGGCCACACTCAGTGTGATCTGTATGGCTGTTGACCAAGCTTGCATTGCATTAGCGTGTGTGCGTGTAAAAGCCACATATATCATGTGACTAGGCCGGCACGCTGTTTCTATGTAGGAAAAGCGGACGTGACGAAAGGTTTTAGAGGACGCTTGAGGCAGTGCCATTAAGGCACGCCCCCAATATTGTTGTCCAGGTGGGAATCGGGAGAAATTTGGGAGAATGGTTGCCCCCTGTGATTTACGTGAGGGGCACTGAAATTTGGGAGTCTCCTTGGAAAACCGCTAATATTCATATGCGGTGTTACAGTGACACCGCCGCTGTATAATACCGGCGGGTCAGCTCTAATGTTGATTTGATATTGCCTCAAGGGCCAAATGAAATTACACGGCGGGCCAAATTTGGCCCGCGGGCCAGAGTTTGAGAGCCATACCTCAGAGGGTCTTTGTGTAACGAAAGCCGGTTTCAGAAAGTCAACTGAAACGCTTTAAAAGAGGGGAAAACACGAAAAAGAAAAGAAAATTAAATTTTGAAACATAGTTTATCTTCAATTTCGAGTCTTTAAAAGTCAAAATTCAACCGAAAAAAAGAAGAGGAAAAACTAGCTAATTCGTATCTTTTTGAAAAAAAATTAAAAAAGTTATTTATTGAACATCATTAGTAATTTTTCCTGTTTAAGATTAATTTTAACATTTTGATGACTTGTTTTAAATAGGTTAAAATCCAATCTGTACTTTGTTATAATATATAACAAATTGGACCAAGCTATACTTCTAACAAAAACAAATCATTATTTCTTCTAGATTTTCCAGAACAAACATTTTGAAATAAATTCAAAAGACTTTGAAATTGTCACACCTATGGATCATGTTTTGTTTTATCATGTTATGTTTTTGATTTTGGACATTCAGTCACGTTTTGCACTTCCTGGTTTTGTTTCCATGCCAACGTATTAGTTCCCACCTTGTCACGCCCCTGCCCTCAGTCCCGCACCTGTTCCTGATTATCACAGCCAGTATTTCAGTAATTTTCTTTCTGTTCATCATTCTGGGATCTTCTCACACTCGCACGCACCCTATCCATGCTGTTCAAACCTTCACGTCCTCGTCCACAGTTCCATGCCGTGTAAGTTTTTGTATTTATGCCATTGAGCTAGTTTTGTTTTGTTTGTATATAGTCATGCCATTGTGCTGTTTTGTTTTAAGTATAGTATAGAATTGTATCCGCCACAGAGCGCGTCCTTGGTTTGCCTTTTTGTAGTTTGTTTGTTTATTTAATAAATATCATGTACTTAATTTCATGCCTGACTAGTCCCACATCATCCTTGCATCGAGGAAGCACAAACATCCACAGTCCAAGCCTGACAGAAATAAGATTTAAATTGGATTCTACAGATTTTCTAGATTTGCAAGAATATTTTTTTCAAATTTTAATCATAATACGTTTGAAGAAATATTTCACAAATATTCTTTATGTCGAAAAAAACAGAAGCTAAAATTAAGAATTAAATTAAAATGTATTTACTATTCTTTACAACGGAAAAAGAAATACTTGAACATTGATTTAAATTGTCAGGAAAGAAGAGGAAGGAATTTAAAAGTTATATGTGCTTAATAATCCTAAAATCATTTTTAAGGTTGTATTTTTTCTCTAAAATTGTCTTTCTGAAAGTTATAAGAAGCAAAGTAAAAAAGTTAATGAATTTATTTAAACAAGTGAAGACCAAGTCTTTAAGATATTTTCTTGGATTTTTAAATTCTATTTGAGTTTTGTCTCTCTTAGAATTAAAAATATCGAGCAAAGCGAGACCAGCTTGCTATTAAATAAATAAGATTAAAAAAAATAGACGCAACTCACTGGTAAGTGCTGCTATTTGAGCTATTTTTAGAACAGGCCAGCGGGCGACTCATCTGGTCCTTATGGACTACCTGGTGCCCGCGGGCACCACGTTGGTGACCCCTACTATATAAGAAAAGTAGAAAGTATGTTGCGACAAAACTACTTCAGAAAGTTACTTAAATAAATTAAGGGCGTTACGACACCATCCTAAATCTTTGGGCCGACACAAAGAAAACAAGAATAGTCACAAATTCTAAAGTGGATTTACATTGCCGGAAGACCAAAGTGCTGTAATTAACTCTTTATCGACCTTCGACGGAGGCAACCTTGCAATGTTTACGTCTCCGTCCTTCCTTTGGTTTCACCCTGAAGCGGAGCCAGACGGCCATCTTCGGAAAAGTCCAACAGACACCCCTGGAAGCAGCACCCTGTGCAATCCCCGTGATTTGGAACACGACCGGAAAGGCGACGGGGGGGCCAGATGTCGGGGCGTTGCACGCTCGAGGGAGCTGGCGAGGGCTCAAGTGAGGCCGAGTGAACGAGCGAGTGACAAAAACCGAGGGATGTGGGTCTGCATGCAGAGGGGAAAAAAAAGCCTTCTGTCACTTCTACATGATAAAGTTGCTCCTTTTTTTTTTTTTTTGCACATGTGCACATCAGCAGACGTCCGGATTGAAGCCATTTGGCACTTTTTCATTCATTTACGCCATGGGTGTCAAATTCTGGCCCGCGGGCCGCCGTGTAATTTAATTTGGCCCTTGAGGCAATATCAAATTAACATTACATAAGCCCGCCGTCCTGGGTATGACGTTAAACTACACCCAGGCATGAGATGGGAGGTTGTGTGTGGGGTTAGTGAGTCCCAACTAACGTCTATAAAATGCACACAAAGAACCGTTTGCACCTTCTCTTGTGACTGGCGGGCGGTCAGCGCCATAAAGCTGAGCGGGTCCCTGGGTAAATGGGGCGCAGACAACCAACAGGACAGACTAAGTTCAACAGCCCAGTAAGGCAATTAGTCTAGGAGAAGGATCTCGGATATAAAATACCCTTTCCAACCCGCACCAAGCCAGCGTGGAAGGCGTAGGCTAATAACCAGCATGAAAAGTACGCCAAATGGCAGAAACATGCTGAGGCTTTCGTCCAGCAGTGGACTGACAACGGCTGATGATGATGAAGCCCGCCGTTATTACACAGTGAATTAGTGAATTATATTTATATAGCGCTTTTCTCAAGTGACTCAAAGCGCTTTACATAGTGACACCCAATATCTAAGTTACATTTAAACCAGTGTGGGTGGCACTGGGAGCAGGTGGGTAAAGTGTCTTGCCCAAGGACACAACGGCAGTAAATAGGATGGCACAAGCGGGAATCGAACCTGCAACCCTCAAGTTGCTGGCACGGCCACTCTACCAACAGAGCTATGCCGCACACAGCAGCGGTCCCATGAAAAGAATCTTTACAGGGCCCCCAACACATGATTTCATCATCATTAGGGGCCTCTCTGGGCCCGCCTCCATCATGGGCACATAGAATCCGTCTCCTTCACCCCCCCCCTTTTCGGCGCCCCTGGCTGTAACACCGCACTTTCTCACACTTGCCAATCCTCCCGAAGTTCAGTGCCCCTCCCGATTTTCACCCGGACAACAATATTGAGGGCGTGCCTTAAAGGCACTGCCTTTAGCATTCTCTACAACCTGTCGTCACGTCCGCATTTCCTCACTACAAACAGCGTGCAGGCCCACTCGCAAAACATATGCGGCTGTTACACACACATAAGTGAATGCAATTCATACATGGTCAACAGCCATACAGGTCACACTGAGGGTGGCCGTATAAACAACTTTAACACTGTTGCAAATATGCGCCACACCGTGAACTCACACCAAACAAGAATGACAAACACATTTCGGGAGAACATCTGCACTGTAAGACAACATAAACACAACAGAACAAATACCCCATGCAGCACTAACTCTTTCGGGACGCTACAATATATTTTGATATTTACCTCAGAAGGCCGCAAATAGAAAAGAGGCATTACATTTGTATTTACATTTTATTTGATATGCCATTGATATTTTTAAATTATTATTATTTGAAACTCGATTTTGCATGTCACTATAAAGTTATATAAGCCTTGCTTGTTCAATATTCAATGCAAAACTTGTTTGGGTCCCTATTAAAAGGTTAATTTGTTCAACTTTGGCCCGCGGCTTTGTTCAGTTTTAAATTTTGGCCCACTCTGTATTTGAGTTTGACACACCTGATTTACGCCATGAGCAACCCCTCACACGCATCAAATGTCAATCCAGCACTGGAACAGCTAAATATCAGAAGAAAAAAATAAAAATTAAAAGTCCATTCACAGGTTGAGCGAGGGAAAACATTTTTCCGGGAGCTTCCGCTAATGAGTCATGGAGATCATGTGTTAATTACGCTCCATTAATCCATATCTGCACGCTAAGTCTCGTCGTATCGGCGTCATTTACAGGAATAAATTTGCGTTAAAGAGAACCGATTAAGCTTGGATGTGCGCACAGGTGTGCGATAATGTTGCACAGATGGCGAGACTCCCTTTCCTGGAGCTGATTTTTTTTTTTTCTTGTCAATAACTGTTTATCACAGCGGCGTTTTCAAAATAGTTGGGACGAAAAAACGATATTTAATAATCAATAAGTGAGAGACCCCCCATTCTAGTTTGACATGCAGAAAACAATTTGAAATACATACACATTATAACTTGGTAAGTTGTACCGTATTTACTTTCTTTTTCCTCCTCAAAACTCGACAGTGCGCCTTATAACCCGGAGCGCCTAAGTTTTGTTGAGCTTACCCACCTCGAAGCTATTTTATTTGGTACATAGTGTAATGATAAGTGTGACTAGTAGATGGCAGTCAAACATAAAAAATAAGTGTAGTCTTTTGATTGATTGATACTTTTATTAATAGATTGCACAGAACTACAATTGACCACTAAATAGAACCCCCCCAAATAAGTTTTTCAACTTGTTTAAGTCGGGGTCCACGTTAATTAATTCATGGTAAGTCCCAAGTAAACAACACCAACATTTTATATGCTCCATTAAAAATATAGAACATTACACACGGCGTGCAAAAATCTATCAAATTGTTTTAGTATGACTGGTAAGGTATGAAGCCGCACCGCTTGGTGGATTGTCGGCGTATTAAACGTACGAGTATTATTATGGTGTGTGTACAAGGTATTTTGTTTCGTAATATTATGCAAAAGCAACTTTTCTTACCTTCTGGTACCTGCTGATCTGTATTTGGGATCTGTATACATCCTGAAAAATTGCGCAAGTCCGCCTTTGTAGTCTGTGACGATTCCGTAGTCGAAAAGCTTCTTCTTTTTCTCTATCTTCTTGTTATGGGACATTCATCCTGCGCTGTTGCAATTTCTAATATAAAGTAGTGAAAAAGTTCTTAATTTCATGTCAGTAAACTCGCCATGAAAGTGCTAGAACATACCGGTATAGTGAGTACACATCATTCACCCAAGGAACTTTCGTTATTAGAGAGTTCCAGTTTTTCACAGGACACATTTCCGGTGTTGTTTCCAAATGAGGAGATATGAGGAGATGATGATCCGTTTTTGATTTCAGTAAATTCTGAAAGTCATTGAAACAGTTAGCTGCATCTTTTGACACTTCTTCCATTCCCGTCCTTGCACGCTACACCGCTACAACAAAGATGACGGGGAGAAGACGCGGCCGAAGGTGAGCCACGTAAATAAGACCGCAAACAAAACAGCGCATCCTGAACCAACTGTCAGGAAGCGGCTTGAAGATGATCTGTAAAACAATCTATGAAACATTTTGACCAAAGAACCACCATTACATGTTATGCAGACCACAAGGAAGTGTTTTATGTCTTAGAAAAAAAATATATAATAATACGACTCCTACTACGCCCTATAATCTAGTGCACCTTATATATGAAAAAAGATTTAAAAAAATAGACCTTTCATCGACAGCGTGCCTTAAAACCCGGTGCGCCCTATGGTCCAGAAAATACGTTAAGTAATTTGTACTTTTAACTACAGTGTTTAACTGCTACTGTTTGTTGTTGTTCTGTGTATTGATGTCCTCTTGGCCAGGTCAATCTTGTAAAAGAGATTTAATATCAATGTTTTTTTACTTGGTTAAATAAAGGGAAATGAAAATGAAATTAATCTTATGCCAACATTGAATCTTTTAGTATTGGCCGATACCAAAATTGAGCCACCCTTTCATTTTTTGTAATGTGAATGTTAGAAAAGGATCTCTGATATAAAATACCCCTTCCAACCCGCAAGTAAGTAAAAGGATTTAAAACAAAAAAATAATAGTAGTTATGAAAAACATTGACTTATTTATTGTTAACTATCTCTAATGGACTTATGCTGTCTTTAAATTGGAATGGAAATAGTTTTTTGGGCGACACCTCGTGGCCACAATAAAAACAACAACTAATAAGCTGTACATTGATTACCGCAAAAACGTTTGTTAATGGATACTTTCTAACACACTCTGTAATAAAAAGTTTTTAGTAAACTGTTCCAATAAATTATCCAGATAATGCAGAGACCCCAAAAATGCAAACAAAAAACATTACATAGAAATTAATTCTAGTTTTACATGCAGAAAACTATTTAAAATACATATTAGTGAGGCATGAGGTGGATAAATTAACTTTTAAGGGATGTCCCGATACAACTTAATACTCCATATTGATTTTGGAGCCCTGAATATTAGCCGATACCAATACTTTTTTTTTGTAGTGTGGAATGTTATCTAAGGTTTAGTCAAGTGGAATTAGTCAAACGGAGAATAATTGAAGGTATAAAAAAAAACAACCTATTTATTATTAACCATCTGAAATGGACTTATGTAGTCTATAAATTGAAGTTAAATGTTTTTTTTTTTGGCGACACCTAGTGGTCACAATAATTCATTTAATTCTGTTAAATTGAATGATGTGGACACTTTTGATACTGGGTACTTTCTAATACGCTTCTGCCTTAGAGATTCTGTACAACACCGATATTGGAGCCAATAGTATTGGCTCTAACTAATGAATAAATTTGAAAAATATTAGAAGCTCTCAAAATTAAAAATGTTTTAAAAATTTTAAAAATATAAACAAAGTGTGGTTAGTTGGTTAATTAAAAAACATCATGCTGATTTATGAATTAATTTGAAAAATGACAACAACCATAGTAAACACTGTTAAATGAGTAACTGAACATTAATATTTTTGTAGAGTGAGAATTTTTAACCCATTAATCGTATTATTACTATTGTATTCTATTCTTACATGGGAGAAATAACAGTAAAAATTTAAGAAAAAGAGCACACAAATCAGTATGTAATAAGAAAAAGCTGAAATGGTTTGATCCTAAATTAATAATAATAATAAACTTAGTCACCTATAATACAAAGATGATAGCAATATAGCCCCGTATACTTTAATTTTTCAGTATGCTGCCCTTGGTGGAAAAGTTTGGACACCCCTGAACTAAAATATCAAAACCAAAAACTAGTCAAGATTGTAACATTGTGTTATCAAAAATAAAAACAGAATACAATGATTTGCAAATCCTTTCCAACTTATATTCAATTGAATAGACTGCAAAGACAAGATATTTAATGTTCGAACTGAGAAACTTAATTTTTTTTTGCAAATAATCATTAACTTACAATTTAATGGCAGCTACACATTGCAAAAATGTTGGCACAGGGGCATTTTTACCACTGTGTTACATGGCCTTTCATTTTAACAGCACTCAGTAAACGTTTGGGAACTGAGGAGACCAATTTTTGAAGCTGTTCAGGTGGAATTATTTCCCATTTTTGCTTGATGTACAGCTTAAGTTGTTCAACAGTCTCCGTTGTGGTATTTTAGGCTTCATATTGTGCTACCTATTTTCAATGAGACAGGTCTGGACAACAGGCAGGCCAGTCTAGTACCCGCACTCTTTTACTATGAAGCTTACTATGCTATTGTAACACGTGGCTTGGCATTGTCTTGCTGAAATAAGCAGGGGCGTCCATGGTAAAGTTGCTTGGATGACAACATATGTTGCTCCAAAACCTGTATGTACCTTTCAGCATTAATGGTGCCTGCACAGATGTGTAAATTGGGCACTAATACACCCTCATACCATCACAGATGCTGGCTTTTGAACTTTGAGCATGGAACAATTCAGATGGTTCTTTCCGTCTTTGTTCAGGAGGACACGACGTCCACAGTTTCCCCCAAAAATTTGAAATGTGGACTCGTCAGACCACAGAACACTTTTCCACTTTGCATCAGTCCATCTTAGATGAGCTCGGGCTCAGCAAAGCCGGCAGCATTTCTGGGTGTTGTTGATGAATGGTTTTGGCTTTGCATAGTAGAGTTTTAACTTGCACTTACAGATGTAGCGACGAACTGTAGTTACTGACAATGGTTTTCTGAAGTGTTCCTGAGCCCATGTGGTGATATCCTTTACACGCTGATGTCACTTTGTGATGCAGTACCGTCTGAGGGACCGAATGTCCGTAATATCATCGCGTAAGTGAAGTGGTTTCTCCAGATTCTCTGAACCTTTTGATGATGTTACGGGTTGTATATGGTTTAATCCCTAAATTCCTTGCAATAGCTCGTTGAAAAATGTTGTTCCTCAACTTTTTGACAATTTGCTCACGCATTTGTTCACAAAGTGGTGACCCTCGCCCCATCATTGTTTTTTTGAATGACTGAGCATTTCATGGAAGGTGCTTTTATTCCCAATCGTGGCACCCACCTGTTGCCAATTAGCCTGTACACCTGTAGGATTTTCCAAATAAGTGTTTGATGAGCATTTCTCAACTTTCTCAGTCTTTGTTGCCCCTTGTGCCAGCTTTTTTGAAACATGTTGCAGGCATCCAATTTCAAAAGTGCTAATAAAAATAAAGTTTTCCAGTTCGAATATTAAATATCTTGTCTTTGCAGTCTATTCAATTGAATATAAGTTGAAAAGGATTTACAAATATTGATCCTCACATTACTAATTTAGATGTTAACTGGCTGTCCAACTTTGCCCTAGTATCAGAGTTCCAATTTATCAGAGATTTTAGATGCAAGTCAATGTCATCCGATACTAGTTTATTTTCCTGATATCAGATCAATGATGTACAGCCCTTTGGAATTCTACCAGTTTGTTACAAACCATAAAGGAGACTGCATCGGAAAAAAACAGGAAGATCTTAGAGTAAATTTGGGCCAAAACTGAACCGGGGTACATAAAATTACACATTCTCGGTAGCATTCGACAGCCTTTTTCCCCATTTCATTGGGCCAGACAGAGCAAGAGTATTGTTCCAGCCACACACACTAGATTACATTTGTTGGCCCTCTGCTCAGCGATACAAGCAGCACTCAGCCAAGGCCTTGAATCCAAATGAGATGTCTGCACTCACAGAAGCGATAATGCAGAGAATATAGCGGAACACTTGACAGATTAGTTGTGTCTGGCATTCAGTTGTAACGCTGCCACAGGCTTTGGCGGAGTGGAAGTCACGGCAGCCAGAGTTCTTATAAAATATCCTGCACAAAACACTTGCTTTGCTCTCTCGTTGTCTCACCACTGATGTAAGGGATTGGACCCCCAACAATGAATAATATACAGGTGTAGATGCCTCAGTTCTGTAAGTTTGAATGGTATTATGAAGGTTGTAGCTACAGTAAGGTCCAGAAGTAAAATATTATATTTATCTATTAAATTTATTTTTAAACAATAAAGTATTCCGTCAAAAATTCAGCATGCAATTGATACGGTGCCTTTCAGCTTTAGTTAAAGGGGAACATTATCACAATTTCAAAAGGGTTAAAAACAATAAAAATCAGTTCCAAGTGGCTTGTTTTATTTTTCAAAGTTTGTTTCAAAATGTTACACCTCCCGGAATGTCCCTAAAAAAAGCTTTAAAGTTCTTGATTTTCGCTATTTGCGATGCGACTGTCCATTTCCCTGTGACGTCATACAGTGCTGCCAATACAAACAACATGGCGGTTACCACAGCAAGATATAGCGACATTAGCTCGGATTCAGACTCGGATTTCAGCGGCTTAAGCGATTCAACAGATTACGCATGTATTGAAACAGATGGTCGGAGTATGGAGGCAGATAGCGAAAACTAAATTAGGAAGAAACTGAAGCTATTGAGCGAATAGCTATTGACGCTATTCGGCCATAGCATGGGTGTACCGAATGAAGTTGCCCATAGCATGGCTGCCTTATTAGCATCGCCGGTAAAATGTGCGGACCAAACGATCAGGACTTTCGCATCTTGTGACACCGGAGCAACTTAAAACCCGTCGATTGGTAAGTGTTTGTTTCGCATTAAATGTGGGTATCTAGTTTCAAATGTACATACAGCTTGCGTAAATAGCATGTTTGCATCGAGTAGCGTAGCATGTTAGCATCGATTAGCTGGCAGTCATGCCGCGACCAAATATGTCTGATTAGCGCATAAGTCAACAACATCAACAAAACTCACCTTTGTGATTTCGTTGACTTAATCGTTGCAAATGCATCTGCAGGTTATCCATACATCTCTGTGCCATGTCTGCCTTAGCATCGCCGGTAAAATGTGCAGACACTCTGGCACATTCAATGGGGGTCTGGCGGCAGATTTCTTGCCAGTGGTGCAACTTGAATCCCTCCCTGTTAGTGTTGTTACACCCTCCGACAACACACCAACGAGGCATGATGTCTCCAAGGTTCCAAATAGTCGGAAAAAGGAAAAATAACAGAGCTAAGACCCGGTGTTTGTAATGTGTTGAAAATGAAAATGGCGGGTGTATTACCTCGGTGACGTCACGTTCTGACGTCATGGCTAAAAGAGCGATAAACAGAAAGGCGTTTAATTTGCCAAAATTCACCCATTTAGAGTTCGCAAATCGGTTAAAAAATTACATGGATTTTTTTCTGCAACATCAAGGTATATATTGACGCTTGCATAGGTTTGGTGATAATGTTCCCCTTTAATAGGTTTGACAACAATAAGGCATGTGCAGTCGTGGTCAAAAGTTTACATACACTTGTGAAGGACATAAGGTCATGGCTGTCTTGAATTTCCAATAATATCTACAATTCTTATTTTTTTTGGTGATAAAGTAATTGTAGCACATACATGTCTGTCACAAAAACATTCATGAAGTTTGGTTCATTTATGAATTTATTATGGGTCTACTGAAGATGTGACCAAATCTGCTGGGTCAAAAGTATACATAAAGCAATGTTAATATTTGGTTACATGTCCCTTGGCAAGTTTCACTGCAATAAGGCGCTTTTGGTGGCCATCCACAAGCTTCTGGATGAATTTTTGACCACTCCTCCTGACAAAATAGGTGCAGTTCAGTTAAATTTGTTGTTTTTCTGACATGGACTTGCTTCTTCAGCATTGTCCACATGTTTTTAAGTCAAGACTTTGGGAAGGCCACTCTAAAACCTTAACTGTAGTCCGATTTAGCCATTCCTTTACTACTTTTGACATGTGTTTGGGGTCATTGTCCTGTTGAAACACCCAACTGCACCCAAGACCCAACCTGCGGGCTGATAATTTTACTGAAAAATTCGGAGGTAATCCTCCTTTTTCACTGTCCCATTTAATATGTGTAAAGCACCAGTTCCATTGGCAGCAAAACAGGCCCAGAGCATAATACTACCACCACCATGCTTGATGGTAGGTATGGTGTACTGGAATTGAATGTCTCATTTTTTCTCCTCCAAACAAACATATTGCTGGGTATTGTGGCCAAACAGCTAAATTTTTGTTTCAACTGACACCACATGGACAAAAATAAGACCTCCTGGAGGAACGTTCTGTGGTCAAATGAAACAAAAATTGAGCTGTCTGGCCACAATACCCAGCAATATATTTAATCCCACGAACACCATCCCTACCGACAAGCATGGTGGTGGTAGTATTATGCTCTGGGCCTGTTTTGCTGCCGATGGAACTGGTGCTTTACAGAGAGTAAATGGGACAATGAAAAAGGAGGATTGCCTCCAAATTATTCGGGACAACCTAAAATCATCAGGCCGGAGGTTGGGTCTTGGGCGCAGTTGGGTGTTCCAACAGGAAAATGACCCCAAACACACGTCAAAAGTAATCAAGGAATGGCTAAATCAGGCTAGAATTATTGGTTTGGAATAGCCTTCCCAAAGTAATGACTTAATAAACGTGTGGAAAATGTAGAAGAAACAAGTCCATGTCAGAAAAACAACACATTTAGCTGAACTGTACCAATTTTGTCAAGCGGAGTGGTCAAAAATTCGACCAGAAGCTCGTAAATGGCTACCAAAATTGCCTTATTGAAGTGAAGCTTGCCAAGGGGACATGTAACCAAATATTAACATAGCTGGATGTATACTTTTTAACCAAGAGATTTGGTCACATTTTCAGAAGACCCATAAAGAACCAAACTTCATGAATGGTTTTGTGACAAACAAGTATGTGCTCCAATCATTTTATCATAAAAAAAATAAGAGTTTTAGAAAGTATTGGAAACTCAAGACAGCCACGACATTATATATTCTTTACAAGTGTATGAACACATTTGCTCATGATTGTACCTACATCTGCACCCTTCTTTCACCAGCTGAATACATGCAAAGCTTCCTGTTGCCCATTTGTCATGCAGGAAAATAATTCCTTTCAGCTTCCAGGAAAATTAAGTAGGGTAGGGAAGGTGAATGGTGTAAATAGCACACATCTCGTGCATTGTGCGACTTGCACGCCCCAGACAACTGCGCAGCCAGTACTGGGAAGATACTTTAGAAATGTCATGAGCTGACATTATTAACATAGCACTTCTATCCCTCACAGCAAACAAGACACCGTGCAAACAGGCATGATGTTCTGATGAGGAAGAGATTTATGGCTTTCATCAGCAGAGGACATTGCTTGTTGCTCTAAAGGCTTCCGGCATTTATTTCAAGTCAGAATTAGGCTGACAAACTATGTTCTATGGAAGTCTTCTTGCATCCTGCAGCATGAATGGAACACCTGCTCATTTCGCAAAAAAAGATGACTCAGGTTAGTTCACAGCGTGCACCACGGAGAGGCTCTGAATTGTGTTTGTTTTATTTCCCAATGTTTGCAGAGTTCACAAAATGAGATTTGGCTTAATTTGATGTTTTTGTTTTTTTTTCCAAACAATCCCAGTGGAAACCAATTATTCCACTGTAGGTATTAGATAGCAAGAAAGTACGCGCGTCAGCAGAATTTTAGATCAACTAATTGAACACCAACAAAGATGTGAATCAATAAGATCCACAGCCCATGGTGACATCTGTCATTATGCGATACTAACTTAAGCGGAAATATCTTTCCAGCGTCTATTAGGGTAGAGACCGTGAGGAGGGAGGGAGTAATCCTGAATAGCTTCTGGGTGTTTTGCACACACTCTCACCAGCTGTTTTCATCAGCAAGCTGTTGAGCTGATGCAAGCGCGGAAGGTGCTGCCTCCCCGCGTTTGCGCTCGAGCACTGCTGCTGTCGCAGCAACAATGCCGACGATCCGTCAGCATTAGAAGAGGTCACAACAATAGGACGAGTAACAAGACATACGGCTGTAATGGGCTGTCGTATGTCGGTGATGTAGCACCTGGCGGCGAAAGGGGGTCCACGTTATGAACGTACAACCCTGAAGCATGACGACATTAGAGGATTGATTAATACACTAATGCACCTGTAAGCTTCTGCCAGTCATGCAGGGGCCGAAGCTTACAAGGCGGACACCTTTTTGGTGTTTTTTTGTACGTTTTTCTGGGTGACCCATCCTGCTGACTGGCAGAGGAAGGACAACGCTAAGTCACTGTTGCACTGCAGATTCTACACGACGTGCATTTCGAAGCGTACAAATGGGGAGAAGCAGTTATTGTTTTGTTGTGTTTATTGACAATTGCAATGTCAGTGATATATTTGAGGAAGGTCAAAGTGAATATCCTATACAGTGACACTGGTACCTCAGGCTTTCGTTGGAAATGTTTGCTAAAGGTTTTTGCGAGCTATTGGCAAAAAAAAAAGTAGTATTTTTGCAATTATGCAAAAACAAAAAACAAAAAAACATGTAGGTGACTTGTGAGTGTATGGCACACTCACTGGCTGATGTTGTTATTGCTTCATAATGGAGCTATCTGCTGGATTTAAAAAGTCACTACAATTGACAAGCACAAACAAATTCATATAGATTTTTGTTTAATGAATAATTGAGCAGAAAAGAACATGAAACGTGCAACTCTAGTCACTGAGCCAAATAGTAAGATATTGATGCGATGGGATGAAAATTATTCCACATTTCAAATTGTTTCTTAGTTACCTTTAGATTGATAATGGCAAAGTGACAAACATGCCAAGACATCTTACTTTTCATAATGCATCGATACTTCAGTATCAATTGATCTCTTTTTATTGAGCGTGACGACAGAATAACCCACCACGGGGCCGAAGAAAGTTGCGAGTGTATAGTATATTTTTGCGTGTCTGCAACGGACTACAGTCGTCCCTCGCTATTTCACGCTTCAAATATTGCAGCTTAACCAATGTTTTTTTTTTTTTTTTTTAAAGCACATTCTACAACATTTATGCCCTAAATTAAGCATTTTCAAGAGTAACAATGACTTAAGCAATGAAACATATCAACAGTAGTAATGGCCACTAGATGAGACCAAACCAATCAGACCACGCTCTTCAGTATTATGACCACTGATTGGCTCAGGCTTAGACAGCATTACTATATTAGAATAAAGGAGTGTAAAGGTGAATATCTGGGTGTTATTTTCATGTCTGGAGTCGTCATGTTGAAAAATGTATTTAGAAGGTAGTTAACAGTTTGTCAAGCTCTAACTATAAAAAAAATAGATCTATAAAGAATTCCAACTTTAGAGAAATTAAATTACTGTGGTTGTGCTTGGAACCAATTAACAGTAATAAACGAAGCTATTAAGTCGTAGACATTGCATGCAGTTGCAATTTCAAGACGTTAGATGGCAGTAGTGTATAGACGTGTGTGTGTTGCCTAGCCATGAAGTAGTCTTTGCTATTAAGCTGAATGTGCCTGTCTTGTCTTATGTTACGCTCTACAAAGTGTTTATAATCTAAGTAGTTCTCGCACACCAGCTGTTTGATTGTAACGTGCATCTTTGTTGTAGTTTTTAATTACCAAATTTGCAGGTGTTGAAATTGCCATGTAAAATACCTAATGCTAATCAGTAGTTTGTGTATGGAAAAAAATATATAAATTAGCATCAAGCATTTAGGAACGTGGCGCCTTACTTTTTTAAAACACATTCTACAACATTTTTGCCCTGCATTACTATTTTGGACTAAAGGAGTGTAAAAAGTTGAATATCTGGGTTTTATTTCATTTTCGGAGGATTCTCGTTATGTGGAAAAACATATTTAGAAGGTAGTAAACAGGTTTTTAATGCTCTATCTATGAAAATATTCAATTTATAATTAACAATTTCCACTTTGTCTGAATTCATTTTTCAGCAATACACAAGGGATTACTGTAATTGGATTTGCATTATTTCAAACTGATTCAGTTTTTGTATGATTTTGGTCTTTGTCAAACCATTCGGAGCGGATTCCTTAACGAAAACCAAGGTACCACTTGCTTACTTACATAAGCAAACAAGACCTTAACTTAAAAAACAGAATATGTGACCAGTTTGGAAAAGATACAGTAGACATACACACACACAATGGCATCAGTGGTAGAAAAGAAATACAGTTAAATAAAAAAGAGGCACTTTTCCATGAGCAATGTGGATCGGCTTTACTACAGTCACAAATATTATTCTTAAACATCAAACGCTGGCACTATTGTGTTATTAAAGTGATAGTGCAGTTATGCTGGTGAGGAAGGTGCAGTCATTGTACCGTCAGTCTGTCAGATAAAGTGCCCTTGCCAACACGCTGGGGATAAGAGCCTGATCTAACGGCGGCACGTCACTATGCGAAGACACATTGGGCAATAAAGGACAAAATACAGTAATAGCTCACAGGATCGTGCCTCAAACATTACAGACAACAAGCCTTTAAAAGTATAAAAACAGTGGTTCTACCAAGTGTAGAGAGTTGAAAAGGCCATGATGGGATACATCATTTATACATGGCTGGTTAGTTAATATGGAAACGTGATGCCACAGCAGGTGGAGCGAGCTTGCAGCTGGTGCTGTCACCTGGTCTTAGTCCATAAAAATTACAATACATTAACATACTTGTATTGCACGCAGAGGGAATAAAACGGAGGACTGAAGAAACATTCCCACAGAGGGTATCCCTTGCAAAATGAAATATTCAGAGGCAATATTCCCAACAGTTTTTCTCTGAGGCTTTTTTTCCACAGTGCTGCAATCTTGAGACTCTAATTACTTATTGAAGATGAATTGTTTTTATCGCTGTACTACTATAAGAAACTTAAAAATGTGTAATTTGATCCCTCACCTTCTCTCACAATCAAGCAGAGAAAAGAAGCAATGGGATGTTTTGAGTATGTCAACGAGGCGGCTTCCCCTGTCTCGTTAACTTCTTCGCTAGTACGGCTCCGTCTTGAGACTTCGATATAGGCAGCATGTGAACACCATACCTATTATCTGGATGTTGTACGGAAAGAAACAAAAATAGCAACGCCTAAATCCACAAAGTCCTTTTAATGCAGAAGACAAAACGTGAAAAATGTATTTACCTGTACGCTGGCGATCCCAACACCCACCGCCCCTATGATCTTTAGGTGGTCCTGGATGAATTCCTCCAGTTTAGAGATACAGCCACCCTAAAGAAAATGCAAAATTGTGTCATGAGCGGTGTTCGCAATACCGGCGTTATGACCTAATTACCATACAGAAAGTTCAATGCAGGAAATTTCTTTTTACGAATGAAAGCAACAATCAGCACCACACTAAAATGTACTTGATATTAAATAGAAGGAGGCAACATCACAAAGCAAACAACATGTAATACACGCACACATACACATAACTACTAAGAGGGAATAGCGAACTAATCGAAACTAATTGAAATGACAAGCTTGCCATCCTACAATACCCCGTTTCTGGACAAGAAGATATAACAGCCATTGAAGCATCCATCCATCCATCCATCCATCCATCTTCTTCCGCTTATCCGAGGACGGGTCGCGGGGGCAGCAGCCTGAGCAGGGAAGCGCAGACTTCCCTCTCCCCAGCCACTTCGTCCAGCTCTTCCCGGGGGATCCCGAGGCGTTCCCGAGCCAGCCAGGAGACATAGTCTTCCCAACGTGTCCTGGGTCATCCCCGTGGCCTCCAACCGGTTGGACGTGCCCTAAACACCTCCCTAGGGAGGTGTTCGGGTTGCATCCTGACCAGATGCCCAAACCACCTCATCTGGCTTCTCTTGATGTTACTTTGAGGTCCTCCCGGATGACGGAACTTCTCACCCTATCTCTAAGGGAGAGCCCCGCCACCCGCCGGAGGAAACTCATTCCGGCCGCTTGTACCCGTGATCTTATCCTTTCGGTCATGACCCAAAGCTCATGACCATAGATGAGAATGGGAACGTAGATTGACCGGTAGATTGAGAGCTTTGCCTTCCGGCTCAGCTCCTTCTTTACCACAACGGATCGATACAGCGTCCGTATTACTGAAGACGCCGCACCAATCTCACGATCCACTCTACCCCCACTCGTGAACAAGACTCCTAGGTACTTGAACTCCTCCACTTGGGTCAGGGTCTCCGCCCCAACCCGCAGGTGGCACTCCACCCTTTTCCGGGCGGGAACCATGGACTCGGACTTGGAGGTGCTGATTCTCATTCCGGTCGCTTCACACTCAGCTGCGAACCGATCCAGTAAGAGCTGAAGATCCAGGCCAGATGAAGCCATCAGGACCACATTGTCTGCAAAAAGCAGAGACCCGATCCCGCGGCCAACAAACCATTGAAGCACATACAATCTTTTTATTACCTAACCCTAACATAATGCAGTGAAAAGATTCAACAGAGCTAATGTTGTAAAGCTAACAAACAGAGCTGAGCTAAAATCCTGCTTGGCAACAGGAACCCTCTTTTAAAGGCACACACACACTCTGCTCTAATGTAACGTTTCTAAACTGCATACGTCAGATACACTATATTGCCAAAAGTATTTGGCCACACATCCAAATGATGAGAATCAGGTGTCCTAATCAATTGGCTAATCAGGTGTCCTAATCAATTGGCCCGGCCACAAGTGTATAGAATCAAGGACTTAAGCAAGGAGACTGTTTCTGCATTTGTGAAAGAATGGGCCGTTCTCAGGAGCTCAGTGATTTCCAGCGTGGAATTGTCATAGGATGCCACCTGTGCAACAATTCCAGTCATGAAATGTCCTCGCTTCTAAATATTCCAAAGTCAACTGTGGGCTTTATTATAAGAAAATGGAAGAGTTTGGGAACAACAGCAACTCAGCCACCAAGTGGTAGGCCATGTAAACTGACAGAGGGGTCAGCGGATGCTGAAGCGCATAGTGCAAAGACTTTCTACACAGTCAGTTGCTACGTGACCTTCTAATTAGCCCACGTCCAGTTCATGGAATGGGTTTCCATGGCCGAGCAGCTGCATAAAAGCTATACATCACCAAGTCCAATGCAAAGCATCGGATGCAGTGGCGCCACTGGACTCTGGAGCAGTGAAGACGCGTTCTCTGGAGTGATGAATCACGCGTTCCCATCTGGCAATCTAATGGACGAGTCTGGATTTGGAGATTGCCAGGAGAACGATAGAATTCAGACTGCATTGTGTGTGAAATTTGGTGGAGGAGGAATTATGGTCCATCCATCCATCCATCCAGCAGAAGAAGAGGGATGGATGGATGGAATTATGGTTTGGGGTTGTTTTACAGGAGTTTTCTTGGCCCCTTAGTTCCAGTAAAAGGAACCTTAATTGCTCCAGGATACCAAAACATTTTGGACAATTCCATGCTCCCAACCTTGTGGGAACAGTTTGGAGCGGGCCCCTTCCTCTTCCAACATGACTGTGCACCAGTGCACAAAAACAAGGTGCATAAAGACATGGATGACAGAGTCTGGTGTGGATGAACTTGACTGGCCTGCACAGAGTCCTGACCAGAACCCGATAGAACACCTTTGGGATAAATTAGAACAAAGACTGACAGCCAGGCCTTCTTGACAAACATTAGTGTTTGACCTCACCAATGCGCTTTTGGAAGAATGGTGGAAAATTCCTATAAACACACTCCATAACCTTGTGGAAAGCCTTCCCAAGAGAAGTAAAAGCTGTAATAGCTGCAAAAGGTGGACCGACATCATATTGAACCCTATGGGTTAAGAATGGTATGGCACTTCAAGTTCATATGTGAGTCAGGGCAGGTGGCCAAATACTTTTGGCAATATAGTTTACGTCCTGTCCAGCCACTCTGGCAAATCATATTGTTAATATATAGATACCCACATACGACGTACGGATTTACTTTAGAAAAGAGAAGTTTGGGATACTCCTCATGTTGCCTTATTCATATTTGACTTTATTATTATTAAGTAAGGGTTGTATTGATTGATTGATTGATTGATACTTTTATTAGTAGATTGCACAGTACAGTACATATTCTGTACAATTGACCACTAAATGGTAACACCCGAATAAGTTTTTCAACTTGTTTAAGTCGGGGTCCACGTTAATCAATTCATGGTACAAATATATACTATCAACATAATACAGTCATCACACAGGTTAATCATCATGGTAACACTATTAGAGCCCTCTAGATATAAAATAACACCGTAACACTCATTGAATCCATTATTGTAATGCTGCCTGAGGCTGAGCCAACCAGTGGCCACGATACTAAACAGTGCGCTCTGAATGTTTTTTTCCTCATCAAGTGGCCAATATTAGTAAAGCAATGATATTTTTTACCATTTTTATATTCTAGAAAATGCTTAATTTAGACCAAAAAAATATGTAGAATATACTTTAAAAAATGAATTTAAAAATCTGCTAGAGTGAAGCTGCAAACTTTGAAGCGTATTGCGACAAAGGACTACATGCAAATATATACCTATAGCATTGTCATCATAATTATCTCATCGTAGATGTTAAATTAAAAAATATATTTATTATTAATCAATTAACACACGATTCCCCAAAAAACAAAAAATTGTGCCATATTCATTCAAATGTGAAAAGCATCCGTTTCTAGTCATGAATGCGTGTGCAACAACTTATGCTTACAATTTGTATTATAAATGGCATAAAGACCACCATCTTTGTGGCAACTTTTTAAGTAACACATAACCCACTGCCCCCATCGGCACCTTTCACAGGCTTACCTCAACCTTGTAGATGTTGGATGGGTGCCCCCCGCGTCCACAAAGCTCGGAGGGACTCTTGCAGCAGCTGTCGGGCACCACCCTACCGTCTCCATTGCTGGACCGGATCCAGACACTCTGCTCCCAGTCGGATGAATTGTTGCTCCCACAACACTTGAACTGATGGTGGGGACCGACACAGAATACAAAATCCCACATTATGAAGGGAAATGAACCAATGTTGACTTCTAATAGCCGCAAATCTCACAATATGATACATAAATCAACTACTGAACTTTTACTTAGACGGATGAAAACCTTCAAGCATGTTATTGTTTATTGGTTTGCCTCACACAAAGCAAACACAAAATTCCAAGACCAATAATCCATTAATCAATGCCTCATAATATGGTTTAGAAGACAGCTTTTATTCAAAAGAAATGTTTTAAACATTGTCCAAATCCTTAAGAATTCAGGGTTAATTAGATTAAAGCACTTCTTCATTTGTCCTGTTTGTTTTACCTTATAAATTGCTTAACTTGCCTCAGTCAGTTTCCTTTTTTTCAGTACAACACTAAGTGCGTGACTACACAGGTAGTTTTTTATTTTTTACTTTTGACTAAAGGCCTTATCTACCAAAGGTTTGCGTACACACGCAAGGCTAATCTTCTAAATTTGTGCACAGAGGATTGCCGCTCAAAGTGGGCAAATAGACAGCATTAGCCATTTAATGTGTCTGTCTTCATGAATATACAAAACGTATGCTGATCATCAGAACACCCACAATACCGAGAGAAAAAAAATATATATATATTTAGCGCACAGTGTGATCTATCAGGACTAAAACTGTTCTGCAGCCATCGTTTCGCATTTATACGTCTGATATGTATTGTACGTGCAAATTGGCAGTTGAGCAAAAATACTGTAGCAGTGAGAAAGTAGGCGATCACGCTGCAGCTCTGTCAAATGTATGCTTGACAAGATATATGGACTGCCCAAATTAACTTTAATTGATTGTTTATCTAAGTAAATTGGTTTGTGTAGGTGGGTGTTTTTTTTTTTTTCATAAATATTAAACTAACATCCTGCAATAGGCACTTTTTTGCATCTGGAATATTTCAGCGCACTTTCAAAGTTAATGCCAGCGTCTTCCATGAGAGCACCTTCAGCGCACTAAAAAAGTGTGTTTCATCGTAGATGCACTGCAGGACAAAATGCAAAATGCCCAGAAAAAAAAAATGGTACCTAAGGTCTGCTGCATGTTTCAAAACATAGCAAAACGCCAAAGGTAGGAGAATAACATGCATGTGCAGTAGTAAATGAGTAACTCCATGGTGAATGCCGTACACAACATGCAAAATCCTCATTTGAATAGGGCGGTCTGCATGACTTTTGCATGCATGTGGCAGTGAACAGAGTAGTCTTTTTAAAAAATTATTATTATTAATGTACACATGTTCAAAAAATTAATTATGTGATTTTGGCATATAATTCCCCAAGGATTATATGCCAAAGTACTTTCTATTCAAAGTACTTTATTGATCCCTGGGGGATAAAAGTACTTTCTATTCTATTGTATTGTATTGTATTCTATTGTATTCTATTCTTTGTTAGGAAAAAAAATGAAGGTTGTCCAGCAGAAAAATATTTGAATACTTTAACTATTTTCCCTAAAATACGCATTGAGGCAATGAAGTGTTTTTGATCAGATTAATTAAACTAATCATTAGGTCATTATTTTCATTGTTTTGTGTTACAGCACAAAAAGATTTAAGACTTGAGGAGCAAGTAAGTTACCCAATGCCAGCCACTCATTGTCCATGTAGCGGACATGTGTGCTCATTTAATATTCAAAAACAACATCACAGCATAATTGTCACTTGCGTCACATAACACATACCTCCTGTTGCAGCTTATCCACAGCTGTGGTGACATGTTCATGACTACTCTGCTGGTACTTCTGGACCATGGTCTCCCTCAGGTTCTGCTTCAGCTCCTCATTTAACTGGTCATAGAAGAAAAAACGCACAATTCACAATTCATCTCGGTCTCGGCCAGACTATGCCTGGTAATAAATTAGTAGGAACTTTTTAATTTTGCCGCGGGTGAGAATAATACGCCGTCTTGACAACAGCTGGACAAAAGGTTCAATACATGATTAAGAAGCAAGAGGGGAAGGAGGGGGGAACCTATGTATGTTTTGTTCTCCGGAACGCTCAGTGTCAGCGCAGGGAGGTCTAGAGGGGCTCAGTTTCTATGGCAACAAGCCAGTGGGGAAACCACTGTAAATCAAAGCATGACAGAAATATCAAGGGAATGAATGATGAGAGGAAATATAGAGGACAGGGTGAGATTAGAGAGAGAGGGTAGAGAGAATAAGGACACTAGGAAAAAGAAGGGGCCAAGGTTCAACACCTGTTCACAGTTTAGAAAACACTGCATCAGTGATGTGAAAACAGCAATCAGAGAATCAGCACAAGCACAACCCACTGATTTTTTTAACTTCCTGGTATTTCATCAGGGTGTAATTTACGTTTTATCTGTATTATACAACATGAATTAGAAAAACTAAAATAAAGAGTAGGGGAAAATGTGAGCTTTTTTACCAATCAATGGAGAAACATCTGCTGATTTATTGGCACAATATTCACAATATTGACAATCACTGTGGGTCAAGGTGCATTTTTTTTGCCCCACAAAAGTCATGCCCTCAAGTGAACGCAGCCCAGCACTCGCTTTCAAACATATCAACTGACCAGACTGTGATCACGTTTGTAACAATGTGTACATGTTTGAAAGGAGCCCATAGATGAGCATCAATGAGTGTAAGATTAACCTTGCAACTCAAAGCCTCTCCCTGCAGCTGTGGCCCACCATGCAATCCAATTGAGAGAGGACACGATGCACTCCTATCTTCTTTAGCATCGACTTTCTCGCTAACGTGTACAGCAGTGTCCTTGCGGGCTGGCGACCCTAAAAATACTTGCAAATAACTTTATCTCTAGCACAAACAATGAATAGGTGCTGTGCCATCTTTCTCAAAGTGTGTGCTCCCATAGCAGGCGCTGACCTCTGGTGTTGCATGCTGTGCACTACATCAACTGATGACAGCCCTCGTGTTGGCGTAATTACAACAAAAAAAATCCCCAAAAAACAGGTAGCCGAATAGATGACCGCTTTTGCTTTGATCAAATGCTAAAAGTAAGAGGCCAACAGCCAATAAGCTCAAGTGTTGACTACAATAATCAGTCGGCAATGGCAAGAGAAGAGAAAAATAAAGCTAAAAGCACCACCCACTTTGTTTCTTTCTGCTGTATAGAAGCAATATGGATACAGTTTTACCCAGGACAGTGATGGATGGGGGCTGCGAGTGGAACAACGCCTGTGTGAAGGCACGTGTGGTTTATGCAAAGCGGCATTACTTCCAATATGATGAAGCGCCAAATAAGACATTAGGCAGGCGCGCCTGTTGACAGCACAAGGAGAACAGTCAGGCATGAAGAAGATCCTTGAGTATAAACTAGTACCTCTACTCACGAGCACATTGCCACCACGACTAAGCCGAAGGCTCGTATCTCAAACCAGCCCTGCCTGTTGAAATGAACTGAAATCAATTTAATTGGTGCTTGGCCCAGGTTGACAATAAATATTAGTGGTGTCAAAAAATGATTATTTTTTGAATGAAGCGCAATTCTTATTTGTAATGATTTTTAATCAATTAATAATTTTATTTTTCAAATGTTTTTTGTTGGTTTTTTGTCTGTCCTTTCTAGCCAGGAAAATCATAATGATGTAGATGCCTATATTTGCTGTACAGATAAGTCGCACATGCCGAAAATGCATAATAAAGAAGGGGAAAAACATATATAAGTCGCGCTGGAGCAGGGGTGCCCATTACGTCGATCGCGATCGACTGGTCGATCTCGGAGGGTGTGTCAGTCGATCTCAAGCCAGGCATTAAAAAATAGACATAAAAATGAGCAATCATCAATCATACCAAGACTTCACTTTCGTCAGTTGTTTGACATTCTCGGCACCCGAGGATCTTGTGAGATGACGCTGGCTGCTGCGAGCTCATATTTAAGAAAAAAATCACTAACAGGGCGGACGCAGAGAAACACATTTTATTTCTAGAGACTCCGTACCTACTGTCAAAACTCTAAAGACCGACTGCACAGTTCCTGTCTTCACCATAAAAGACCTGTTTCATCCTGCCTGTGCTAACAAAATAAGAGTCTCAGGAAGCTAGCGTGCACAAGCTAGCAAGCTACGGAGTTTGATGCCAATGTATTTCTCCCCCGCCCTCAACGACCGCTTTCTCACTTGCTTGCCCACCCGCACTCTCACTGACGTCACTCACCTGCTGCCAGACATTAAAGGGCCACACACCTATGATACTCTCATAACAACGTGTTTAAAAACCAGTATGCAAGTTGGACAAATGAGATGCCAAATCCAACCACTTTCATGTGGTATTGGACAGAAAGGAGGACTTTTTTTTTCCTCCATTTGAAAATGCGGACGTTATCAGCACCACTGTCTAATTCCAATCAATGCAAGTCATCAGAATCAAATACACCAACTTATATTCATGACAGAAAGGAATCTATGTGTGTTAAACATGCTTGTATTATCATTAAACACCATTAACTAGTTAACAAAAATGTCTCTTTCATAAATAAATAAATATAAATTATAAATAGGAATGAGGTAGATCTCCTCGACTTGGTCAATTGAAAAGTAGCTCACCTGCAGAAAAAGTGTGAGCGCCCCTGCGCTGAAGTATAAGTCGCACTTTTTGGGGAAATCTATTTGATAAAACCCAACACCAAGAATAGACATTTGAAAGGCAAATTAAAATAAATAAAGAATAGTGAACAGGCTGAATAAGTGTACGTTATATGACGCATAAATAAACAACTGAGAAGGTGCCTGGTATGTTAACGTAACATATTATGGTAAGAGTCATTCAAATAACTAATATATAGAACATGCTATACATTTACCAAACAATCCATCACTCCTAATCGCTAAATCCCATGAAATCTTATACATCCAGTCTCTTAGGTGAATGAGCTAAATAATATTATTTGATATTTTACGGTAATGTGTTAATAATTCCACACTCAATGTTATTAAAAAAAAGTATTGATTATGAATCGAGAATTGTTTTGAATAGACAAGAGATTCTGAATTGAATCGTTACCCCCAAGAATTGAATCAAATCGTGTGGTGCTCAAAGATTTACAGCCCTAATAAATATTGTTAGTAAAAACATACAATAGCATGTGCTACAAGCAACTACAGTACTTTTATGAAATAATTATTGTTCAGCATTTACCTTTGAAGGGCTGCTTCTCAGTCACGTGACAAAATGGACGTATTTAGTATTTGAGAGTTTAGTGTTGACAACAAGTATTGTAGTTGTCATGTTCTTGTCACATTGTAACGGACAGGAATTGGTGTGCAAATAAGACAATTATTTAATCCTTTAAGAAAGGCAAAATACAAAAACCCGGGTCGTTTCGCAGGGAAGGGCACATGAAGTTAAAGGATATTTTATCATAGCATGTAGTAAGAACGTAGCAAACGGCCAGCATGGGAAAGCTATTAAACGAACATCACAGTTGCCATTGATGAACAATGTACTTGCACCGAGTAAATTGCAAGACTGGGTATAAAAGGAGTGTAATTTGTGTAAACAGCAGGTGGGAACACTAATTATTAAATTAAGGCAGGTGCCAAGAACAACGCTCGATAAGTGGTCACACCACAGCAGGATGACACACAGGAAGTCGAAACCAAAATAAAAGTGATAGACAAGAATAGGGAAGAATAACAACAAAATGTGTGAAGCGAATGCGTCAAGTTGGTTTCTCTGATTCGGTCAACAGCTTTTTCTCAATCGCACTGACTTTGTCAGCTGCAGTGATTGGAGGGAGGCATTGTGTCAATCTTTGTGTCTGTTATGATCCGTAGCCCAGATCATGTTTTTGTCTGTTAGTTTTGACTGCCTCAGTTCTGTTTCCTGCACCTCTGGGTTTGTGTTTCAGTTGCAATGACAGCAGATTAGTTCCACCTGCCTCTGATTAGTTTTCGGGATGCTCACCTGCTCCTGGGCACTAATCAGAGAGCTATTTATTCCCGTTTCTTTCCACATTCAGTCTGGCTTCCTAGTTTGCTAAGAGTAACGGTTAACGACGGTTAGTTTGATTTCTGTTTTTGTATGCTAGCTCCCTCGCTAGCCTTTTTAAGCTTTGCCTTTGTTTGATCCTGTATGATTTATACTGATAAATAATTTCCTACCTGCACGCTTCGTCCGAAGAGAACGACCTCCGCATCACCATGCGACCCGTCCGTTACAGTGTCGATTGATCAATTGATTGATCTCTGAGCGGCGCTCAAACGTGCGCGTCAACTATTCTATTCATAACCTGTTTGTTTCTGTGTAACAATGCAGCAACTCCTTATTGCTCAAACCGTTTTTTTTCTTGTGAAAACGAAACAGGAAGAGCAAAGTGTGACACTAACGGCACAATCTTTTAAAAGAAAATACTTCAATGGGCTCGTAACTCAAGGTATGGTAAAATCTTAAGCATAACAAAAAGTTGTATCTCAAATTAAATGTACATTATTGTGCTAAGTTGAGGTACCACTGTATGCTAAAAATGTGTCAACAATATAACACAAACCAAATACAGTGGTAGTGTACCTCAACTTAAGAGTGCCCCGACTGAAGAGTGTTTAAGATAAGAGCTGTTTTTCGGCTAATTCTTAGGCTTTAAGTTGCAAGCAAACATTTTAATTTCAAGCATCCCCGCCATTCGTTGCCATAGCAAATTAGCTTATAGCTAGAGAAGGATATAACTCTGTTTTCTAAGCATGGAAGGAAGTAAGTGAGTGTGATGGACGGTGCAAAGCTCACCTTTGCACATTTGGTGGACAAATTGAGAAAACGAAGGAGTGGCATAAAACACGTCTTTCTGTGGCAGCGTCGGAGAAAGTTGTAAATGTAAACAAACTGTTGCGTCACAGTCCACACAATGAAGAGTTCAAGGGCCGCTTAAATTAGTAGGACAAAACGGCGTTCGCCAAATACTCTCATCAGTGAAGCATAAACACAAACGTATTAAAGCGTGGGATTTCCAACAATTAGGAAGGTTAGTGTTGTGTTTGTCCTCCTACAGAAACCATATTACAACATAAAACATATTTTTCACACCATTTTTTTTCCATTTCCATACATTTTTGAAAAAGCTCCATAGAGCCTCTGGGGTCACGCTAAAGAGCCACATGTGGCTCAACTGGTATGTTGCTGAACCACATACCAGTGTAATACAGGAGCAGAATTACCAAGTTGTACTTGTGCTGCACAACTTTTTCTTATAAAGAATTTTTTTTTTTTACTAAATAACGTCCTTCGTTTTGGAGTTACCATATATAATCAAGTGGAACCAACATAATTTCAAGAGACACGGAAAGAAAAATGGCACTGCTTGCCAAATGTGATGGACTGAATCAGCAAGGGATTGAAAAACCTTTTTCGTTAGATGTTTTTCCACGTTGACAACTTTCCAGTGGCATATCATACAGTCGATGAAGAAGAGTATGTAAAGAGGATTGGCTTAACTCACACAGAGGGTTGTTTGAAGCGAGTAGAGAAGGAAGCTCAGTGACTGATCATGCGATAACTTGTGTACTAAAATTTTGTATTGAGCAGTGCAAGTTTAGACTGACCTACAAACTGCAAGGCCTACAGAACGGTTGGTTGGGCTGAGATAAAAAGAAAATAAATAAAGTGCTGTGAGCCTACCTCTACTGTTAAACTATGGTGAGGAAGGATGTCAGCTTCAGTTAAGTTTCACATTTCATAGACAAAATAAGCACAGCAGTTTTGTTGAGCATCCAGTGGGAGCAGACGTACCGGTATTCTGTTTAGACTTTAAAATGTGTCTCCCAAGTTCCTTTTTTGGTCAATTAGTTTAAAAACTCTTTTTTAACAGGCTGAACAAATCTCAAAGAAAAAAGCAGTGGCTTCTTTTATGACAGCATTAGTGACCCTATGTCGAAATTAAACACTTTGTCAATCATCAAATAGTATTGAGCTTTTGATAAATAGGGTTTAATGTGATTCATGGCTTGATCGTGCGTACATATGAATGTGCTGGTTTCTATTGTTGGATTCAAAATAACCAATAAAGTCAATATTTTGTAAAGCTAAGCTATACATGTATAAATTACAATCAATAAATTCAAGGCACATCTCATGTTCAGGCCTGAGTCATCAACGGATATTTCTGGACAATATATTGACCCACAAGTTATTGCCCATAAACAATATTATATTATTATTGTCAGAATTATTTTGTACGTGTTTTTATATAACATATTATAATAACAACAAAAAATAACAGTAACATGCACTTGGGGATAGGTTGATTGGCAACACTAAATTGGCCCTACAGTGTGAATATGAGTGTGAATGTTTTCGTCTATATGTGTTGGCCCTGCGATGAAGTGGTGACTTGTCCTTGGTGTACCTCGCCTTCCGCCTGAATGCAGCTGGGATAGGCTCCAGCGTCCCCCGTTACCGCGAAAGGGATAATCGGTAGAAAATGGATGGATGGATGGATGGAATAACAGTAACATGAAATACTTCTCGTTATGGTAGTATTTTTTTACCGTTGTAACCGGAAAGTCAGGAACTTTTAATTATCCTACTCGTTACGGTAGTATTTTTTTACGATTGTAACAGGAAGGTCAGGAACTTTTAATTATCCTAAATATGTAAAAAACACACCAAAAAATGTATTAAAAAATAAAAATTGACTCCCTATATCTGTTAGCAAAAATTGACTATAATAATATTGAACATCTGACTATAATAATATTGAACATTTTAAAGTGTATTTTTTAAGCAGTCAAAAAAAATGTTTTTTTTGGCTTTCCATGACTTTCCAAAAAATTCGGCACACTTGCTCGTTTGTCTGTGGTGATGGGTTCATCTTGTCTATTTGTTTAAAGCCAAAATCAACCCACACAGGAACATGTGGCTTTGCAAAAATCTTTCCTCTTTATTGTCGTTACCTTGCAGTTTTTTTCACTAGTGAGGACAAGCGAGGGTTGCTCTCTGCTTTTTTAAGCGAGTGGACAGCAATTGTGGACGTCTGACAATAACATTCACTCTGCTCATTAATTTTTGCAACTTAAAAACACCTTCAGGTGCTGAGAGCGATTCACCGAGTGAACCCTCTTGTACTCTGATTGAAAGCGAAGGGGAAAAAAAACACACGCAGACATGGCAATTTATTGATGCCAGCAAAGTTGACTATCAACCAAGGCCTACTCGTGTCATCTTTTTTCCACTTTAACTCACAATAAATGATGATGGTTTAAGGGATGATTACCTGTCGATAGTAGATATAAGCCAAGACACCAGCAAGGATCTCCAACAGGAAAATACACAGGAGCAGGACAAAATACTGTAAGCAGATAAAAAGACACAGTCAGGGTAAATTGTAAAGTTATAATGCCAATACAAGTGGGTTAAGATGCATTTTTAAAAATGCTTAATCATTCACATATCTTGAATAATGATACACAATATTCATCCATCCATCATCTTCCGCTTATCCGAGGTCGGGTCGCGGGGGCAGCAGCCTAAGCAGGGAAGCCCAGACTTCCCCATCTCCAGCCACTTCGTCTAACTCTTCCCGGGGGATCCCGAGGCGTTCCCAGGCCAGCCGGGAGACATAGTCTTCCCAACGTGTCCTGGGTCTTCCCCGTGGCCTCCTACCAGCTGGACGTGCCCTAAACACATCCCTAGGGAGGCGTTCGGGTGGCATCCTGACCAGATGCCCGAACCACCTCATCTGGGTCCTCTCGATGTGGAGGAGCAGCGGCTTTACGTTGAGTTCCTCCCGGATGGCAGAGCTTCTCACCCTATCTCTAAGGGAGAGCCCCGCCACCCGGCGGAGGAAACTCATTTCGGCCGCTTGTACCCGTGATCTTATCCTTTCGGTCATGACCCAAAGCTCATGACCATAGGTGAGGATGGGAACGTAGATCGACCGGTAAATTGAGAGCTTTGCCTTCCGGCTCAGCTCCTTCTTCACCACAACGGATCGGTACAACGTCCGCATTACTGAAGACGCCGCACCGATCCGCCTGTCTATCTCACGATCCACTCTTCCCCCACTCGTGAACAAGATTCCTAGGTACTTGAACTCCTCCACTTGGGGCAGGGTCTCCTCCCCAACCCGGAGATGGCACTCCACCCTTTTCCAGGCGAGAACCATGGACTCACAATATATTGTACAATACCTATAATATATTATGTACTGTGTGATGTACTTTTTAATAACATGTTTAATATACTGTAGGGTTCTCAAACCCGCGGCCTGTGTGCAGATAATTTGTGGCACTCAACTTTGTTTGTGTAATTGCAATCTTGAATCCCACTCAAAAGACATTGCAGACAAAAAATGTACAGCACAACACACACAAATTTGACAAAGAGCAACTTCCTGTAAGCAAGCGGAAGTGTCTCTTACTGCGTTTTGAATGCAGTTTTTCGCAAAAGCAATATTTCTAGAATTTCGACAAACTACATTTCCGGCTTGTAAGTATTTCCATTAAAGGCTGTTTTGCGTCATGAGCTGTAATTCTCGTAAAATATCCACTTGGAGGAAGATTTTTCAGCCACCGCTGTTGTCATGATATCGATGGAAGACAAAAGCAGCGGGTAATTGCTCAAAAGCAATGTCCATTACGGCCCCTTTGACATTGTTCGGGCATGTGGGTCTCACCAAGCCTGTGGGTCAGCCTCTGACCACGAGAAGGGACCCGCAGGACGGCGCAGTGCGGCGGAGCTACCTCGCTTCCTCAGGCCAACCGATCGGAAGCAAGAGCAAGACTGCCCTATTTTTCCTGAATTGGCGCCCTACCGGTTCTGTGTTTAAGTGATCTCTAAATGCAAAAAAAATGTTTCCAATATGCTTACGCGAAACACTTCAATAATAAAATGTCTCAAAAAACACCTTATTTGAGAGGTTTTTCGAAATACCCATCCATCCATCCATCTTCCGCTTATCTGAGGTCGGGTCGCGGGGGCAACAGCCTAAGCAGGGAAACCCAGACTTCCCTCTCCCCAGCCACTTCGTCTAGCTCTTCCCGGGGGATCCCGAGGCGTTCCAAGGCCAGCCGGGAGACATAGTCTTCCCAACGTGTCCTGGGTCTTCCCCGTGGCCTCCTACCGGTTGGACGTGCCCTAAACACCTCCCTAGGGAGGCGTTCGGGTGGCATCGAAATACCATACCCACTTTTTATGGATGTTTCCATTACCAGTTTCTTATTGCGATATTTAGGTTTTGCGCATTTCTAGGGGTGAAGGAAACACAGCTATTGACAATTTCCTAAGAAATAACAGTTTTCAAAATATAAAACTTTAACAATCATTAGCTATCGGTAGAAGTAGTTAAACAATTTAGTCCCGTGATTAAAACTGAAATGAATATTTTGTGCGGCCAAGCCTTACCTAGACTCTCCCTCCAGAGGCCCCTAGGTAAATTGGATTTGAGATCTATTACTGTATCTATCAGCCTATTCCAGGGTAAAGAAGCATACAATATACAGTCTAATGCAGGGATGTCAAAGTCAAAATACATCAGAGGGCCAAAAAAAAACTACATTTGCTACTGGTTCAATGTTTATTAAAACATATTAAAATGACTGCACATAACCTATTGAACCAATACCTAACACAGTGTACTGTATTTTATTTAATGATTAAATAAATAATCCAAAATGTTTGTATGGCTCTGTCACTAATTTCAAGTGAAAACATTTTGCAACAGGCTCACCGACAAAAACAAACTTCCTTCAAAGAAAAATGACATGTTCTGTACATAAAATTAATAAAACAATATTTCCTTATGGCTCTGTCAGTTATTTCAAGGTAAAACATTTTCAACAGGCAAACAGCAAACAAGTGAATGTCCTTCAAAAATGAAATATGTTCCTTAATATCAAGATGAATGCATAAATGACAACCTTTTTCCAAAACACAATATAGAATGAGAGATATAACAGGATAATGCATGCATTTATTATGTTTTCAAAACGGTAACAAAAAAGTGGGACGCTAAAATTGACTGTGGGATCACATTTTTATGACTTGATGGGGCACCCCCATTTTGAAAATTCCTAGCGCCAACACTGATGGAGTATTGGTGCATGCAAAACAGCAGCAGCAGGCGGGCCGGTTCTATCCATCCATCCATTCTCTACAGCTTGTCCCTTACGGGGTCGCGGGTTCTAATACTAATCAAAATATTAGGGGGCTATAGATAATTCATTCATTCGAAAGCACTGGGTACTACTACTTATTAAGAAGATAGGCCTGCGGCATAGCATAGTGGGTAGAGCGGCCGGCCTGAAACCTGAGGGTTGCAGGATCGCTTCCCACCTATTGACATCCAAAAAATTGCTGCCGTTGTGTCCTTGGGCAGGACACTTCACCCTTTGCCCCCGGTGCCGCTCATACTGGTGAATGAATGATAGGTGGTGGTCGGGGAGGCCGTAGGCGCAAACTGACAGCCACGCTTCCGTCAGTCTACCCCAGGGCAGCTGTGGCTACTGATGTAGCTTACCACCACCAGGTGTGAATGAATGTTGAGTCCTATTTCTCTGTGAGCGCTTTAAATGTTTACAAAAGCGCGATATGAATCTAAGTTATTATTATTATTATTACTAGGGGTACATTTTGATTTTAAATGACCAAATAATGTATGGTTGGTTCTTTACCCTACAAAGCGCTAACAAACCTTGAAAAGACAGCAAATACCTGTACTTCAGGGGTCATGCCATATGTGTTAATATAAATCAGCTCCAAAAAGATAATTAAATTTAATGTGTTGCAAGTGATTACTGTGGCTCTAAAAAATTATAAAATATTACATTCTCACACTCACTTGAGGAATTTCACAGATCTTTCTGTAATACTTGGTGTTCAGAATGTGCCATGGGAGGATTGATCAGAATTAACATTATCAAACTGAAACCTTGACCTACACATTGCCTTGACCGGCTGCTACAAGAGACAAAAAATTAGCTCACTAAGTGGATTTAGTCTTTTATTTGATCGCTTGGACTGATTAGATCTCTAGAGAATGAGTGAGTAAGAATGCTGCGCAGTACTATAGGGCTGGGTGACATGGCCATCACAGTATAATTGTTTTATATCAGTCAATATTAAATTAAATGTAAACATTTTTTCATTTAAAAATGTAACCTTCCTTTGGTTATAATCCCCTCAAGGCAGAAATGAAAGGAAATGTCAACACAACCATGAAAAAAACGGTGTGGCGCAGTTGGTAGAGTGGCCGTGCCAGCAATCAGAGGGTTCCTGGTTCGATCCCCACCTTCTACCAACCTCGGCATGTCCATTGTGTCCTTGAGCAAGACACTTAACCCTTGCTCCTGATGGGTCGTGGTTAGCGCCTTGCATGGCAGCTCCTTCCTTCAGTGTGTGAACGTGTGTGTGACTGGGTGAATGTGGTAATAGTGTCAAAGCGCTTTGAGTACCTTGAAGGTAGAAAAGCGCTATAGAAGTATAACCTATTTACATTCACGTTATAAATGAATGTAAACAAAATTCTAAAACCACATTGAACACTCAAGGATAACCTCTTAAAAATGAGGGCCAATAATAAGGGATACGTAACAAATGCTTACTAAAGTGTAACAAAATAGTACAACGTGTGAAAATGTAAACAGAGATAAACCTGAGAATAACTATTTTTTGTAGCTTTGTGGAAATGATGGCTGTGCTATGGGTGGGTATGGCTAAGTTAGAGTGGTCTTTGTTCTCACTACGTTTAGTTTTGTCACATTGTGTTGGTGACGAACCCCAAGATGCAGAAAAGGTGGCAGGCATTGAGTAAGAAAACATGATTTAATTTAAACACTAAAACAAGAACAAACAAAACGGTACTAACAAAAGGCGCGCACAAGGCGGAGAACAACCTTGGCTATGAACAAAAACACTTACTGTGAAACGGAGGAACTATGGCATGAGCAGAGTGAACAGAAGTAGACACAGCTACAACGATAATTAATAATGACATTGACAGGTAGTGGTGACATCGACACGACAATAATCCAGCACTGACTGGAGGACAAAGCAGGTTTAAATAAGGGCTGATTGACACCAGGTGTGGCCAGGTGCCAATCAGCCGTAGCTGAGGGGGGGAACAGCGCTCAGGGAGAAAAGCAGGAAATGACCTAAATAAAAGCAATGACAGAAAACAAAGACATACACAGAGGAAAAACTAAAACAAAACCAAACTGTCAGCCTGACAACTTTTTTTTAACAAATGCTGTCGAGGTGACTTTTTCAGTTTAATCGACAACTTCTTCGCTCTTTGCAGCCCTCATTTTTAGTTTCTCTTCCTACTCTATGCAAAGAATAAAACGTAAGACAACAAGATGGCACAATCAAACTTGATAGTTGATACATTTACCCGATTAGCTGTTAGCGAGTCACCCACTGATCAGTGATCACTGCCGATGTTTCTCGGTTATATCACAGAGCGAGTGCCTTTGTTCATGCAGCCAGCCTTACTTCTTAACTTCCGATTTCTTCTAATTAAGAAAAAAATATATACATTGAACGTTTTATCAAACACGTTTTTTTATTGATTTTGATTATGTGTCTATCGCAATATATATTGATATCGTTTTAGAGCAAAGCCTTAATAGACATACACATGGAATGCCCTCAAAAACCAATCCAATAATAACAATTGCTAGTCAAGATCCAGACAAACCAACATTCACACATACAACACACTGTTAGGGACTCAACTGGCTACATGGGTACCCCGGGGTCCTGAATTCAGTGAACAGATTGTTTTAAGTTTGCAGAAATGTGTACTTAGAGTGTAAAATGAACCAAAAACGTGTCATTTTTATGAGTGGTTTAATTGTTCCAACAAACTCTTTGCAATCAAACCTTGTGTCTGTAGAAACTGTTGAGGTTTCTTTACAAAGCGCATTGAGTTACAAAGTGTGACGCAGAAAGGCTGCCAAGGCTAAGCCAGGTGACTCCAGAGCACTCTTTATGACCATCCTGCAGGCAACTTAAGGTTACAGTGCAATCACTGCCAAAATGACTCAGCAAGCTGATTCACAGCTGTTGCAATTTCCTTACCGTCTATGTCTTGATGAGGTTGTAGCGGGTACCTCGACTTTAGTGCTGTCTGTCCCTTTCAGGATTAGTTGTAGCTACTATTATGCATAGTGCAGGAAAATATTCAACTGCTGTAAGAAAGCAAACATCTAAACAAACAGCATCAAAATATCTTGCATGTGTTGGCTCATACTGTCAGACTTAGTTAGACATCTTGATTTGTTTCTTTTGGCATGTTAATATGAGAAATAATCACAATATCAGTAGATGCTGAAATGTGGAGAAGGCATAGAATAATAAAAAAAAAAAGCTCTGCTTCTTCCTACTATCATAAACGACTGCCATGATGTATTCCAAACACAATGGCTTATTGAATAACTATCATTGAATGTCTAAGAGATGATTCGATATGCATCTAAATACATAGAGAAAACACAATTTAGATGTGATACATTTTAAATTGCAACAATTCCATTCAATTTGGTAGGATGCAATCTAGAAACGTTCCTTTTTTGAAGTACACTTTTTAATAGCTTAGTTCCTAAATGTGGAACTGTTAATCTTTTAAATAACTATACTTAACAAAATATTATTTTGGAAAGTATTTGTCTTCCTTTTAACAGTTTGTGTATTACTGTAACACATTACGTTAAAGAACTTTGGAAAGCCTCTATCACACTTAATATTATATTTTCACAAGTTGCAACAATCAACATATGCCTTTATTTTATTATGTATCCCTAACATGCATTTTACGGTAAAAAGCTGTCTACTCCGTATCTTATATTGATGCTTCAATGTATTTATGTCACAAATGCCCTTATTCTCCACAAAACGGTATTATGATCTCAGGTCTTTAGCAATGAAATTAGCGACTGAAGACGTTATTATCTTGGTTAGAGCAGAGTTATGGCCAAGTTTTGCCTGTTGTGTCTTGCTGTACTCGCCTTCTCATCGCCGGTTTCTCCATCTCTTCTTACAACGTGCGTGTTGAAATTAGTCTTGCTACCGCTGAACTTGCTATTTTACCGTCTTTGCATATTGCAATATATTTATCGAGTTTAACCGTTTATCTTGAACAGTCCAAACGCTTACAAACTTTGGACTTCATTGTGTCCGTATGTCGTTGCACATTTTGTAGTTCCCTTATCTTCTACTTGTTTGTTAACATAAAGGTGACAAGTCTAGCAAAAGAGTTTCGTCAGAAGCAAGACAAACACTGAGAGACTGAGAACGCTGTAGAGACTGAGCAGAAAGGGCTTCCAGCAGTGTAGCAGAGATCAAACCGATACATAACCTTGTAATTAGGCCATTGTTTGATTAATTTACCATTTGCATCAGTCCAGGGAGTTATGATAATTCTGATCTATATCTAACACACTACCTTGTGGTCTGTATAACGATTTAATTAGATTCAGATTCTTGTCTTGGGTAGACGATTCAATTCAGAATCGATTCTCTAGGGAACACAATTCTCGCAATATATATTATTTGGTATAGAAATTATAATAAAACCTTTTCAAAACAGGGTTACTGGTTACAGGTCACAAAAGCTTCTCTTGGCTGCTGACGTCCGCGCAGTGATGGCCTAAAAAAACTATTTTTGAAAATGTATTTTTAAAATTTGATATACAAAATTCACAGAATCAATCCAAAAAAAAAAAACATAGCAACTCCAACTCCAACCCAATCACAGCTTTACTAGACTTGCAATAATTTACAAAGCAATTGAGTAGAAATACAATACTATAGAAAAGGAAAACCAAACATTTTGAAAAACAGCATCAGTACTAGGGTTGTCCCGATCCAATGTTTGGATCGGATCGGCCGCCGATATTTGCCAAAAAATGCATATTGGCAAGGCATGGGAAAATGCCGATCCAGATCCAGTTTTTAAAAAAAATCCGGTCTTTGTTTTCCAACGCACCGAAATAATACATTCCACTCTTCTGCTGCTCCCTATACTACGTTCCGCATTTTCCAGCACAACTTCAACACATTCACATGTCTGTGTTCTAACCGTTAAGACGGCTATGTGAATTAAAAGTTACGGTGAAAATGTCAGCTGTGTGGGAGTATTTTACCCTACAAAACGAAAAAGATGAAGAGGTGGAGTGCAAAACATGCCACAATAAAGTCAAGCGTGGTGGTAAAGTAGTAAGACTTTTTAATGACTCTTCAGAGTGAGAGGCTTTTTAGCACTCATAGATGAACACAGGAGCAGGCTGACACCTGAGCATCTTGAATTGCTCGTCTTTGTTAGAAAGAATCTCCCCATTATGCTTGGATGTCAATTGAACAATTGAAAGGAATGTGTATATAGTTTTTATTTTTATTTTTTAAGTTTACACTTGTTCAAGAGCAAGTATTGATGCTGAGTTATGGACATTTTATCCCACTCTGGTTGTTTGTGTGTTTTGCTTTTTTTAATAATCTTTACAGCATTATTTGCACTTTATACCGTTCACTTTTTTACTGTTTAATGATGCTATTTCTGTTTGTCGTGTATAATTTTTTTCTATTTTGTGTTTATCCTTGAATACCAACCATTGTGTATTATTCAAACTCACCTAATTCAGCTGGCTAGTTGTGATCAAAAGTACTAAAACCATTTTCAACATGAGTCTGACAACTAAGTAGGCTAAATAACTTTAAACTTTAATACATGCTCGGATAGGCCAGTATCGGCCAGTATCGGGATCGGAAGTGCAAAAACAATATCGGTATCGGATCGGAAGTGAAAAAACCTGGATCGGGACATCCCTAATCAATACTATTAAAATATGTATATATACACATATATACACATAAACATACATATAATTATATATATATATATATAATTATAATTAGTTTTTATATAATTATTTTTTTTGTTTTTTCTTAATGATTCTAGAAAATTATGAATTGATTTAGAACTTTAAAAAAAAAAAAATCGGAATTTGAATGTGAATCAATTTTTTTTAATCACCTGAATATATTGGATATGCAAAACAACCAATGTCAAGCCCCAAACTCCATTTTAATGACTTTGCTTCTCTTTCTTGTGGTACTTCAACACGACGAAGCGGTAATTTCTGAATGGTGTCGTCCTTGAGCAGCAATTTAGCAACTAATTAAAACCTTGTACTAGATGAATCCTGTTGACAAATCAGTCCTACATTAAATGTCATATATGAACAAACACAAAAGGTTTTTTATGTCTTATTGCATTTTTAGAAAAGATTAAGCTATCTTCCCCTCACACCTAAACATTTTTTTGAAGCCACTGCTCAACATGCTGGCAGACAGCAGAGCCCATATAAGTACATCCAATACTAGGGCTGCAACTAACGACTATTTTGATAGCACTTTGATAGACAGTTGTCGATAGTCCTTGAATGGATTTAGATAAAGATTAGCTCGCAGACCTAAACCAAAATGATAGTTAAACTTGTTAGTGTAGCTCGGGGGTCAGCAACCAAGGGTCTAACCCCGGGTTTCTTTAGCGCCACCAGAGTAGCTCCATGGAGCATTTTTAAAAAAGGATTAAAAATGGAAAAATATGGGGGGAAAAACTTTTTTTTGGGTTTAATATGTTTTTTGTTTGAGTACAAACATGACACAAACCTTCCCACTGTTTAATATGTTTGTGTGTATGCATTGCTTCACTGAGGAGAGTATTTGTCCTACTAATTTTCTTGGTTCTTGAACTCACCATAGTGTGGACTGTGACGAAACAGTTTGTTTACATGTAAAATCTGCCACTCCTTCTTTGTGCACCAAAATTTTTATGCTGTACGTGAATGCACAAAGGTGCGCTTTGTTGATGTTATTGACTTGTGTGGAGTGCTAATCAGGCACATTTGGTCACTGCATGACTGTAAGCTAATCAATGCTAACATGCTATTTAGGCTAGCTGTATGTACATATTCCATCGTTATGCCTAATTTGTAGGTATATTTGAGCTCATTTAATTTCCTTTACTTTTATCCTCTTTGTATATAATCTAGTTTTGCATGTCACTTGACACATCTGTTTGTAATACTGGCTGCATCTCAGATAGTTGATTGTGTGCCATGTTGTTCCAGACCACAGCAAATCTTACCTAGCTTGCCAAAGATTGTATTAAATCTATTAGCAGCCTGCCGTTTCCTTTAACTTGAGACACACAAATCTATACATATGGCCATTAATAGCCAGTAATATCCAGGAGTTATCTCACCTTCTGAGTAGCCTATGATTTACTAATGGTTTCTTAATGTTGTAAAAATGTGTTAAATGAATATTACATATCAACATTTCTGTCAACATGGTCATTTTGATAGTAGGCTATTATAGCTAATATAGACACTTACGTCATATGTTGTCTTTATTATAAGACTTTTATACGGCTTTTCATTTTTTGCGGCTCCAGACAGATTTGTTTTTTGTATTTTTGGTCCAATATGCCTCTTTCAACGTTTTGTGTTGCCGACCCCTGCTGTAGCTAGTTCAGAATGTAGCCTACAAGCATTCTCCAGATATTCTGACACTCCCCCGCTTTAAATGCTTCAATATCACAGATGTGCAGTCATAAAAAACAAGACGTGCTTTGTTTTTAACAAAATAAAAGGAAATATTCCCAGAAACTTCAAATATTTTCACCGAAAATGTTGTTCCCTGAGAAAAACATGAGTGATGACGTCATGACTATTGTCAACTGTGAGATGGGCTCCAGCACCCCCGCAACCCCGAACAGGACAAGCGGTAGGAAATGGATGGATGGAATTTTTTTGTCTATATTTGTAATCGTTGCACCACTACAGCCCTAATTAGCGTCAATTTGATACCACTGTTGAAAAACAGACTTTAATACATGTTTACAGGCACACAAAACTACTTGTAGGCTCCAGTCCAAATGCATGAACCCAATAAAATGACACTTCTGGTATTGTCTAAAAGGAGTGTCCCACATTGTAACAACATTTACAGGTCAGAAAAAAGGAAAATCATCATAGAACCCCATTAATTGAAAAACAATTTCCGATTTGCATCAGTTATTTGTTACACCTCTAGTGACTATACTGTGTATAATGTAGTTCTTCTTCGCAAGGTTTACTATTTTGTATCAAACCTGCGGTTCTTTTAACCAAGTCTGTTGGCTGAGTGCCATCACTGAGCTCCTACTAAAAAACACTACATTGTCGTATTATGCCAGGTTTTCAAAAAAAAATCATGAAAGACTCATAAGCTTCTGAGCTCCTACTAAAAAACACTACATAATGCACACGCCATTAGTGCTTCTGTATGTAATGTTCACATTTGTTTCTGTGAAAAATATATGACCTCTGTGAAGCATTAAGTCTCAACTTGTTGTATTGTATTACCTCAAGTTTTACACAAAAAAAAGTCATGAAAGACTCATGAGCTACTGAGCTTGCAGTGCAAATGGTCTGCAAACTGAGCAACCTGACACAAATGAATTATGAACTATAAAGCGTGGAGCTCATTCACCTTTGCTTCAGCCTGCAGCTCTGTCAACCTTTTGCCTCATAAAAAAAGCACTCCTGTGAGTTATTGTGAACTAAATGCTTTACACATAATGCATATGGTGTAGTATGTAGACGCCCTCTCAATCACATGGATTAAATGAAGCAGCTCTAACTTTAGGAGGAATATTTACTTTCTCTACAAGAAGTTAGAACTGCTACTGGGACTCCATTTATCCTCCATTTTCTGTATTATCACACATCACACCCTTCCTGTTCGCACTTTTGTCTCCGTTCAACTTTTTCTTTGTGCAGTAAAGTCAGTCTTCTTGTTAGGCTTTGAACCTCTGACATTTAGATTACAGGAGTGCATCAATAATCACTGCTGCTCGTGTACTCCTCGAAAGTAGTGCGTACTCCCACCAAATACGAAAGGGCCATGAATCAGCCTGTTTCCTCCCTTATGTTTGCCCTGTTTAACAATCTAGATAGCATCTCCCCTTGCTGACAAGTTCATTCCATCACTGTGATTCATCGCCCTAATATCAGCTCTTCAGGAAGTACGGGGCATCTGAAAATACACACATTCAAGCTTTATAACTCACAAAATCATAGTGATCTGTTTTTATTGTGAACACAACCACGTCTCTCCAGCTATTAGGGGCGTAACAATTTGTTTTAACGATTCAATTCAGAATTTGTGGTTTCCGAAATGATTCACGGACGATATCATTTTTTTACAATGATCCGATCCCAACATTTCAGTGATTTGAAACCGATTCAGTTACTTTTTGGCGAAAAAATTCAACCAGTGTGACTGAGAAATAAGTACTGGATACTGAACACTGTGTCCTACATTCCTGTTATTTATTGTAAAGGAATTAGGTAAACCAGTAAATGAATTATGGATACAGAAAGCAAGTATAACAACAATTAATGGCTAGTGCAATTACACCTTATTTCATTTCATTTCATTTCATTTTATTTATCTCATTCATTGATGTGCATTTAGAACGATACATAATTATATCACAATTATACAATTTAAATTCACACAATTTCTGAGAAGGAGCAGGATGAAAAAAATCTTATAATTTCCTGCCCCCTTTGACATAATACATTATCTTACTTCATGAATATCATTTAAGCAGACACATACATCCAAATAAAGTGTAACCAACTCTTTTGGTTGAATTAACAAGAGCAAACATTTTCTGCTCTCATTTTCAACATTCGAATCCATTTTCAATAAAAGAACAGTAACCGAAATTTTAACTGTAGTTTTCACTCGCTACATTTGCTTAAGTTTTTCAAAATAAAATAATACAATATTAATCGCAAAAACAGAGCGCAACTAATATCTCTTCAGGTTAAATCAATAATCGGTTAAATTGCTACTTTTACTGTTGTTTTTCTGACATTGAAATACATAATTAGAAATACAAAATTAATTAATTTAAAAAAAATAAGTGCCACCAAATCTCCTCATAAGCAGTGATTTGACCTGCTACTACTCGCATTTTAATAAATAGCTACGGTAGCAGAGAAAAGTCACAACAAATGCAAACGCCATAACCCAACAACATCGAGCGATAACACAACAACTATAAGCCAAAACCACAGCAGCACAAAGACCGAAGGGAAGTAGCAGCGGACAAGTTGAAATGAAACAAAGTGTAATGAACAAAGTTGGAAAAGTATGTGAAGTGTCAACACTTTTTCTACTACTTACACACTATGTTCAGGAAGTTGGTTCGACGTCGTAACTTGCTCCACTGTCACTTCCATTGTGTCTGTCGCATTCTTTGTGGCTTAAAGTTGTATTGCAGCTTTATATTATTGTGTTGTGGCGTTTTTATTTGTTGTGGCTTTTGCAATTGTGCTGCCTTCTAAATTGTTTTTGTCCTGTGGCATTTGCATTTGAGGTGACATTTCTTAGCCACCATAGCTATCCACCATTCTTGTTTTGCCGACTGATGCCGTTGACGCCACACACAGACTTGAATAACGCTTAACATTTTTTATCATTAAAAGTGCTAAGTTTCATATAATGTCTGCCATTCTTAAATCCAATTATTTCCTTTTTGTTATATTAATAAAATTGATTATTTCCTTTCAAAACAATATCTGATCGATACCTATCTTCCAGAAGGCAACCTTGCCTAACACAGTTCGATGGAGTTGAAGCTAAGGAATATAAATCGATATAACCGGCAGCACGGTGGAAGAGGGGGTTAGTGGATCTGCTTCACAATACAAAGGTCCTGTGTTCGATCCTGCGCTCGGAATCTTTCTGTGTGGAGTTTGCATGTCCTCCCTGTGACTGCGTGGGTTCCCTCCGGGTACTCCGGCTTCCTCCCACTTCCAAAAACATGCACTTGGGGATAGGTTGATTGGCAACACTAAATTGGCCTTAGTGTGTGAATGTGAGTGTGAATGTTGTCTGTCTGTGTTGGCCCTGCGATGAGGTGGCAACTTGTCCAGGGTTTACTCCGCCTACCGCCCGATTGTAGCTGGGATAGGCTCCAGCGCCCCCCGCCACCCCAAAGGGAATAAGCGGTAAAAAATGGACGGATATCGATTACCATTACACCTCTATGTTTTTCTCTAATTATAACATTTCAGCTTTGGTTGGCCCTTTTAATTTGCAAGAACAAAATTGATACCACTTTCTTTTGTGTGAGACTAACCATTTTGAACCATTCAAGTTCCGCACATTAGCCTCTGTTACTACAACACTACAGTGTCTTGAATGAAATACGGCTGCACAATCTGTTTTGCCCTGATAGACAATGAGACAATGGCACTGCAGTCCTGACAAAAAAACCCACCAGAACATCCTGAATAGTATTAACCAAATAATATTAGAGACTAAGAAAATAATCAACGCACATGACAGTTTGTGTGTTAATGTTAATTATGTCAAGCACAACAAGATGCATTTTACATTTCTATCCACATAGTAGAAATAGTTGGTTTAATTATCAGACATTACCAACCCATTGATATCCAGGCTTTTTAAACAGAATACAACAAGCTAATGTGTCCTGTTGGTGGTGAAATGGATGTTTGATACAAATGCATTGTGCAGCCTATGACACAGTCTCTTACCACTCGCAGTAGCCTCCTCTGCTCCTTGAAGGTGGCACAGCATCCCAGAATGCCTGTTACCATGACGATGGCTCCAGCGAGGACCAGTATGTAGGCAGAGGCAGCATATGTTATGGAGGGGAGAAGGCTGATGTAGTCGCTCTTTTCGAAGAGAGTCCAAACACCCACAGCCATTACAACGCCCCCTGCGAGCTGAGAGAAGCACACAACGTGAGTCAGATCTCGAGAGAAGGAGGCGTCGGACACTACTGACAGTCCAAAAAATGAATGAGTGTGAAGTGAAATATTACGAATTCATGCTGCCACTCGGTTTGTGGGTGAATGAAGAGATAACCGCGACTTTGGCAGAATATCTGACATGTCTGCCACTGTGACAAGTGCAAGAGATTACTTAATGTCTTCATTTAAAATGTCTCAAGAAAAAAGTGAGCAATTCCTAGTGACGATCAATGAGCCACTGATCATTATTGGCCGATTTCCGCCAAGTAGTATGTGATCGATCGATGGCAATTAATGCCTTTCAATGCTCAACAAAAAAACAAAAACACATCCACTCTGCCAGATATTTTATTTAATTTTCGAGCAGCTAAATGTGTATGTGTGGAATGTGTGGAGCCCCTTCCCTGAGTTGATATCCATCACCTCCATTGCGGAAAATAAACGACATGTCTTACAACAAGTATTGTCATCACTGGAGGACGAGGCTAAATATGTTTCACACAAGTACGAAGACTAAGCAGAAGCAGAAAAACCAAGCATGCTAATCGTTAAGCTATCCATTACAACAGGGGTCACTAACCTTTTTGAAACCAAGAGCTACTTCTTGGGTACTGATTAATGAGAAGGGCTACCAGTTTGATACACACTTAAATAAATTGCCAGAAATACCCAATTTGCTCAATTTACCTTTAATAAATAAATGTATATATACAAAAGAATGGGTATTTGTCTGTCATTCCGCCATACATTGTAGAGAATAAATGATGAAAAAAACACTTAATTGAACGGTTTAAAAGAGAAAACAGGAAAAAAATTAAGATAACATTTTGAAAAAAAGTTTATCTTCAATTTCAACTCTTTAAAATTTAAAATTCAACCGAAAAAAGAAGAGAAAAACTAGCTAATTTGAATCTTTTTTTAAAAATTTAAAAAACAATTTATGGAACATCATTAGTAATTTTTCCTGATTAGGATTAATTTTTAAAATTTTGATGACATGTTTTAAATAGGTTAAAATCCAATCTGCATTTTGTTAGAATACATAACAAATTGGACCAAAGTATATTTCTAACAGACAAATCATTATTTCTTCTAGATTTTCCAGAACAAAAATTTTAAAAGAAATTCAAAAGACTTTGAAATAAGATTTAAATTTGATTCTAAAGACTTTCTATATTTGCCAGAATATTTTTTTTGAATTTTAATCATAATAAGTTTGAAGAAACATTTCACAAATATTCTGCGTCGAAAAAAAAGAAGCTAAAATGAAGAATTAAATTAAAATGTATTTATTATTCTTTACAATGAAAAAAATTAATTTACTTGAACATTGATTTAAATTGTCAGTAAAGAAGAGGAAGGAATTTAAAAAGGTAAAAAGGTATATGTTTTTAAAAATCCTAAAATCATTTTTAAGGTTGTATTTTTTCTCTAAAATTGTCTTTCTGAAAGTTATAAGAATCAAAGTAAAAAAATAAATGAATTTATTTAAACAAGTGAAGACCAAGTCTTTAAAAAGTTTTCTTGGATTTTCAAATTTTATGAGTTTGGTCTCTCTTAGAATTAAAAATGTTGAGCAAAGCGAGACCAGTTTGCTAGTAAATAAAAAAAATAGAGGCAGCTCACTGTTAAGTGCTGCTATTTGACCTATTTTTTAGAACCGGCCAGCGGGCTACTCATCTGGTCCTTACGGGCGACCTGGTGCCCGCGGGCACCGCGTTGGTGACCCCTGCGTTACAACTTGCTTGACGCAACAAGAAATAAGTGTTTAGTAAACTTTATATGGAGGGAAATTACTGCCAAACCTCCACAAACTCAAAAAAATGTGACACAAACTCAAAAAATTGTTTCACAAAGTCAAAAAAATGTTTCACAAACTCAAAAACATGAGTCAAACACACTTAAAGATTTGCAAGTAGAAAAACAATTTTCCACAAGGTAATACTTTTTGCACATTTTTTCCACTTGTAGTTCCACAGACGCAGTATATTGTTTCTCACGCATAGGAACCATAGTTCGCACTCTTCAACGACAAGTGGCGCTGTTGAGTCAATTTAACGTCGACAAGGCTAGTCATTTGCGATACTGCCTTCAGTAAGAGATAATAGTAGAAGTAGTAGTAACGTGATCCAAAATGGCTGATGCAACATATGTAACTACTGTATGGTAAATTTGAGTTTGTGTAGTTTTGGCAGTAATTTCACTACATAAATTTGGGAATGGAAGCAAGTTACAGCAGAAAGTACGCAGTTATTAACAAGAAATCATTAATAGGAGCCTAGAAAGAGGATAATATACACAATTTGTTGAACATGTCCAATGCTTTAACAAGGAAGAACTCGCTATTTTTTTGGCTGCATTAAAGGGGTCCTATAATGCAAATTCAATTTTTCTCACCAATTGGTACCAGTTTTTGTGCAATTGGGATCTGGATAAGTCCAGAAACATTGAGAAATCAAACCATGAGGGCATGGTGGGGATATTTACAGAACAATATTGCCTTCCTTCATACTTCCTCCAAACGAGCCAATTGGAATTTTCCCCAAGTGTGTTATCCATATGTGGTAGAGATTTATCCAAAGTGCTTTGCAGAAGTCCAGCACTGTAGTCTGACGCTGTAGTCAATAAGCGCCTACTTTTTTGTTATCCTCTTGTTGTGGGGCAGAGTGGCTTCAACATGCACATGCATCCTCCACTTTTGCCATTTCTAATACAAAGTAGCGTGGAGTTTGAAATTATATCTTTCAGTAGACTTGCTAGGGAAGCGCTAAAAACTACAACAAGGATAATGTGGGGAAGACGCAGTCAAAATGAAGGCACGTAAATAAGACCGCATACAAAACAGCACATCCTGAAAACACAAGTCACAAAGCAACTTGAAGATGGTCTGCAAAACATAATCCATGTAACATTTTTACTAAAGAACCACCATTACATGTTATGTAGACTACAAGGAAGTGCTTTGAATGCACAAACCTCGTTTTTATGAGTTGGGAAATTGTGTTAGATGTAAATATAAACGGAATACAATGATTTGCAAATCATTTTCAATCCATATTCAGTTGAATGCACTACAAAGACAAGATATTTGATGTTCAAACTCATAAACTTAATTTTTTTTTTGCAAATAATAATTAACTTAGAATTTCATGGCTGCAACATGTGCCAAAGTAGTTGGGAAAGGGCATGTTCACCACTGTGTTACATCACCTTTTCTTTTAACAACAATCAATAAACGTTTGGGAACTGAGGAAACTAATTGTTGAAACTTTAAAAGTGGAATTATTTCCCTTTTATGTTTTGTGTAGAGCTTTAGTCGTTCAACAGTCCGGAGTCTCCACTGTCGTATTTTACGCTTCATAATGCGCCACACATTTTCGATGGGAGACAGGTCTGGACTGCAGGCGGGCCAGGAAAGTACCCGCACTCTTTTACTACGAAACCACGCTGTTGTAACACGTGGCTTGGCATTGTCTAGCCGAAATAAGCTGGGGCGTCCATGATAACGTTGCTTGGATGACAACATATGTTGCTCCAAAACCTGTATGGACTCCATAGAACATGCTATACGTTTACCAAAAAATCTGTCACTCCTAATTGCTAAATCCAGTTAAATCTTCTTCCTCTGTGTCGCTTCTAAACAACTCGGGCAACTACCCTTCCTCTTCTATCGGTACTTCGCTTACGGCAGAGTCATCGTCAGTGGCAGTTCCAATTATTCCAGCCTTTCTGAATCCGGACAGGATGGTTTAGGTTGTCAATAAGGCGATCCAAAGTATAAGTCGCACCCCGGCCAAAGTATGACGAAAACTGCGACTTATAATCCGAAAAGTATGGTACTCATTTACCAGACACACAAAAAAGAACATATATGTTTTTAATAGTTTAAATGAAGAAGCAAGAGAAGTCCAAGACATTTGATGATCAATTATGACATCCAGCATATTACAAGAAACAATATCTATTATTTGCGAGACACAAGTTATGCTATTTTAGAGTCAAAGGACTTTGGTGAATGTTTAAATCTAAATTTATTATGGACATCACAATAAATAACAATGAATTTGCCTAGTATCTTGAAATCCTTAATGATTAGGTATCATCTACCTTAAAGTCCTACTGAAACCCACTACTACCGACCACGCAGTCTGATAGTTTATATATTAATGATGACATGCCAATACGGCCTTTTTAGTTTACTAAATTGCAATTTTAAATTTCGCGCGAAGTATCCTGTTGAAAACGTCAGTATGATGTCTCGGGTTGTAGCGGACATTTTTTTCCAGCCCGAGCCAAGCTTTAAGTAGTCTGCTTTAATCGCATAATTACACAGGATTCTGAACATCTGTGTTGCTGAATATTTTGCAATTTGTTCAATCAATAATGGAGACGTCAAAGAAGAAAGATGGAGGTGGGAAGCGGTGTATTGCAGGTGCCTTTAGCAACACAAACACAGCCGGTGTTTCCTTGTTTACATTCCCGAAGGTGAAGCTTTACTGTGGAACAGAGCGGTCAAGCGAACATGTTTCCCGACCACATGTCAACCGGCAGGTTTCGGTGAGAAAATTGTGGTAATAAGTCGGCTCTTACCCTAGACATGAGCGGAGCTTGCGTCGTTCCTTGTGCACCTGTCAAAGAGGCAGCTCCGTGGCTTCCCTCAGAGACACTGGCGGTCGCCACACCCCTCCGACTTTGCTGGTACGACAGTTTAATCTCACTACAACACTAGTAATACAATGATCAGATAAGGGATTTTCCAGAATTATCCTAGTAAATGTGTCTAATAACATCTGAATCGCTCCCACTGCCCTGTCTTTTTTTTTTTTTTAGTCCTTAACTCTAACTTCCCTCATCCACGAATCTTTCATCCTTGCTCAAATTAATGGGGAAATTGTCGCTTTCTCGGTCCGAATCGCTCTCGCTGCTGGTGGCCATGACTGTAAACAATGTGAGGATGTGAGGAGCTCCACAACCCGAGACGTCACGCGCACATCGTCTGCTAATTCCGGTAAAGGCAAGGCTTTTTTATTAGCGACCAAAAGTAGCGAACTTTATCGTGGATGTTCTCTACTAAATCCTTTCAGCAAAAATATGGCAATATCGCGAAATGATCAAGTATGACACATAGAATGGACCTGCTATCCCCGTTTAAATAAGAAAATCTCATTTCAGTAGGCCTTCAATGATTAGGTATCATCCACCTTAATGATTGGGGTCTTAACATTTTTCAGGCCAAGAACCTTCAAACTATTGGAGAGAAGGAGCGGGACAATCTACAATTGTATCTTGTATTAAATTATGATCGTATTTTACATTGAACTGGTCATGTAAGTACCTAGTTATTGTGCAATACTATCAATAATAAAATAACAGTATTGGGATGCCAACCGACAACTAGCGTTCTAATAGCTAGCTGGCAACTAGTGCGCTAATCACCTGTTGACTATTAACACACTAATCGCTAGCTGGCAACTGGCCCATCATTTGCCAGCTGCAAACTGGCACGCTAATTGTTAGTTGGCAACTAGCGTGCCAATCGCTATCTGTTGACTAGGGTGCTTAAAGTTCGCTGACAACTAACACGTTGATCGCTAGCTGGCAACCAGAGCGTTAATCGCGAGCTATCTTAAATGCTAAAATAATTATAATAATACAGCATTTTTTCAGGTTGTATATTATTCTCATTCAACTACTTGGCAGTGTGTAGGCTCAATGTTAAAGTTAAAGTACCAATTATTGTCACACACACACACACAAGGTGTGGCAAAATTATTCTCTGCATTTGACCCATTACCCTTGATCACCCCCTGGGAGGTGAGGGGAGCAGTGAGCAGCAGTGGTCGCCACGCCCCGGTAATCATTTTTGGTGATTTAACCCCCAATTCCAACCCTTGATGCTGAGTGCCAAGCAGGGAGGTAATGGGTCCCATTTGTATAGTGTTTGGTATGACTCGGTCGATATTTGAACTCACAACCTACCGATCTCAAGGCGGACACTAACCACTAGGCCACTGAGTAGGTAATACAATGTTCATGTGTATTCAATTGCATTTACATCCATCCATCCATTTTCTACTGTTTGTCCCTTTTGGGGTCGCTTTTACATTTCTGGGAAAATTGCTGGGGGGAATGTAGAAAATCCATTACAAAAAATGTTTAAATGCAATGAAGCAAAAATGTCACGGCTCCCTTGCAACACCCTGTGGAAAACTTCCGATTGACATCATTGGGCTGAGATTCAAATCATATACTGCAGGCATAATGAGATGAAATCACTATATTTTGCCCAAAAAAACACTACTTTTTGGCATCATTTTTAAAAGGGCTCGAATTATTTTCATTAGGGACATCACATACGTTGGTTGGCTAAACTTATCACCAACAAGTCGCGGTGTTAAGTCCAAACATCACATTTTAGATGTCCATGGCGGTGCACTATTGCAACAAACAGGTGATTTAAGGTTGCAATAGTGTCCTTATACCCAATGAGTTTGAAACTGTCTTTATTTTTCCCCCAAAAATATTTGCTAATTAGGTGGTTTTAATTAATTGTAACATGACATAGCTTGACAGACTTGCTCAATGGCCTTGTGGTTAAAGTGTCCGTCCTGAGACTGGACGGTGGTGAGTTCTAACCCTGGCCGAATCATACCAAATACTATAAAAATGGGACCCATTGCCTCCCTGCTTTGCACTCAGCATCAAGGGTTGGAATTGGGGGTTAAATCACCAAAATGATTCCTGAGCGTGGCTACAGCTGCTGCTCACTGCTCCCCTCACCTCACCTCCCAGGGCGAAGAACAAGGGGATGGGTGCAGAGGAACAATTTCACCAGACCTAGCGTGTGTGTGACAACCGTTGGGAGTTTAACTTTAATTATTACAATTTGTTCAGATGATTCATAACTTGTGTTTATTCTGAATCTCACAGAAAAAGTGTCTCCAACAATGAAGAAGCAGAATGTGGCCTCAGTGTTGACATGGATCCTTCCACGTGGTGAATTAGATGTGTTTTGTCACTGGAAAAAAACTGCACTGGGTAAAATGAGCAACTAGTGACCCCATGTGGTTGTAAGAGGAAGTCGCTCTGGAACTCAGGGGCTATTAACGTTAGAGGTGGAAGAAAGTGAAGGTCAGTAAAGAGATTTATTCGTACAATTATATACTTTGGGGGCCATCATTGATTAGTGAGTTTCCAAAAACGAATCACTATAGTATACTTAGTTTATTTACAGAACATATTTGTATATTTTTTTATCGAGAGTATCAACAAAAGCATTAACCCCCAGACTGAAATACAAGTTTTAATTGTGTCCTCCTGTAATGAATGGATTGATTTGATTAACAGTATTCGATCCATTTACCATAATAACAATAATTTTCAATAACTTAGCAACAAAAGTTATGGGTCAGTATTTGGTCTTCATTCTGGTGTTTCTTAAATGTGGAGGTCATTGAAGGTATCTTAGACATGACTTTGTACAAAAATAACGTGGTTGGTGGAAAACAGATCCACCCCGACATTGATCAGATTTAGTCAACTGGACATTCCATCCATCCATTTTCTACTGCTGGTTGATGCTGAAACCTATTTAAGCTGAATTCAGGTGGAAGGCAGTGTACACCCTGAACAAGTTGCCACCTCCTCACATGGCCAACACAGATAGACAGACAACATTTTCACTCACATTCACACACTAGGGCCACTTTTTAGTGTTGCCAATCAACCTATCCCCAGGTGTCTTTGGAAGGGGGAGGAAGCCGGAGTATCCAGAGGGAACCCACGCAGTCACGGGGAGAACATGCAAACTCCACACAGAAAGATCCCGAGCCCATGATCGAAACCAGGACCTTTGAATTGTGAGGCACTCGTACTAACCCCTCTTCCATCGTTCTACCCAAAACTCGGACATATTTCCTGAAATATGTAAACAATAATAAAAGCGACGAAAAATGTATCGACGATACAAAAATAATAGATCTAACTTATATAAAATATATACTTATATTTGTCGGACGATATATTGTCCTACAAAATCTTGCAGATAAACAATAATATGGTCAACATAAGTGTGTGGCAAAATTAGGCACCAATGTAATATTGATTATGGGATAAGCAGCAGAAAATGGATGGAAGATACTTTTTCGTCACTTATTGTTTGTCTTTGGTACACTAATGTGTATATTTTAGGCCATTGGTTCTTTGTTTTATTTTTGCAAAAATGTATACAGTATATCTATTTTTATATTGCTATTTTTATCTTTGGTATGAAAATTATTATGTAACAACATTTATTAGTATTTTTTGGTTCTTTGTTGTTGCTATTTTTGTATTATGACAATTTATTATTGGATCATGTTGTACTGCATTTTAATCGTTTGTTCTGTGGTTGTGTGATGTTTTTTGCCTGGACCCCAGGAAGAATAGTCTCCACTGCGGTGTAGACTAATGGGGATCCTTAATAAACTAAATAAACTAAAACTAAATAATCATAATAACCAAGCAACCATTTAAAAGCATATAAACTTTTCTCATTGCTGTCGTATTGTTTACCATTGTACTGTAATTGGAAGGTATATAACTTTTAGTAAAACCTAAATAAGCAAACAAAAACAATAAATTGGACTCACATTTCTGTGAAATAAATAAATATTAAACATTTCAAAAGTGATTTTTTTCCACAGTTGGAAGAACAAGGCTGGGTGTTTTTTTGTATCCATCATGGGATTCTTGCTCGTTCATACATGTTGATGGGCTCATATTGCCCAATTGAATTGAAGCTGGATTATTCCAACAAAGGGACATTTGGCTTCGTATTTATATTTTTTCCTTTTAATGTGTGTTACTAATGGAACGTCTCACTACCGAATTGCAAGCAGGGAGACAATGTCCATGAATCTTGTGTGTGTAAACTAGCAGTCCTGCCCTTTGCCAACCCAAAACTAAGATTGTAAGAGGGCTCACTGCGTTCAGTTAATTATACTGTTAAATAAATAAACATGCTCAGGTGCATAGTTACCACTTTATCCCTATTTGAAGCAAAAGGCGAAGAAACAAACACACAGAAACAATTTATCGACTTCATTATCATTAATCATTCGCTTCATCAACTTAAGGACCATCGGCCCAGACCAAATCATTACTATCAATATGTGAATCCATCTGCCCATCTCTGTTTACATTCAAGAGCTCCAGCTTAACTTTGGTGTGTAGCATGTTTTGCTATTCCTCATCTTCCAGTGAGAATGGTACTTGTAAGAAACAATTGAGTTGCCGCCTTGGAGGCGAGGATTGCTGACTTAGATGTGGCTTTGCACTTTGCACTGTGAAGGGACGTTAGCCACTAGCTTGCTAGCGAGAACGCTACATTGTGTTGAGAATGCGATTGTTCACTTGTCGCTGTCAAATTTGCAGAAACAGATCAAATGTCTCCTCAAAATGCATCATCACGTTATGATGATGGTATGGCGGCTTTATCGTCTGCAAAATGTATCATTTATTTCGTATATGGTCTACATTGCCCAACCCTGATCTGAATGGTGTTGATCAGATTCAAGACAAGCCAAAAACAGTTTTATTAGTTTCTTTGCAGATGGCTACTTCATCAAGAAAGATTTATTCATAGCTTGTGATGACAAGCATAAAACTGAAACACATTTTATTAGGACCGCACAGTGGTGCATGTTAACACATCTGCCTCGCAGTCAGGGTGGTTTCTCCCTGTGCTTACTTGGCTTTGAAGCCGGTTTTCCTCTTTTCGTCTTTCATCTGTGACCGACAGAAAAACGAAGGGATGAAATGACTTTAAAGTTACTGTAAGCTTTGTTCCGTTAAAAAGAAGAAATCAGAACTTAAAAAAGACGTGATCTGAAGGTTTATGTAGTTTATTGTAAGACATATAAATTTGGCTGCTGATACAAGTTGTTTTTTGCCATGTTTCAATTCAGTCGTGTTCCTGTTCTGATGCATTTCACTGGAAACCTTGAAATGTCAAAAGTTTGTCGGAATGTTTTAAAACACGTTTTTGTTACAAGTATACAGCTCGCTTTAATTATTTGAATTGAAACAACTGGTAAGTGTATTTATTTAAGAGAATGTTAAAAGGAGGACAGTAAGAAGCCAAAGTTCTTGTCGTCAAAGACATCAAGGATAGCTCAATATATGTTTGAAATGTATCCGAAGAACTTTGCGTGAGTTTGTCATTTTAGTCTGACCTTGTAGTAAATAAGCACATTCCTTTTCACCATCCTCTTATTGTGGTGTAGACTGGCTCGTATATGCACATGCATCCTCCACTGTTACCTTCTCTAATACAAAGTAGAACTTGAACTAGAATCATTCAGTGGACTTGCTATGGGAGCGCAAAAAATTACAACAAAGATGGCGGGGAAAAAACGCAGTCGAAGTGGAGCCACATACATAAGACCACCAACAAAATGAAGCGTCTCAGAAAGTGGCTTGAAGATAACCTGTAGAACATAGTCCATGCAAAATTTTGACCAAAGAACCACCATTACATGTTATGTTGACCACAAGGAAGTGGTTTAAATGTTGAAAAATCATCTAAATATGACCCCTTTAATAACTGAAGTCAAAAAATAACATCTCTCCCGTAGTAACACAGATTACAACAGATTCTACAATATTAAGTAGTACATAGCATTCATTAACTTTTATAAACTACCAAGATCAATTATGAAGTGCACAATGAAGTCGATATTTTCAGACCAGTAACGTATTTTTCGCACCAAATTATTAGGCGCACTTCCGATTAGCAGGTCTATTCAGGTCTATTTTCATACAAAAGGCGCACAAGAGTATAAGGCGCATTAAAAGGACAGGGTTTCCCACACATTAATTTATTTGTGGTGGCCCGCCACGAAAGAATTACGGCCGCCACAAAAAATATAAAAAATAGAATAATAATAATTTAAAAAATAATAACTTCCGTCTTTTGACTCGCTCGACCGCTCATAAAAGCAATTAGACTCTGTCTGTGAATAGAGCTTGTAGTTACATATTATATAAATATGTAAATATTATATAAATATGTATATAAATATGTACATAATGTGTTGTAATTATATTCCAACTCCGCGTTCTTCTTGGTCATCGCCGCCGCTGCCACCCCCCTCACCGCCGCCACCCGACCACACCACCACAAATAGATGCCTGACCTGCAGAGGTGGGTAGAGTAGCCAGAAATTGTACTCAAGTAAGAGTACTGTTGCTTTAGAGATGTATTACTCAAGTAAAAGTAAGGAGTAGTCACCCAAATATTTACTTGAGTAAAAGTAAAAAGTATGTTGTGAAAAAACTACTCAAGTACTGAGTAACTGATGAGTAACCTGTTCGTTTAATGATTACGGCAACAAATAATGCACAAAAACATAAAAATAGCAATGAGCAAATTCAGAGCCAGGAATATCTCTTAAGCAACTAAAACAATATTATATATCAAATAATAATACATTAAAATAAAAATAAATTAAGGCAAATTGAGCCACAATAACTTAACAGCACCATAGGCTCAGTAGGCATTCATTGATTGATTGATTGATTGAAACTTGTATTAGTAGATTGCAGTACAGTACATATTCCGTACAATTGACCACTAAATGGTAACACCCCAATAAGTTTTTCAACGTTAATCAATTACTTAATAAATGACCAAGTCGAGGTGATCTATCTCATATATACATAGACACATATATATATATATACATATATATATATATATATATATATATATACATATATATATATATATATATATATAAATATATATATATATACATACATACACACATATCATATATATATATACAGTATATAATTTATATTTATTTATTTTGCCGTTTTTGTTCACATGTTAAAGGTGTTTTAATGAATATACATGCATGTTTAACATATAGATTCCTATCTTTAATGAAGACAAGAATATAAGTTGGTGTATTACCTGATTCTGATGACTTGCATTGATTGGAATCAGACAGTATAGTGCTGATAACGTCCCGGTTTTCAAATGGAGGAGAAAAAAAGTTCCTCCTTCCTGTCTAATACCACATGAAAGTCGTTGGTTTTTGGCATCTTATTTGTCCAGCTTCCATATTGTTTTTATACACTTTACAAGAAATACATTGGCGGCAAACTCCGTAGCTTGCTAGTTTGTTTGCGCTGGCTTTTGGAGACTCTTATTTTGTTAGCGCAGGCGCGATGGAGCGGCACTTTTATTGTGAAGACAGGAACTGTGCGATCAGTCTTTAGGCTCGTGACGGGAAGTACGGTTGAAATAAAAAAATGTCTTTTTTCCTTTACACTTTTGATTGATTGGTTGATTGATTGAAACTTTTATTAGTAGATTGCACAGTACAGTACATATTCCGTCCAGTTGACCACTAAATGGTAAAACCCCAATAAGTTTATCAACATGTCGGGTTCTACGTGTGACGGTCACGTGACCACCTGGCTCTGTTTGATTGGTCCAACGTCACCAGTGACTGCATGTGATTGGTGAAACGCAGGCATGCGTAGTTCTTACTTCGAATGAGTGTCTGACAAAATCAAAACAAACAAAGCGTGCATTAACAGATCGATAAAAAAAAAAGTAGCGAGTAGCGACCTGATTGCAGATAAATGGAACGGAGTAAAAGTAGCGTTTCTTCTCTATAAATATACTCAAGTAAAAGTAAAAGTATGTTGCATAAAAACTACTCTTAGAAGTACAATTTATCCCAAAAGTTACTCAAGTAGATGTAACGGAGTAAATGTAGCGCGTTCCTACCCCCCTCTGCTGACCTGTGGGAAACACTGAAGGATCACATTATGATTTATTGTCCTACATTTAAAACACTACTTTGTGGTCTAAATAACATGTAATGCTGGTTCTTTGGTGAAAAATTGTTTGTGTCAGTGTGAACAGTGAAATTTCTTTTTTTTCATATCCGGCCCAGGAAATAAATCGGATATATATGCAATGCGTCGTCAATGCGCTTCGATCGTATTCATCTGACCAGAATGTCATCAAAAAGCGATAAGCATCATCATTTTTCCCAAAATATACGGTTACAAAATAAATAATTGACGAAACAGAAAACAGGTGAATATAATACATTTTAGGAACTCACGTGAACGTTTTATCTCTCTGTTTCCAACTGCTCGCCCACAGACACCCTCTTCAAGCAGACATCGAAGCAAAACATCTAGTAAAACTGCCGGAGCCAAAATACTTGTCCTCTTCCCTCTTAATCTTCTCCATGCAATAATTCCGTTTGATTGCACGATATCCTTGAAATTGCCACAAATGTGCCATTACTGAGACCGACTAGAGTGGAAGCCATGTTTACTTAAGTAGTAAACTTTGTGGTGCGCACAACGTCATGATGTCATGTCCGCATGCAGGTTAGATTGCACTTATTGTAGAAATCAAATTTTTTTGTGAACAGCCACTAAAAGATCGAATTTGGACATCCGACCCTGCAGTGTGAATGTAGCCTTATTTACATGGCTCGGCTTCGACAAAGTCTTCTCGCTGTCATTTTTGTTCTACCAGCAGTTGTTCACGCTTCCAAAGCGAGTCTACTGACAGATATAAGTTAGAACCGTACATTACCTTGTATTAGAAATGGCAACAGCGGAGGACGAATGCCTCACAACAAGAGGATGGAGATTAAAGAAAGAGGTATCGACTATGGCAAGGACTACAATGCCGGACCAGCGCAAATTTTCGGGACTTGTGCAGATGTCAAATACACAACAGCAGGTACCAATAGGTTAAAAAAAATGGATTTGCATAGTACTGCGAAACAAAACACCAAATATGTCTACTAATAGGTGGCATTTTGGGGTCCTTATACACACACCATAATAATACCCGTATGTTGAAGCACAGTACGTCCGACTAAGGTAGCCGTATTGCGCTACAGTCCATCAAGCGGTGCGGCTTCGAAGCTTACCAAAGTCATACTAAAACATTTTGACAGATTTTTGAGCGCCATGTCGTGTAACGTTCTATCTTCTCAATGAAACATCTAAGTTTTGGTCTTGCTTATTAGAGTCATTTATTCAACAGGCGTCAGCCTGCAATCCACACTTTTGTACGTATGAGTGACTGCCATTTACTGGTCACACTTATCATTACGCTACGTATGGAATAAAATTGCTCCGAGGTCGGTAACTACAACCAAAATTAATCTGTCGATTTTTGAGAATATATAGATTTTTGAGTATATATAGTCTCTGTGTGCCTTTTTTTTTTTTTATTATTTGACTCCTGATTACAATGTATCATTTTTTCCCCAAAACTTAACTTTTTTTCACATAAGAAGTGAACTTAACTTAAACATGTAAAGGTTATGGTGTTAATACATTATCAGTACAAGACACAGAGAAAGGGTAGTATTATATATAAGCTCTGCTTCTTCCTACTCCATTTTAGAGATGTTGAACAGTGCAAATGTAACCAAATGTCCCCTAGTGTAACTTTTTAATTGTGGAAAATAGGTTTTTTGATTGATTGAAACTTTTATTAGTAGATTGCACAGTACAGTACATATTCCGTACAATTAATCACTAAATGGTAACACCCGAATAAGTTTTTCAACTTGTTTAAGTCGGAGTCTACGTAAATCAATTCATGGATGATTTGCTGGGCGTTTTAAAAAAAAGTTCACACAGCTATTATGATCAAACTCTACTCATCATTGGTGGTGTCCTGATCCGATATTGATAAAGGATATCGGTTCGATATCAGCAAACAAAACAGGTATCGGATGATATCGGCTTGCATCTTAAATGTCTGATATGAACTCAGATACAAGCAGTCCTGCAGCGTGTTTACACTGCACACAAGGTTGGTATTTTCCTGTATTTTAGTGAAGTTCTTTTGAAAAAATTAAACATGCTAGGCTATAGCATCTTCACAACTGCTAAGCACACAAGCTGGATGTATATAATAATAATTGTCCTTAATTGAACAAAAATGTAGTCTAAAAAATAAATCTGTCAATCCGAACAAATATCAAATAATTACAGTTGAATATTAGTTACAGATAAAAAGTCTCCAAGTGTCCACATTAGAATGTATCCAGTACAAAACATTCTGCGTCATGAGCTTGATTTATATAAATTATTGTTACCACTGAGTGTCGCCCAAAAAATTATCACTCCACTTCAAAGGCATAAGTGTCATAAGGTTAGTGTTTTTCATCATTACCATTGTTTTTTGAGTAATTTGACTTGTTCAAGCCATTTCTATTATTCCATGTAAAAAATATAATGAAAGTATGTCGTATGATTCCTGTTGAAATCATATCGGATTGATTCTCGCACAAGACTCAAGGCTCCAATATCGGTATTGTATCAAATCTGAAAAAAGTTTATGGGGACATTTTAACCTAAAGAATGGAATTATGGAAAAATGTGTAAAACATGACAGTATGTGGATTGTATTGCATGAAAATGAGCTGACCGTAAAAGGTGTAGTATCTATATTTCATATCATTAGGACATCCTTCAAACTTTTTTAGCGAGGGCCGCATAGAAGAAAATGGAAGGATGCGAAGCCATTTAGATACATGTTGTACTTTATAAACACTAACACCATATATTGACAAAGTCATGTTAATATATGTCAAACTATCTGAACAAAACATCCACATATTACCTTTGTGTTATCAGTAACAAAAAAAATGTGTGTAATATCTAATCTAACCTCCTTGAGATATTTAATTTCTTTATATTTTTTCTTGACTAATAACATTCTGCCACATAATAACTTACTGAGGCCTTTTGCAGGGTTACAAACTTACCATATTTTGCAAAAAAGGTACACGACAGGACGAACGGAAATCATCAAAGACCGTACACAGCAAGAGGCCAAGGTTGTCGGACATTTTTTATTTATAAAGGTCCTATAGGATTCAGGAAAGTTACATTTATTGGGGTTTTTTGCCATGTTATAATCCCTAATGTGTTCATTTTGATTTTAGAAGCTGTTGCAGGCCAAAACAGTAGAGCGGGCTGCGAAATGGCCCCCGAGGTGCACTTTTTAAAACACTCTGTTAAAGGCTTTGACAATCATTCAGACCTAATTACTTAGTCTAAATGCAGACTTACCCAAAAGAGGAAATTGAATGTAATCAGTAGGTACTTCAGGCAAATTGTTCCGCATGTTTTTTTCTTCTCTTCTTGTGCACCCATGCTGCAAATGACACAATGATTGAAGATATACGTCAATATACAGACAGATTCAGGTGTCAAATCTAAAACCAAGGAGACATTTCAGTCCCGAGACTTTTGATTTTGATGGACGAGGATAAAATGGCTTAAGGAAATTAAACATTTATAACGATAGATGGAATACAACAGTGTTTCTTAACCTTGGGGCCGGGGTTCATTGTTGGGCCACAAGCGACACCTGGAGGACCGCCCAAAAATTTCTGTTTCTCAGTTGTAGGCCTTATGGGCCAGTTATAAACACTTTTTCCACCACTTGTGGCAGTAATGGCAATATCAAACAAAGAGAAGAAGTCTGGTGAAAAAATTGGTGGTATAATTTTTTTGACAGTTAACTGAAGAAATATATATATATATATATATATATATATATATATATATATATATCATTATTCAATATTCATTTAGTTTGAATGTACAAACCCTGTTTCCATATGAATTGGGAAATTGTGTTAGATGTAAATATAAACTGAATACAACGATTTGCAGATCATTTTCAACCCATATTCAGTTGAATGCACTACAAAGACAAGATATTTAATGTTCAAACTCATAAACTTTATTTTTTTATAAATAATAATTAACTTAGAATTTCATAGCTGCAACACGTGCCTAAGTAGTTGGGAAAGGGCATGTTCACCACTGTGTTACATCCCCTTTTGTTTTAACAACACTCAATAAACGTTTGGGAACTGAGGAAACTAATTGTTTAAGCTTTGAAAGTGGAATTCTTTCCCATTCTTGTTTTATGTAGAACTTCAGTCGTTCAACAGTCCGGAGTCTCCGCTGTCGTATTTTACGCTTCATAATGCCCCACACATTTTCGATGGGAGACAGGTCTGGACTGCAGGCGGGCCAGTAAAGTACCCACACTCTTTTTTTACGAAGCCACGCTGTTGTAACACATGCTGAATGTGGCTTGACATTGTCTTGCTGAAATAAGCAGGGGCGTCCATGAAAAAGACAGCACTTAGATGGCAGCATATGTTGTTCCAAAACCTGTATGTACCTTTCAGCATTAATGGTGCCTTCACAGATGTGTAAGTTACCCATGCCTTGGGCACTAATGCACCCCCATACCATCACAGATGCTGGCTTTTGAACTTTGCGTCAATGACAGTCTGGATGGTTCGCTTCCCCTTTGGTCCGGATGACACGATGTCAAATATTTCCCAAAACAATTTGACTCGTCGGACCACAGAACACTTTTCCACTTTGCATCAGTCCATCTTAGATGATCTCGGGCCCAGAGAAGCCGGCGGCGTTTCTGGATGTTGTTGATAAATGGCTTTCGCTTTGCATAGTAGAGCTTTAACTTGCACTTACAGATGTAGCGACAAACTGTATTTAGTGACAGTGGTTTTCTGAGGTGTTCCTGAGCCCATGTGGTGATATCCTTTAGAGATTGATGTCAGTTTTTTATACAGTGCCGTCTGAGGGATCGAAGGTCACAGTCATTCAATGTTGGTTTCCGGCCATGCCGCTTACGTGGAGTGATTTCTTCAGATTCTCTGAATCTTTTGATGATATTATGGACCGTAGATGTTGAAATCCCTAAATTTCTTGCAATTGCACTTTGAGAAACGTTGTTCTTAAACTGTTTGACTATTTGCTCACACAGTTGTGGAGAAAGGGGTGTACCTCGCCCCAGCCTTTCTTGTGGGAAGCTGTTTTTATACCCAATCATGGCACCCACCTGTTCCGAATTAGCCTGCACACCTGTGGGATGTTCCAAATAAGTGTTTGATGAGCATTCCTCAACTTTATCCGTATTTATTGCCACCTTTCCCAACTTCTTTGTCACGTGTTGCTGGCATCAAATTCCAAAGTTAATGATAATTTGCAAAAAAAAACTATCAGTTTGAACATCAAATATGTTGTCTTTGTAGCATATTCAACTGAATATGGGTTGAAAATGATTTGCAAATTATTGTATTCCCTTTATATTTACATCTAACACAATTTCCCAACTCATATGAAAACGGGGGTTGTATCATCCTTACTTGTAACCGGTTTTGAAAAAGTGGTTATAATTTTCACACCATACAATATATTGCTAGAATTGATTTAAATCGAGAATGGTGTTGAATCAAGAATCAAATCCTCACCCCAACAAAAACAATCAAATCATGAGTTGTTTTAAGATTACCATCCCTGATGCCAATAAATAGCTTACTGTGTGGCCCTGAGGACGGATCAGCACTTATGAGTCAGACACAGCTATTGAATTATTGCAAGTACACACACACACACACACACACACATCCATGAATAAGCACTTGAATTATGGGAAAATTCCATGAATGTTGCATGCTTAATTTGATATAGTTTCAAGTTTATAGTTACTAATTTAGCTCAATATATTAAATACCCATGTGAAATTAAATGATAGTTGACACTTCTCTATGTGAAGCAGTTGCTCATAGTATTTAATGACGATGACAACTTTTTTTTAGGTATTTTACTTTGGCAAGTAGGATCTTTTTTTTGTATAAATACATTGGAACTTTTTGGCATTGCTGAAATTGTTAAGTTTTAACACCACTCCACCTTCTCTTTGCTCCTTGGTCAGTCAAGCTCAGGCTTGCCCTCCTTCAGCCGCCTCCTATTCAGTCACTTTCCTTACCCTGCCCTACAAACAGTGCTGTCAATTGAATTGAGAACACGTTATTGAGTCTGTTAATTAAACATCTGCTGGTGGATGGTAGACACTCTTAGCATTGGCCTGCAAATTAAAAGCAAACAACATCTAACGGGGAACCTTTTTTTCCCCCTCAGTTATTTAGTGGAGAGTAAAACACAGCTGAGTAAATGAAGGAAATGCTTGGACGTTGTCAAAGATAAGCGTAGGATTTTTACAGCTTATTTGTGTGTATATATATATATATATATATATACCGTATTTTTCGGAGTATAAGTCACTCCGGAGTATGAGTCGCACCTGCCCAAAACGCATAATAAAGAAGGTAAAAAACATTCAATTGGCACTAGAGTATAAGTCGCATTTTTGGGGGAAATTTGATAAAACCCAACACCAAGAATAGACATTTGAAAGGCAATTTAAAATAAATAAGGAATAGTGAACAACAGGCTGAATAAGTGTACGTTATATGATGCACAAATAACCCACTGAGAACATGACTGGTATGTTGACGTAACATATTATGGTAAAAGTCATTCAAATATATAACATATAGAACATGCTATAAGTTTATTAAACAATCCGTCACTCCTAATCGCTAAATCCGATCAAATCTTATATGTCTAGTCTCTTACGTGAATGAGCTAAATATTTGATATTTTACGATAATGTGTTAATAATTTCACACATAAGTCGCTCCTGAGTATATATATATATATATATATATATATATATATATATATATATATATATATTCACTAATTAAACAAATATACTTAACTAAAGGCAAAAGGCCAAATTGAAGCTTAAAAGTCACAATTGAGATAATGATTCTCTTTGACAACTTTTTCCCCCAATCCAATAAACAAATTAAAAAAAACTAAAATCGATTCTCGCAATGTATTAGTTGGTAAAATAGTTATGATGTAACTTTTTAAAAAGTGGTTACAGGTTAGAGAATATCATTTTGGTTTCCTGGAGATTGCAAGAAAACATAAAGGTAAAAAAACAACATTTGTATTGCTTTTAAAAAGGAAAAATATCAAACTGGCCCCCGCATGCTTTGAATTTTCAGTCTGCGGCCCTCAGTGGAAAAAGTTTGGACACCCCTGCGGTAACAGGTTTTGAAAAAGTTACATTATCATCAGTTTATCAACAAATACATTGTGAGAATCTTTTTTTTATTTTTTTTATTGGATTGGGGGAAAACAATGTCAAACAGTGACATTATCTCAATTGTAGACTTTTAAGCTTCAATTTGGCCTTTTGCCTAAAGTTAAGTACATTTGTTTAATTAGTGATTTTATATTAAATTAGATTTAGATTTAATATTATAATCAACTGACAGCCCTAGTTTAACTTCATTGTAGCAGATGGTTCTAAACAAGTTCAACATAATTATATATGGTAATTTTATTCAAAATACGATCATTTAAGCTTCCCGTACGATATAATGTGTCATATTCCACCTGGCAAATACGTAGTGGAATTTGAGTTAATTTCCGTTGCAGCTTTTAACTTAAATTTTTTTTTTATACAAACGTTTCCGTATGAGTTGGGAAATTGTGTTAGATGTAAATATAAACGGAATACAATGATATGCAAATCCTTTTCAACCCATATTCAATTGAATGCATTACAAAGACAAGATATTTGATGTTCAAACTCAAACTTTTTTTTTTGTTGCAAATAATTAACTTAGAATGTCATGTCTGCAACACGTGTCAAAGTAGTTGGGAAAGGGCATGTTCACCATTGTGTAACTTCACCTTTCTTTTAACAACACTTAAACGTTTGGGAACTGAGGAAACTAATTGTTGAAGCTTTGGAAAGTGAAATTATTTCCAATTCTTGTTTTATGTAGAGCTTCAGTCGTTCAACAGTCCGGGGTCTCCGCTGTCGTATTTACGCTTCATAATGCGGCACACATTTTCGATGGGAGACAGGTCTGGACTGCAAGCGGGCCAGGAAAGTACCTGCACTCTTTTACTACAAAACCACGCGGTTGTAAAACGTGGCTTGGCATTGTCTTGCTGAAATAAGCAGGGGCGTCCATGATAACGTTGCTTGGATGACAACATATGTTGCTCCAAAACCTGTATGGACCATTCAGCATTATTGGTGCCTTCACAGATGTGTAAGTTACCCATGCCTTGGGCACTAATGCAGCCCCATACCATCACAGATGCTGGCTTTTGAACTTTGCGCCTATAACAATCCGGATGGTTATTTTCTTCTTTGTTCTGGAGGACACCACGTCCATAGTTTCCAAATATAATTTGAAATGAGGACTCGTCAGACCACAGAACACTTTTCCACTTTGCATCAATCCCTCTTAGATGAGCTCGGGCCCAACCAAGCCGGCGGAGTTACTTTGTGTTGTTGATAAATGGGTTTTGCTTTGCATAGCAGAGTTCTAATTTGCACTTACAGATGTAGCAACCAACTGAAGTTACTAACAGTGGTTTTATGAAGTGTTCCTGAGCCCGTGTAGTGATATCCTTTACACACTGATGTCTGCTTTTGATGCAGTACCACCTGAGGAATCAACGGTCCGTAATATCATTGCTTACGTGCAGTGATTTATCCAGATTCTCTGAACATTTTGATGATTTTACGGACCGTAGATGGTAAAATCCCTAAATTACTTGCAATAGCTCATTGAGAAATGTTCTAAAACTGTTCCACAATTTGCTTACAAATCGCCCCATCCTTGTTTGTGAATTACTTAGCATTTCATGGAAGCTGCTTTTATACCCAATCATGGCACCCACCTGTTCCCAATTAGCCTGCACACCTGTGGGATGTTCCAAATAAGTGTTTGATGAGCATTTCTCAACTTTATCAGTATTTATTGCCACCTTTCCCAACTTATTTGTCACGTGTTGCTGGCATCATATTCTAAAGTTAATGATTATTTGCAAAAAAAAAAATGTTTATCAGTTTGAACATCAAATATGTTGTCTTTGTAGCATATTCAACTGAATATGGGTTGAAAATGATTGGCAAATTATTGTATTCCCTTTATATTTACATGTAACACAATTTCCCCAACTCATATGGAAACGGGGTTTGTATATACATATAAACAATATAAATTGGTCACGTTTGAAATTTCAGCAATATTTATCTTTTACGACTGAGTCTTGACTTGCGTTGTTGAACTATGAAACAAATCAGAGCTGACATGTTTTCGCTATGTAGGCTAGCGCACATCGGCAAGCTAACGCTAATCGGAAGTGATGATGCTCGCCGGTGATTTAGGGGTAAATTATAAATTTGAACAAAGTATATTTGACATTTGTAACATTTAGAAGTATTTATAGCGGGGTTTTGGACATTACATTTGACTTGACAGAGAGAAAAGACGACCTTGAAGTAGCCCGTGTGAGCTACAGCAGGGTAATTATTGGTTTTACATACCTGCTGTGTCGCTGATACGCTCTTGACAAAATAATGTAACGTGTAAAAAAGAAAATGAGCCTGTTTTTAAGCCTTTGGAGGGTTTACAAAACTGTGGAGGGAGTGAAAAATATCCGACCGAGAGTTGCTTAAAAGACAAGCTCCACCCCGGCACACCTTCCCGGACACCGTACTATTTTTTTTCCCTGTCCGGAGGCCACATTTTTTTTACATTATCAAAATAATATTGACCGCATTGATATTAAGGGTAGTGTCAGTATCTTGTCAATATTTTTGTTTGTTTTTTTACAAATATATGTGTCTTCGACTGTGTTATTTATGTTGTTACATTGCTAATATATTGTTTACAAACGCAAGGAATCAATCGGTGGACACGAGTTGGCTTTGAAAGCGGAAATCTGGGCCAATATTAGTTGTAATGATTGGATGTGATAAAAGTCAGTTTATGTTTTTGATGAATTAATTTCCTTTTTATGAAATAAAATAAAAAATAAAAATTTAATATTGAGTTTTATTTTGAAATAAGAAAAATAAAAATGAAAAACAAAGCGTTTTCGTCAAAAAGCTACAACTAAAGTAAATGTTTGATTCTCACGTTACATTTCATACAACAAAAATAAACAACGAGCAGAAACAAAAAACTGGACAAAACAAAATGATTTGATATTCCAAAACCGGAAGTTACTTCTTTTTTATCCTTTTTTTTTTGTGATTTTTGTAAACCTTTATGGCCCTGCGATGAGATGGCGACTTGTCCAGGGTGTACCCCGCCTTCCGCCCGATTGTAGCTGAGATAGGCGCCAGCGCCCCCCGCGACCCCGAAAGGGAACAAGCGGTAGAAAATGGATGGATGGATGTAAACCTTTATTTATAATAGGCAACATTTACATACAAGCAAATAAATAATAATAATCAAAACAAGTACAGTAACAGTACAAAACAGTGCCAGGGGGTTGTAAACTCAATAAAGCAACTAAAATAAAATGCTATATATATATATATATATATATATATATATATATATATATACATATATATATATATATATATATATATATATATATACATATATATATATATATATATATATATATATATATATATATTTGTATCTTGCGTTTATATATAAAAACATATTTGATTCACAATATGTCTTTTCTAACGTTCAAAATATGTTTTATATAGAAACGCATGATACAACACCACCCTGTTTTTCCTAACAAAAACTTCCTACATTCCTCAAAAATATTACAACAAAAGACCAATTTTAATATGTGGTATGATGCGTTTGTTTATTTTTAATTTTCTTTCAATAGTTATCCCTCGCACGTGTTTATTTTTTATTTTTTATATGATAATAATAATTTTACTTTAATATCTTGATTATTGTCTGAAAATTCGACCAAAAAATTATTTGTATATATATATGTATTTAGAAACATTGTAGAGAAGGCTCGTTTATTGTTTTGTGCTGATATTGTTCTGTAATATTGCTGTTGAAAAAAATAAACACTTTAAAAACAACTTCCGGTGCAAGTGTCCGAATATGAACAAATATGTTTTGTCGTTTCTGCTTTCCTTTTCTTTTTATGAACAAAAAACGATTGTTTATCCTATTTTATTTTAGAGACAAATAATACACTTGAAAAACGAAGCGTCCTTCGTTTTGCGTTGAAAGCAATAACCACATATAAAACGATTGTTTTCATTTTATCCATCCATCCATTTACTACCGCTTATTCCCTTTCGGGGTCGCGGGGGGCGCTGGCGCCTATCTCAGCTACAATCGGGCGGAAGGCAGGGTACACCCTGGACAAGTCGCCACCTCATCGCAGGGCCAACACAGATAGACAGACAACATTCACACTCACATTCACACACTAGGGCCAATTTAGTGTTGCCAATCAACCTATCCCCAGGTGCATGTCTTTGGAAGTGGGAGGAAGCCGGAGTACCCGGAGGGAACCCACGCATTCACGGGGAGAACATGCAAACTCCACACAGAAAGATCCCGAGCCTGGATTTGAACCCAGGACTGCAGGAACTTCGTATTGTGAGGCAGACGCACTAACCCCTCTGCCACCGTGAAGCCCATACAACTATATAACAAAAATCAACAGTCAGCAGAAACGAAAACAGATGTTTATATTCCAAAACCGGAACCGGAAGTCGTTTTGAGGGAAAAAATGGGTCATATGTCCATCCATCCATCCATCTTCTTCCGTCGTATTATTTACATTAATCACCAAAAAGACAAATTCAGGATCACAATGTGTTCATGTTTAAATGCAGGACACATCACTTGACTGTTTTTCGAAACAGATCAGTCTGCAGGCTTAACTTTTAAAAAGCAACTTCTGGTTTTGGCGTCGCAATTTAAAAAAACAAAACGTTTTTGGTCTTTTTTTTTTTTAAAGGGGAACATTATCACAATTTCAAAAGGGTTAAAAACAAAAAAAATCAGTTCCCAGTGGCTTGTTTTATTTTTCGAAGTTTTTTTCAAAATTTTACACCTCCAGGAATAGCCCTAAATAAAGCTTTAAAGTGCCTTATTTTCGCTATCTTCGAAACCACTATCCATTTCCCTGTGACGTCATACAGTGCTGCCAATACAAACAACATGGTGGTTACCACAGCAAGATATAGCGACATTAGCTTGGATTCAGACTCGGATTTCAGCGGCTTAAGCGATTCAACAGATTACGCATGTATTGAAACAGATGGTCAGAGTATGGAGGCAGATAGCGAAAACGAAATTGAAGAAGAAATTGAAGCTATTGAGCGAATAGCTATTGATGCGATTCGGCCATAGCATGGGTGTACCTAATGAAGTGGCCCTTAGCATGGCTGCCTTATTAGCATCGCCGGTAAAATGTGCGGACCAAACGATCAGGACTTTCGCATCTTGTGACACTGGAGCAACTTAAATCCGTTGATTGGTAAGTGTTTGTTTCGCATTAAATGTGGGTATCTACTTTCAAATGTACATCCAGCTAGCGTAAATAGCATGATAGCATCGATTAGCATAGCATGTTAGCATCGATTAGCTGGCAGTCATGCCGTGACCAAATATGTTTGATTAGCACATAAGTCAACAACAACAACAAAACTCACCTTTGTGATTTTGTTGACTTAATCGTTGCAAATGCATCTGCAAGTTATCCATGCATCTCTGTGCCATGTCTGTCTTAGCATCGCCGGTAAAATGTGCAGACACTCTGGCAAATTCAATAGGGGTCTGGCGGAAGATTTCTTGCCAGTGGTGCAACTTGAATCCCTCCCTGTTAGTGTTGTTACACCCTCCGACAACACACCAACGAGGCATGATGTCTCCAAGGTTCCAAAAAATTGTCGAAAAAACGGAAAATAACAGAGCTGAGACCCGGTGTTTGTAATGTGAAAATGAATATGGCGGGTATGTTACCTCGGTGACGTCACGTTCTGACATCATGGCTAAAAGAGCGATAAACAGAAAGGCGTTTAATTTGCCAAAATTCACCCATTTAGAGTTCGGAAATCGGTTAAAAAAATACATGGTCTTTTTTCTGCACCATCAAGGTATATATTGACGCTTGCATAGGTTTGGTGATAATGTGCCCCTTTAATAAAATAAAAAAGCAAACCTTTTTTCACATCTAGTTATTGCATTTCGGAATTAAAAAAAAAAGAAAAAAATGTTTCCTTTCCTTTTTAATGAAAAATAAAATTCAAATAAAACAATATTTTTGTTAATCAATTAACGTATTTCCTTGAATTGCCGCCGGGGCGCTAATTAATTAAAAACCTCTTGTCACTCCTGCGCTTACCAAAGGCATGCGGTAAAAGTAAGCATGCGCTAATTATTTTAAAACCTCTTCTCACTCCGGCACTTACCAAAGGTATGCAGTAAAAATTTGAGTGTGATGTATGCTTGGACCTTAAATCTTACTGAATAGCTCTTAATCTTCTTCCCTTTATGCGATTTAAATTTACCGGTATTGAAATCATCCTCCTCCATTTTGAAAATGATGACAGGGGAAGTGTCACTCGTGACGTCACGAGTTTGACCAGGCAGTAATACTAAGCATGCGCTAATTATTTTGGGAAGCGAGTTTGACCCGGCAGTAATTCAAGGCAGGCGCATACTATATGTATTGTGGCAATTCAAGGAAATACGGTATCCATCCATCCATAATCAAAAACAAAATTCAGTGACCCAATCATAAACTTATCAATAAAGGCCACAGTTTGACACTTGGCACTATTTTGTTACACCTTATTAAGCATTTATTACATATGCCTTATTTGCGACCCTTAATTTTAAGAGGTTATCGTTGAATAGTCAACGTAATTTCAGAATTGTGTTTACATTGATTGTGTTTCATGGTTCTGTTGACATTTCCTATCCGTTTTACCTTCATAGCTCAGGGAGATTATACAAAGCAATGATAGAAAGGATAATGCAAGTATTATTTTGACTCGGTGGCCACATTTAGAGAAAAAAATCTGTCTGGGTGCCGGTATATCTATTTTTAGGGACACTAATACAAAACTTCACAACAATGTCTGATTGAATGCAAAAAACTTTATGACGGACCGCCTTAAAAAACCTAATGGAATTTTAAATTTTTCTATGAACGATAAAACACTGAATAATGACAAAATATGAATGTCTCAACCCCTTTCGATTGACATATTTTACAATTAAGTGAAACACAACAAAAATTCAACAAACAGTGAAATATGAACAAAGGGTACAAAATAAACCCATCTACAATCTGATACATCTGATATATCACTAAGCTTTAGAACTTTGTTGTGAATAGCTCTTTCCGCGTCTGTAGAAACGCTTCCCGCCCACACTGCTTGGTGCCTCGTCTTAGCTGCTGTGACGTAGATTACCTTAGTAACTAATTAGATTACCATAGTAACTAGTATATCATCCATAAGCGCAGATTCCAACCATTGAAATGCTTTGTATAGTTGAATACTTACGGTCATTAGAAAACATGACTGCACATCATAATGGTAGCTACAGTTTCCATCTTAAAGATCTAAAATAAATATGTGGGAATGTCCGGCGGGCCAGATTGAAAAGTTTAACGGGCCGCATGTGACCCCGGGGCCTCAATTTGCCCAGGTCTGAAGTAGAGTATTAATGTACCATAGTAGCAATATAAAATATAACATTTACAAAACTGTTTCAGGAAATTTGAATATTGTGACGAAGTCCTTTATTTTCTGTAATGCGACTAAAAACATGAAAATGTCATACATTCTGGATTCATTACACATCAACTGAAATATTGCAAGCCTTTTGTTGTTTTAATATTGCTGATTGTGGCATACAGTTTAAGAAAACTCAAATATCCTATCTCAAAATATTAGAATATCATGAAAAATTATACTAGCAGGCTATTTAACTAATCACTTGAATCGTCAAATTAACTCGAAATACCTGCAAGGGTTTCCCTGAGCCTTTAAAACCACTCAACTTGGTTCAGTAGACTAAATCACAAGTATGGGGAAGACTGCTGACCTGACCGCTGTCCAGAAGACCATCATTGACACCATCCTTCAGGAGGGTAAGACACAAAAATACATTTCTGAAAGAGCAGGCTGTTCATAGAGTGCAGTTTCAAAGCACATTCACAAAAAGTCTGTTGGAAGGAGGAAATGTGGCAGGAAACGCTGCACAACCAAGAGAGAGGACCACAGCCTTAACAGCATTGTAAGGAAGAGCCGTTTCCAGAATTTGGGGGAGCTTCAAAGACAGTGGACTGAAGTTGGAGTCCAGGCATCAAAAGCCACTGTTCACAGACGTGTCCGGGAAATGGGCTTTAATTGCCGTATTCCCATTGTCAAGCCACTCCTGAACTCAAGACAACGGAAGAAGCGTCTGACTTGGGCTATGGAAAAGAAGCACTGGACAGTTGCAGAGCGGTCCAGAGTCCTGTTTTCAGACAAAAGCAAGTTTTGAATTTCATTTGGAAGTCAAGGCGCTGGAGTCTGGAGGAAGGCTGGAGAGGAGCAAAATCCAAATTGCTTGAAAACCAGTGTGAAGTTCCCACAGTCAGTAATGGTTTTGGGGAGCCATGTCAGCTGCTGGTGTTGGTCCACTGTGTTTCATCAAGTCCAGAGTCAATGCAGCTGTGCACCAAGAGATTTTAAAACATTACATGCTTCCATCTGTTGAAAAGCTCTATGGAGATGATGATTTTATTTTCCAGCATGATCTAGCACCTGCTCACAGTGCCAAAACCACCAGTAACTGGTGTACTGACCATGGCATTACTGTCCTCGATTGGCCTGCCAAGTCCCCTGACCTGACCCCTATAGAGAATTTGTGGGGTATTGTGAAGAAAAAGCTCAAATACACCAGACCCAATAATGCAAATGAAATAAAGGCCGCTCTTGAAGCATCCTGGGCATCCATAACACCTCAGCAATCCCACAGGCTGATTGCCTCCATGCCACGCCGCATTGAGGCAGTAATCTGTGCAAAAGGATTCCCAACCAAGTACTGAATGCATTAATTGACATTTTCAAATGTTTGATTTTGTTTTGCTCTGATAAATAGCTCGGTTGGTAGAGTGGCCGTTCCAGCAACTTGAGGGTTGCAGGTTCGATTCCGGCTTGTGCCATCTTAGTTACTGCCGTTGTGTCCTTGGGCAAGACACTTTACCCACCTGCTCCCAGTGCCACCCACACTGGTTTAAATGTAACTTAGATATTGGGTGTCACTATGTAAAGCGCTTTGAGTCACTTGAGAAAAGCGCTATATAAATATAATTACTTAATTAAAAATAATTTTTTTTACCTGGTCTGAGGAAATATTCAAATTTTTTGAGATGGGATTTTTTAGTTTTCTTAAGCTGTATGCCATAATCAGCAATATTAAAATGATAAAAGGCTTGCAATATCTCAGTTGATGTGTAATGAATCCAGAATGTATGACATTTTCATGTTTTTAGTAACATTACAGAAAATAAAGGATTTTATCACAATATTATAATTTTCTGAACCAGTCCTGTATATAATATGTACATATTATATATACAGTATATATTATATACTAATATATTATTTTATTATATTATATTTTTATATAATATATACAGTATATACAAGATATAACACATCCCAATTACCATCCATCCATCCATCCATCCATTTCCTACCGCTTATTCCCTTTGGGGTCGCGGGGGGCGCTGGTGCCTATCTCAGCTACAATCGGGCAGAAGGCGGGGTACACCCTTGACAAGTCGCCACCTCATCGCAGAATTACATACATGTATGTGTATGTCAATTACATACTGAGTATGTAATTGACCGTAACCACCACTGGAGGGCAGTATTTCTCTTCAAGTGTCGCCTGGGGTTTACTTTGTCCTCCACTTCCAAGAACCTGAAACATAATCTTAAAAGGAAACAAGATGAGGCAATTCCTGAAGGATTTGTGTGTGAATGCTCCAATGCTGAAGTAGAACTAAAATCCTGGAGTATTTTTAGAATTGTTGAAAGCGAGCACACAATTCCTAAACAGGCTGAATATTTTGAAGAGGGAAAAGTTTAAATCAGAAGAAAAATGTGAGGAGTTGTGGAAACTTTGAAGAGGGTCCCACTCATTTCAATGGGAATTTCCCCCAAAATTGGGAGTTTCGGGAAAAGCGGGAAGTGTTTTGAAAATGGTAAATAAAAAAAATAAAAATACGTGACAATTCTGATTGAGTTGAAATGGTTGGTGTTGTAATTTTTCAAAATGGTCGAGAAAAATTGAAGTAGTAACATGTTGAATTGAGAAATCCATCCATCATCCATCCATTTTCTACCGCTTATTCCATTTTGGGGTTGCGGGGGGCGCTGGCGCCTATCTCAGCTACAATCGGGCGGAAGGCGGGGTACACCCTGGATCTCTATTACAATCCCCAAAGAGGCCACTTTAAGTTGACGACTCCTCTGTGTAGAAATCTTTATTTGTATTTGAATCACTTATTTTTCAACAAGTTTTTAGTTATTTCTATATCTTTTTTTCCAAATAGTTCAAGAAAGACCACTGCAAATGAGCAATATTTGGCACTGTTATACAATTTAATAAATCAGAAACTTATGACATAGTTCTGCGTTTTACTTCTTTATCTCTTTTTTTCAACCAAAAATGCTTTGCTCTGATTAAGGTGACTTGAATTAAAAAAATGTTCACAGGGGGTACATCACTGAAAAAAGGTTGAGAACCACTGGGTTAGGGTTTTTCTTTTCTTTGAAGAAGATTAAGTAATAATTCATTATGCAGATTAAGGTTGAACAAGACCACAGATTACATTTTTGTTTGTGTAAAAAACTGATATGAAAATATGGTTATGTCCAATGCTGTCTTTGTACTACTGACTCTGCTAATTTTTCTTCAGAGTCCATAGGTACGCCCCTATTTGGTCGTCAGTCCCGTCTTAAGAAGGAAGCCTAATCTCCCACACACCTGCTACGGCTGTGCCAAGCTATTAATACGTCTCCTGGTTGGGCCTTAGAGGTCAGAAGAGGATCCGCCTGGTGTCCGTCCTGGCTCAAAGGAAGCAACTTTCATGGAAAGCGGACCCGTTGATGAGCGGTCTGTGGAGAATTCAACTTAAACGTTCACCCAAAATGGATGGGAACCGGAAAGGTTTTTGAAGAATTCTTCAATGGAAGTGGTCCGCGTACAGGTAAGCATGACCGAGCATCCACATAATCATTACTAGTGGAGTTTGTTATGGAACATAAACATCCACAGCAAATAAGCAAGTATTTCACATATTACAATGTAGCCTATTTTATTTTTCCATTCCAAACATATTGTTCCTAATAAGCATAGTTTGATATATTGAGGTCGTCCCTGGTAATATTCAAAATATGTTCTGGACTCCTTAGTCTCCATATTTTTTCTTACTCGCAAGTGTTACCATATCTGAGTTATTGTGAAGTATTGACAGAAGTACATTTCACTCACTAATCGTGTTACAAAAGAGGTCAGTTAGAATAATACATAACGTTGGTTATGGAGAACCTTCACACCCTTTATTTGTTGAATTTAAATAGTGAAATTCGATGATTTGGTGCGTTTGCAAACTGCTAAAATTATGCACAAAGCAAATTATAACCTCTGAAAATACAACAACTCTTAACAAAAGAGAATCATAACCTAAGAGAAAAATGTAATTAAAACATATGTATGCACGTCCATCCATCCATCCATCATCTTCCGCTTATCCGAGGTCGGGTCGCGGGGGCAACAGCCTAAGCAGTGAAACCCAGACTTCCCTCTCCCCAGCCACTTCGTCTAGCTCTTCCCGGGGGATCCCGAGGCGTTCCCAGGCCAGCCGGGAGACATAGTCTTCCCAACGTGTCCTGGGTCTTCCCCGTGGCCTCCTACCGGTTGGACGTGCCCTAAACACCTCCCTAGGGAGGCGTTCGGGTGGCATCCTGACCAGATGCCCGAACCACCTCATCTGGCTCCTCTCGATGTGAAGGAGCAGTGGCTTTACTTTGAGTTCCTCCCGGATGGCAGAGCTTCTCACCCTATCTCTAAGGGAGAGCCCCGCCACACGGCGGAGGAAACTCATTTCGGCCGCTTGTACCCGTGATCTTATCCTTTCGGTCATGACCCAAAGCTCATGACCATAGGTGAGGATGGGAACGTAGATCGACCGGTAAATTGAGAGCTTTGCCTTCCGGCTCAGCTCCTTCTTCACCACAACGGATCGGTACAACGTCCGCATTACTGTTGACGCCGCACCGATCCGCCTGTCGATCTCACGATCCACTCTTCCCCCACTCGTGAACAAGACTCCTAGGTACTTGAACTCCTCCACTTGGGGCAGGGTCTCCTCCCCAACCCGGAGATGGCACTCCACCCTTTTCCGGGCGAGAACCATGGACTCGGACTTGGAGGTGCTGATTCTCATTCCGGTCGCTTCACACTCGGCTGCGAACCGATCCAGCGAGAGCTGAAGATCCCGGTCAGATGAAGCCATCAGGACCACATCATCTGCAAAAAGCAGAGACCTAATCCTGCAGCAACCAAACCGGAACCCCTCAACGCCTTGACTGCGCCTAGAAATTCTGTCCATAAAAGTTATGAACAGAATCGGTGACAAAGGACAGCCTTGGCGGAGTCCAACCCTCACTGGAAATGTGTTCGACTTACTGCCGGCAATGCACGTATAACACTTAAAATGTTTAGTATCAGTATATATCAGTATGTGGAACTATATAATGAACTATATAGTTTACACCATGGAGATGTGTAAACTAAAAAAATGGTTTGATGCTAATAAATTAGCATTAAACCTAAATAAAACTAACTTTATGTTATTTGGAAATAAGAGAAATGCTATAGATGTAAAATTATATATAGACAATGTTAGTATAGAAAGAGTAAACAAAATCAAATTTTTGGGTGTGAATGTTGTCTGTCTATCTGTGTTGGCCCTGCGATGAAGTGGCGACTTGTCCAGGGTGTACCCCGCCTTCCGCCCGATTGTAGCTGAGATAGGCGCCAGCGCCCCCCGCGACCCCGAAAGGGAATAAGCGGTAGAAAATGGATGGATGGATAGATCTTGGACCACAGGATCTGCTGGAAGTCACACATTACATACATCAAAGGGAAGTTGGCGAGAAGTATTGCTGTCCTGGGTAAAACAAGGCACATTCTTCATCAAAAAACATTACACACTCTTTATTATACACTTGTTTTACCATATTTGAGTTACTGTCTAGAAGTTTGGGGAAATACATACAGGACGAACATCCAACCACTGTTCATAATGCAAAAAAGGGCCATCAGACTGATACATAACACAGGACCCCGAGAACACACGAATGGATTATTTATAAAAACATTTGATTTAAAACTACCAGATCTCATCCAACTCAAGACTGCCCAAATGATTTATAAAGCAAGTAAAGATTTACTTCCAACAGGGTTACAGAGAAGATTTTTACAGAGAGAAGGGAATTATAATTTAAGAGGAGAACTACTTTTTAAGATCCAATATTGTAGAACAACGCAGAAACGAATGAGTATAACAATAGCAGGGGTTAAAATATGGAACTGTTTAAAGGATGATATAAAAGACAGCACCAACATAAACCAGTTTAAAAATATTTTTAAATCATTTATCATTAGTAAATATAAGAAAGAAGAGCAAACATTGTTTTAGAAAGACAATAATATATAATATGTATATAAATACAATTTATGATTTCATAATTATACATATAGGTTATATTAAAATGTATATATTACCACTTTATATGGAATTTAAATAAATTGTGTATATATAATATATATGTATATATATATATATATATATATATATATATATATATAAGTGTACAAATGTATATGTTTGATTTAAATGTTAAACTGTGTATATGAGACGTGTGCTACATATATGTTCAATCAATCAATGTTTATTTATATAGCCCCAAATCACAAATGTCTCAAAGGACTGCACAAATCATTACGACTACAACATCCTCGGAAGAACCCACAAAAGGGCAAGGAAAACTCACACCCAGTGGGCAGGGAGAATTCACATCCAGTGGGACGCCAGTGACAATGCTGACTATGAGAAACCTTGGAGAGGACCTCAAATGTGGGCAACCCCCCCCCCCTCTAGGGGACCGAAAGCAATGGATGTCGAGCGGGTCTAACATGATACTGTGAAAGTTCAATCCATAGTGGCTCCAACACAGCCGCGAGCGTTCAGTTCAAGCGGATCCAAGACCGCAGCGAGAGTCCCGTCCACAGGAAACCATCTCAAGCGGATCAGCAGCGTAGAGACGTCCCCAACCGATACAGGCGAGCGGTCCATCCTGGGTCCCGACGAGCGGTCCATCCTGGGTCTCGACTCTGGACAGCCAGTACTTCATCCATGGTCATCGGACCGGACCCCCTCCACAAGGGAGGGGGGGACATAGGAGAAAGAAAAGAAGCGGCAGATCAACTGGTCTATGTTGCTTATATATTGCTTAAAAAAAGTAATATAAGTGAAGCATGTTTTAGATTTGATATATTTTTGAATCTTGTTCTTGTTGTGATGGGGTAGGTTTATATAAGCGTTGCTTCAACCTACACCCTTTCGGCTCAATCATTGCTCAAAAATGAGTGTTTTTTTGTTTTCCTTTTTTTTTTTGTTGTTCTTTGTTTTATGTGAAGATTGCCGAAAATATATAAATAAATGTATTAATCAAATAGATAAATAAACAAAGTACCAATATGATCCAATTTAAGAAACTGTTCAAACAAAGTGTTCACAAAATTCAAGGTAGAAAAATCCTGATACACATTTCGATAATTTTGATTACTCAACGATTTATTAATCAGAACTTTATTCAGTTTTTACTCATGTATTTAATATGTACTTATTTATTTACAGTACTCACTGTTGTATTACAGATTGAATACAAACAAATGTGTTAGAAATTGCTATATGAAAGGAAAATAAGATCTGCTTCTTCCTACTACTTTTCAGTAGTTAAAATAATTGAAAAGACATGACGTACCATATCGTAACTGTTCGAAACAAATTAACACCATAGACCTATTTGTGACAAAAGTCCAGCTGAAAATAGAAATGTCTGATAATATCGGACTGCCGTGATTGTCGGCTGATAAATGCTTTAATTTGGAATATTGGAAATTATCGGTTTCAAAATTATCGGTATCGGTTTCCAAAAGTAATATTTATGACTTTTTTAAAATGCCGCTGTGTACACGGACGTAGGGAGAGGTACAGAGCGCCAATTAACCTTAAAGGCACTGCCTTTGGGTGCCAGCCAGGCTTTTCACACACACAAGTGAATGCAAGGCGTATAGCCATACAGGTCACACTGATGGTGGCCATATAAACAAGTTTAACACTGTTAGAAATGTGCGCCACACTGTGAACCCACACCAAACAAGAATGACAAGCACATTTCGGGAGAACATCCGCACCGTAACACAACATAAACACAACAGAACAATTAGCCAGAACCCCTTGCAGTACTAACTCTTCCGGGACAGTGCAATATACCCCCTGTCTCCCACCCCCAACTCCGTCCACCTCAACATCCTCATGCTCTTTCAGGGAGACAATGTCCCAGATTCCAAGCTGCTAGTATGAGTGAGGCATGTTAAAAAAAATAATGCACTTTGTGTCTTCTATAATAAATATTGACATCAACGTCCCACATACACACTCAGTATGTTTACATGCACTAAAACAGTCATTTTTGCCGTAATTTGGTTGAAAATAGCTCTGTAAAAACAATAATAATAATAACCTTAAAGGCTTACTGAAACCCACTACTACCAACCACGCAGTTTGATAGTTTATATATCCATCCATCCATTTTTCTACCGCTTATTCCCTTTTGGGGTTGCGGGGGGCGCTGGCGCCCATCTCAGCTACAATCTGGGGGAAGGCGGAGTACACCCTGGACAAGTCGCCACCTCATCGCAGGGTTTATATATATCAATGATGAAATCTTAAAGGGGAACATTATCACCAAACCTATGCAAGCGTCAATATATACCTTGATGTTGCAGAAAAAAGACCATGTATTTTTTTTGCCGATTTCCGAACTCTAAATGGGTGAATTTTGGCAAATTAAACGCCTTTCTGTTTATCGGTCTTTTAGCGATGACGTCAGAATGTGACGTCACCGAGGTAACACACCCGCCATATTCATTTCCACATTACTAACACCGGGTCTCAGCTCTGTTATTTTCCGTTTTTTCGACTATTTTTTGGAACCTTGGAGACATCATGCCTCGTCGGTGTGTTGTCGGAGGGTGTAACAACACTAACAGGGAGGGATTCAAGTTGCACCACTGGCAAGAAATCTGCCGCCAGACCCTCATTGAATGTACCAGAGTGTCTTCACATTTGACCGGCGATGCTAAGACAGACATGGCACAGAGATGTATGGATAACCTGCAGATGCATTTGCAACGATTAAGTCAACGAAATCACAAAGGTGAGTTTTGTTGACGTTGTTGACTTATGTGCTTATCAGACATATTTGGTCACGGCATGACTGCCAGCTAATCGATGCCAACATGCTACGCTAATCGATGCTAACATGCTATTTACGCTAGCTGTATGTACAATTGAAACAAGATACCCACATTTAATGCGAAACAAACACTTACCGATCGACGGATTAAAGTTGCTCCAGTGTCACAAGATGCGAAAGTCCTGATCGTTTGGTCCGCACATTTTACCGGCGATGCTAATAAGGCAGGCATGCTATGGGCCAATTCATTAGGTACACCCACGCTATAGCCGAATAGCGTCAATAGCTATTCGCTCAATAGCTTCAATTTCTTCTTCAATTTCGTTTTCGCTATCTGCCTCCATACTCCGACCATCTGTTTCAATAAATGCGTAATCTGTTGAATCGCTTAAGCCGCTGAAATCAGAGTCTGAATCCGAGCTAATGTCGCTATATCTTGCTGTGGTAACCGCCATGTTGTTTGTACTGGCAGCCCTGTATGACGTCACAGGGAAATGGATAGTGGTTTCGAAGATAGCGAAAATAAGGCACTTTAAAGCTTTATTTAGGGATATTCCGGGACCGGTAAAATTTTGAAAAAAAACTTCAAAAAATACAACAAGCCACTGGGAACTGATTTTTATTGTTTTTAACCCTTTTGAAATGGTGATAATGTTCCCCTTTAACATTGCAACACATCCCAATACGGCCGGTTTAGTTTACTAAATTACAATTAAAAATTTCCCACGAAGTTTCCTGTTGAAAACGTCGCGGAATGAAGACCAAATGATGACGTGTGCGCGTGACGTTATTGGTTGGAGGAGATATATTAGCGCAGCACGACTTGCGGCTAAAAGTCGTCTCTTTTCATCGCGCAATTACACAGTATTTTGGACATTTGTGTTGCTGAGTCTTTTGCAATTTGTTCAATTAATAATGGAGAAGTCAAAGTGGAAAGATGGAGGTGGGAAGCTTTAGTCTTTAGCCACACAAACACATGGTGTGTCCTTGTTTAAAATTCCCGGAGATGAAGCTTTACTATGGATCAGAGCGGTCAAGCGAACATGGATCCCAACCACTTGTCAACCGGCAGGTTTCAGGAGGAAAATTGTGGTAAAACGTCGCCTCTTACCGGAGATCAGCCGTGATTTTCCTCAGAGACTGGCGTCAACACACCCGTGGACACACCCTATCAGGTACTATTTAACTCACTAAAACACTAGAAACAGAATAGAAAGATAAGGGATTTCCTAGAATTATCCTAGTACATGTGTCTAAAAACATCTGAATCGCTCCCAATGCAATCACCTTTTTTTTTTCTTTTTCTAGTCCTTCACTGTCAAAATCCTCATCCACAAATCTTTCATCCTCGCTCAAATTAATGGGGACATTGTCGCTTTCTCGGACCGAATCGCTCTAGCTGCTGGTGGCTATGATTATAAACAAAGTGAGGATGTGAGGAGCCCTCACACCGGTGACATCATCGTCTGCTACTTCCGGTACAGGCGAGGCTTTTTTATAAGCGACCAAAAGTTGCGAACTTTATCGTCGATGTTCTCTACTAAATCCTTTCAGCAAAAATATGGCAATATCGCAAAATGATCAAGTATGACACATAGAATGGACCTGCTATCCCCGTTTAAATAAGAAAATCTCATTTCAGTAGGCCTTTAAGCGTGTTTCGGAGATTTCAAGAAGGTAACAAATACAAAAATGTATGTGTGCATGCTCAAAGTGGGGAAACTGCATGAATAAATGCAAATCTGTAAACGAATGACATTTGCACTACGCACTTAATATGATTTGAAGCATAGAGCGCTCAACAATAACACTAATAATATTTTCCCTGTGTTGTTTTCTACAGCGTCTGGATTCAATCTGAAGGTTGATGTCATTATGGGAGATTTAATATGAAGATTCAATAAGAAAAAAGGCTCCTCATGCTGCAGTTATCCAACCTCAGGGGACAGGTATTGGAATAACCAGGTGCAGATTGATGTTGGTGTATTGCGTGTGCACCGGAGCAGTGCAGCCTTGGATCCACCGTGGAACCAGAACCCGCAGGGGCGGCCAGCCTATGGGGCGGAGCCGCTCCAAGCCGGCAACTACTCGCTTGTGTTGCTTATTCAGCTCAGCCTGCTCTCCTTTGACCTGTTTGTCAACTCCTTCAGCGAGCTGCTGAGGCACGAACAAGCGGTCCAGATGATACTGTTCATGTAAGTTCCACAGAGAAACATGGTCATGGTCAACCTAAATCCCTTCCATGTCTCTAACGAGCGTCTTTTAATGCTAGCATTCAGGACATCGCCATCCTCTTCAACCTCATCATCATTCTCTTGATGCTGTTCAACACGTACGTGTTCCAGGTCGGTCTGGTGGCCGTATTGTTGGAGAGGTTTAGAGCGCTGCTAATGCTCTCTGCCCTCTATCTGACCTTCAGTGTAATACTCCATTCCTGGATCATGGTAAGTGGGAGCAGTGATTTTGCACAAACACAATACATTCATTTCCGTTTGAATGTCTGAGGGAAAACTATACTTGAAAAAAACACAATTTGCCCATTGCCCACAATCCCTAACTCTTTTATGTGCATTCTAAATAATGAAAACGGGTTAGTAAGAGGCGGCTAACAATGCAGGTAATTGGAAGTCATCTACTCTGCCTATAAAGCCATCTAAAAAATATCCAAAAACAATGTGAAATACACATACCATATTTTTCGGACTATGGAGCCAAACCCACAAAATTTTTGAAAAAAAAAAAAATTCCATATGTTAGCCGCACCAGACTATAAAGCCGCTGATTTATATGTTGTGAAAGGAATTATTCACGCAAGAATATTTTGTAAATGTTTATTTACATACCTTAATTTGTTGTGTTTAACTAAGAGGAGATGGCGGCAGATTAACACCAGGTGGAAATAGTGTACAAAGATGTATTTTATATAAAGTAAATATATATATATATATATAATAAGAATAACAAACAATTCCAATGAATAAACCAAGGAAATGAAGTGTGACAAAAACTCAAGTGTGTATGGTGTAAGACTATGTGTGTAGATTAGCTGGAGTGTTTCTTACAAAAGTGTTGGAGGTGCGTGTTGAGAGACGCGGTGCAGTCCGACAAGGGCAAGACAGGCAGGGTAGTCCATGGGCGGAAGCAAGGAGTCAAAAACCAGAAGAGCACGAGGAAGTCAGGGAAGATCCGGAAGCACATGACACACAGCGTGACTCGAGGATGGACACAGGGGAGGTACGGAAGGCTATACTCTGGCCTCGGCATGCCAAGTTCTGCACGCTTATGAAGGCAGGTCCATCATTAAGGGCAGGCGCAGTGATTGATTACAGCTGGCGGGGCCGCTGCAGGGCGGAGTCGCGCGCGGCCCACTGGAGCGCACAGACGGATGAGCGCCGCCGGCAAGGGTCTAAGCTGTAATATGAGTTGTTGCCAAACAGTGCCTGTAACACGGCAGTAAAACGGCCGATCAAACAAAACAGAAGTCATCGTCATGGACCCATTAGCTACGGAAGCTAGCTCTCCAGTCAGCTAAACAGACTCAATAACTCCACCGTGACATTTTTCCACAATACCGAACACGTCTTTCTCTTTAATGTGCATTCTAATAAATGAAAAACGGCTAGTAAGAGGCGGCTAACAATGTAGGTAATTGGGAGTCATCTACTCTGCCTATAAAGCCATCTAAAAAATATCCAAAAACAATGTGAAATACATACACCGAATTTGTCGGGATGGGAGTCATCTACTCTGCCTATAAAGCCATCTAAAAAATATCCAAAAACAATGTGAAATACATACACCGAATTTGTCGGGACTATGCAGCCAAACCCACAACATTTTCGAAAAAAAATAATATTTTACATATATTAGCTGCACCGGACTATAAAAACGCAGATCTATATGTTGTGAAAGGAATTATTTACGCAAAAATATTTTGTAAATGTTTATTTACATACCTTAATTGTTGCCAAACAGTGCCTGTAACACGGCAGTAAAACGGCCGATCAAACAAAACAGAAGTCATCGTCATGGACCCACTAGCTGCGGACGCTAGCTCTCCAATCAGCTAATCAGACCCAATAACTCCATCTTGACGTTTTGGTGAATTTACGAAACTGAAACAAAACCAACAGAATGGCACTGTAAGTTATTAATACTAACACAGACACTTGTAAACGTGTTAGCATATTAGCTAATGTCTGAGGGAAAACTATACCTAAAAAACCCACAATTTGCCCATCATCCACAATCCCTAACACGTCTTTCTCTTTAATGTGCATTCTAAATAATGAAAATCAGCTAATAAGTGGCGGCTAACAATGCAGATAATTGGGAGTCATCTACTCTGCCTATAAAGGCGTCTAAAAAAACATCCAAAAACAATGTGAAATACATACACCAAATTTTTCGGACTATGCAGCCAAACCCACAAAATTTTAGAAAAAAAAAATATTTTACATATATTAGCCGCACCAGACTATAAAGCTGCAGATCTATATGTTGTGAAAGGAATTATTTACGCCAAAATATTTTGTAAATGTTTATTAACATACCTTAATTGTTTCCAAACAGTGCCTGTAACACGGCAGTAAAACGGCCGATCAAACAAAACAGAAGTCATCGTCATGGACCCACTAGCTGCGGATGCTAGCTCTCCAATCAGCTAAACAGACTCAATAATTCCACGGAGACGTTTTGGTGAATTTACGAAACCGAAACAAAACCAACAGAATGCCATTTTATGTTAATAATACTCACAAAGACACTTGTAAACATGTTAGCATATTAGCTAATGTCTGAGGGAAAACTATACTTAAAAAAAACACAATTTCCCCCATATCCACAATCCCTAAGACGTCTTTCTTTTTAATGTGCATTCTAAATAATAATAAACGGTTAGTTAGTGGCGGCTAACAATGCAGGTAATTGGGAGTCATCTACTCTGCCTATGAAGCCATCTAAAAATATCCAAAAACAATGTAAAAATACATACACCGAAGAAGAAAAATATGTTTTCCATATATTAGTCGCACCAGACTATAAAGCCGCAGATTTATATGTTGTGAAAGGAATTATTCACGCAAAAATATTTTGTAAATGTTCATTTACATACCTTAATTGTTGCCAAACAGTGCCTGTAAAACGGCAGTAAAACGGCCGATCAAACAAAACAGAAGTCCTCATCATGGACCCATTAGCTGCGGACGCTAGCTCTCCAATCAGCTTATCAGACTCAATAACTCCATTTTGACGTTTTGGTGAATTTATGAAACTGAAACAAAACCAACAGAATGGCACTGTAAGTTATTAATACTAACACAGACACTTGTAAACGTGTTAGCATATTAGCTAATGTCTGAGGGAAAACTATACCTAAAAAACCCACAATTTGCCCATCATCCACAATCCCTAACACGTCTTTCTCTTTAATGTGCATTCTAAATAACGAAAAACGGTTAGTAAGTGGCGGCTAACAATGCAGATAATTGGGAGTCATCTACTCTGCCTATAAAGCCGTCTTAAAAAACATCCAAAAACAATGTGAAATACGTATACCAAATTTTTTGGACTATGAACCCAAACCAACTAAATTTTAGAAGAATAAGGAAGTGGAAAACTAGGAACCGGAAGAGTCCAAAACAAACAGAAAACACAAAAGGACTCAAAAACCGAAATCCAAATGTGATCCGGGAAGCGGATCACAACAATGGCTAAAATAAAGAAAAATGTGATTTATGTTGTATTTACTCAGGATTTCTTTTCATCCCATTATTTATATTGTGTTAAAAACAAAGTCAACAGTGACGCTTGTCTATATTTACAGAATCTGCGATGGCTAAATACCAACAGATTTATTTGGACAGATGGCCTTCAGGTGCTGTTTGTGTTCCAAAGAGCCGGTAAGACATTTACTCTTCTTCAAAATGCAAACTTAATGTAAAATTAGATGAGGCAATTCCTGAAGGAATTGTGTGTGAATGTTCCAATGCTGAAGTTGAACTGAAGTGCTGACAGAAAGTTTTATGAATGTAAGAATGGTTTGATTGTTGAAATGGTTTCAATGTTAAAGAGTTTGAATTTCCAGGAAAAACAGAATTAGGTTTGAAACTTGGGAAAGTGATAGTTGGATGAGTGGAATATGTTGATGTTGGAATGGTTTGAATAGGTTGAAAAATGTGCAAAGTTGAAAACATTGACAATTCATTTTAAATGGGGGGAAAATGTCCCTGAAAACTGGGAATTTTTGGAAATCCGCGATTTAAAAAATATTGTTACAGGAGAGCACACAATTTTGAACAGGCTGAATATTGTGGAGTTGGAACGGTTTGAATCGGATGAAAAATGTGGGAGTTGCGGAACTTAGGAAAATGTCTCATTCTTTTCAATGGGAATTTCATGGAAATTTTGCGAAAATGTTAAAATACTTGAATGTTCTGAAGGAGTTGAAATGGTTTGTGTTGGACTTTTTTAAATGATCGAGAAACGTTGAAGTAGCAAAATGTTTAATTGACAAATGGTATGGAATTTCGGGAAAACCGGGAAATTTTTCCAGTTAATAAAACAACTTAGTTTTTTGTCCTGATTAAGAGGAATGTTTAGACGGTGGAACGGTTGAAGTGGGTTGAAAAATGTGGAAGGAGTAGTTGACAGGATAAAGGATCAAAAAAGGGTTTGAAAAAAAAGGGAATTCTGGGAATTTCTGAATTTGTTTTGGACTTGTAAAAAGGATAGTTTGAATTTCCAGGATGAGTGGAATATGTTGAAGGTGGAATGGTTTGAATCGGATGAAAATTGTGGAAATGGTGGAAGTTTGAAAAATGGCCAATTCATTTTGAATGGGGAAAATATCCCTAAAACTGGGAATTCTTGGAAATCTGGGAATTTTGAAAAAATGTTTCACGCTGAATATTGTGGTGTTGGAACGGTTTGAAACGGATGAAAAAAGTGGGAGTTGCGGAACTTTGAAAAATGTCCCATTCATTTCAATGGGAATTTCATGGAAAGTTCAGGAAAAGCGAGATTTTTTTGGGAAAATGTTAAAATATGTGAATGTTCTGAAGAAGTTAAAATGGTTTGTGTTGGAATTTTTTTAATGATCGAGAAACGTTGAAGTAGTAACATTTTTAATTGACAAATGGTATGGAATTTCGGGAAAACCGGGAAATTTTTCCAGTTAATAAAACAACTTAGTTTTTTGTCCTGATTAAGAGGAATGTTTGGGCGGTGGAACGGTTGAAGTGGGTTGAAAAATGTGGAAGGAGTAGTTGACAGGAAAAAGGATCAAAAAAGGGTTTGAAAAAAAGGGAATTCCTGGTATTTTTTTGAACTTGTAAAAATGATAGTTTGAATTTCCAGGATGAGTGGAATGTGTTGAAGGTGGAATGGTTTGAATCGGATGAAAATTGTGGAAATGGTGGAAGTTTGAAAAATGGTCGATTTATCTTTAATGGGGAAAAATGTCTTTAAAAACTGGGAATTCTTGGAAATGTGGGAATTTTGAAAAAATGTTCCACGCTGAATATTGTGGTGTTGGAACGGTTTGAAACGGATGAAAAAAAGTGGGAGTTGCGGAATGGGAATTTCATGGAAATTTCGGGAAAAGCGAGATTTTTGGGCGGAAAATTTTAGAATACGTGAATGTTCTGAATGAGTTGAAATGGTTTGTGTTGGCATTTTTTAAATCGATCGAGAAACGAAGTAATAACATTTTTAATTGACAAATGGTATTATGGAATTTCGGGAAAACCGATAAATTTTTCCAGTTAAAAATATAACTTAATTTTTTGTCCTGATTAAGAGGAATGTTTAGACGGTGGAACGGTTGAAGTGGGTTGAAAAATGTAGTTGCCAGAAAAATGGATCAAAAAAGGGTTTGAAAAAAAGGGAATTCTTGGAATTTTTTTTGAACTTGTAAAAATTATAGTTTGAATTTCCAGGATGAGTGGAATATGTTAAAGGTGGAATGGTTTGAATCGGTTGAAAATTGTGGAAATGGTGGAAGTTTGAAAAATGGTCAATTTATCTTTAATGGGGAAAATGTCTTTAAAAACTGGGAATTCTTGGAAATCTGGGAATTTTGAAAAAATGTTGCACGCTGAATATTGTGGTGTTGGAACGGTTTGAAACGGATGAAAAAAGTGGGAGTTGCGGAATGGGAATTTCATGGAAATTTCGGGAAAACGGAGATTTTTTGGTAAAATGTTAAAATACGTGAATGTTCTGAATAAGTTCAAATGGTTTGTGTTGGAATTTTTTAAATGATCGAGAAACGTTGAAGTAGTAACATTTTTAATTGACAAATGGTATTATGGAATTTCTGGAAACCCGGGAATTTTTCTAGTTAAAAAAAACAACTTAGTATTTTGTCCTGATTAAGAGGAATGTTTAGACGGTGGAACGGTAGAATTGGGTTGAAAAATGTGGAAGGAGTAGTTGCCAGAAAAAAGGATCAAAAAATGGTTTGAAAAAAAGGGAATTCCTGAAATTTTTTTGAACTTGTAAAAATGATAGTTTGAATTTCCAGGATGAGTGGAATATGTTGAAGGTGGAATGGCTTGAATCGGTTGAAAATTGTGGAAATGGTGGAAGTTTGAAAAATGGTCAATTCATCTTGAATGGGGAAAATGTCCCTAAAACTGGGAATTCTTGGAAATCTGGGAATTTTGAAAAAATGTTGCACGCTGAATATTGTGGTGTTGGAACGGTTTGAAACGGATGAAAAAAGTGGGAGTTGCGGAACTTTGAAAAATGTCCCATTCATTTCAATGGGAATTTCATGGAAATTTCGGGAAAAGCGAGATTTTTTGGGGAAAATGTTAAAATACGTGATTGTTCTGAATGAGTTGAAATGGTTTGTGTTGGAATTTTTTAAATCGATCGAGAAACGTTGAAGTAATAACATTTTTAATTGACAAATGGTATTATGGAATTTCTGGAAAACTGGGAAATTTTTCTAGTTAAAAAAACAACATAGTTTTTTGTCTAAATTAAGAGGAATGTTTGGACGGTGGAACGGTTGAAGTGGGTTAAAAAATGTGGAAAGAGTAGTCGCCAGAAAAAAGGGTTTGAAAAAATGGGAATTCTGAGAATTCCTGGATTTTTTTTGAATTGGAAAAATTATAGTTTGAATTTCCAGGATGAGTGGAATATGTTGAAGGTGGAATGGTTTGAATGGGCTGAAAAATGTGGAAATGGTGGAAGTTTGGCCAATTCATCTTGAATGGGGAAAATGTCACCGAAAACTGAGAATTCTTGGAAATCCTGATATTTAAAAAAAAATTTGAACTGGAACACACAATTTTGAACAGGCTGAATATTTTGGAGTTGGAACGGTCCCGTTCATTTCAATGGGAATTTTAGGGAAATTTCGTGAAAAACGGGAATTTTGGGGAAAATGTTAAAAGACTTAAATGTTCTGAATGAGTTGAAATGGTTGGTGTTGGCATTTTTTAAATCGATTGAGAAACAAAGTAGTAACATTTTTAATTGACAAATGGTATTAAGGAATTTCGGTAAAACCGGGAATTTTTTCCAGTTAAAAAAACAACTTTGTTTTTTTGTCCTGATTAAGAGGAATTTTGCGACGGTGGAACGGTTGAGCTGCAACCTCTCTGAGCTGCAACCTTATCGTGGTAGAGGAGTTTGCGTGTCCCAATGATCCTAGGAGCTATGTTGTCCGGGGGCATAAAGCCCCCTGGTAGGGTCTCCCAAGGCAAACAGGTTCTAGGTGAGGGATCAGACAAAGAGCAGCTCGAAGACCTTTATGAAGAAGAAACATCATGGACCCAGATTTCCCTCGCCCGGACGCGGGTCACCGGGGCCCCCCTCTGGAGCCAGGCCCGGAGGTGGGGCACGATGGCGAGCGCCTGGTGGCCGGGCCTGTTCCCATGGGGCACAGCCCGAAGAGGCAACGTGGGTCACCCCTCCGATGGGCTCACCACCCATAGCAGGGGCCATAGAGGTCGGGTGCATTGTGAGCTGGGCGACAGCCGAAGGCAGGGCACTTGGCGGTCCGATCCTCGGCTACAGAAGCTAGCTCTTGGGACGTGGAACGTCACGTCACTGGGGGGGAAAGAGCCTGAGCTAGTGCGCGAAGTCGAGAAATTCCGGCTGGATATAGTCGGACTCACTTCGACGCACAGCAAGGGCTCTGGAACCACTTCTCTCGAGAGGGATTGGACCCTCTTCCACTCTGGCGTTGCCGGCAGTGAGAGGCGACGGGCTGGGGTGGCAATTCTTGTTTCCCCCCGGCTCAAAGCCTGTACGTTGGAGTTCAACCCGGTGGACGAAAGGGTAGCCTCCCTCCGCCTTCGGGTGGGGGGACGGGTCCTGACTGTTGTTTGTGCTTATGCACCAAACAGCAGTTCAGAGTACCCACCCTTTTTGGGAACGCTCGAGGGAGTACTGGAAAGTGCTCCCCCGGGTGATTCCCTTGTCCTACTGGGAGACTTCAACGCTCACGTTGGCAACGACAGTGAAACCTGGAGAGGCGTGATTGGGAAGAATGGCCGCCCGGATCTGAACCCGAGTGGTGTTTTGTTATTGGACTTTTGTGCTCGTCACGGATTGTCCATAACAAACACCATGTTCAAGCATAAGGGTGTCCATATGTGCACTTGGCACCAGGACACCCTAGGCCGCAGTTCCATGATCGACTTTGTAGTTGTGTCATCGGATTTGCGGCCTCATGTTATGGACACTCGGGTGAAGAGAGGGGCGGAGCTTTCTACCGATCACCACCTGGTGGTGAGTTGGCTGCGATGGTGGGGGAGGATGCCGGACAGACCTGGGAGGCCCAAACGCATTGTGAGGGTCTGCTGGGAACGTCTGGCAGAGTCTCCTGTCAGACAAAGTTTCAATTCCCACCTCCGGAAGAACTTTGAACATGTCACGAGGGAGGTGCTGGACATTGAGTCCGAGTGGACCATGTTACGCACCTCTATTGTCGAGGCGGCAGATCGGAGCTGTGGCCGCAAGGTAGTTGGTGCCTGTCGGGGCGGCAATCCTAAAACCCCTTGGTGGACACCAGCGGTGAGGGATGCCGTCAAGCTGAAGAAGGAGTCCTATCGGGTCCTTTTGGCTCATAGGACTCCGGAGGCAGTGGACAGGTACCGACAGGCCAAGCGGTGTGCAGCTTCAGCAGTCGCGGAGGCAAAAACTCGGACATGGGAAGAGTTCGGGGAAGCCATGGAAAACGACTTCCGGACGGCTTCGAAGCGATTCTGGACCACCGTCCGCCGCCTCAGGAAGGGGAAACAGTGCACTATCAACACCGTGTATGGTGCGGATGGTGTTCTGCTGACCTCGACTGCGGATGTTGTGGATAGGTGGAAGGAATACTTCGAAGACCTCCTCAATCCCACCAACACGTCTTCCTATGAGGAAGCAGTGCCTGGGGAATCTGTGGTGGACTCACCTATTTCTGGGGCTGAGGTCGCTGAGGTAGTTAAAAAGCTCCTCGGTGGTAAGGCCCCAGGGGTGGACGAGAACCGCCCGGAGTTCCTTAAGGCTCTGGATGCTGTGGGGCTGTCTTGGTTGACAAGACTTTGCAGCATCGCGTGGACATCGGGGGCGGTACCTCTGGATTGGCAGACCGGGGTGGTGGTTCCTCTCTTTAAGAAGGGGGACCGGAGGGTGTGTTCCAACTATCGTGGGATCACACTCCTCAGCCTTCCCGGTAAGGTTTATTCAGGTGTACTGGAGAGGAGGCTACGTCGGATAGTCGAACCTCGGATTCAGGAGGAACAGTGTGGTTTTCGTCCTGGTCGTGGAACTGTGGACCAGCTCTATACTCTCGGCAGGGTTCTTGAGGGTGCATGGGAGTTTGCCCAACCAGTCTACATGTGCTTTGTGGACTTGGAGAAGGCATTCGACCGTGTCCCTCGGGAAGTCCTGTGGGGAGTGCTCAGAGAGTATGGGGTATCGGACTGTCTTATTGTGGCGGTCCGTTCCCTGTACGATCAGTGCCAGAGCTTGGTCCGCATTGCCGGCAGTAAGTCGAACACATTTCCAGTGAGGGTTGGACTCCGCCAAGGCTGTCCTTTGTCACCGATTCTGTTCATAACTTTTATGGACAGAATTTCTAGGCGCAGTCAAGGCGTTGAGGGGTTCCGGTTTGGTAACCGCAGGATTAGGTCTCTGCTTTTTGCAGATGATGTGGTCCTGATGGCTTCATCTGACCGGGATCTTCAGCTCTCGCTGGATCGGTTCGCAGCCGAGTGTGAAGCGACCGGAATGAGAATCAGCACCTCCAAGTCCGAGTCCATGGTTCTCGCCCGGAAAAGGGTGGAGTGCCATCTCCGGGTTGGGGAGGAGACCCTGCCCCAAGTGGAGGAGTTCAAGTACCTAGGAGTCTTGTTCACGAGCGTGGGAAGAGTGGATCGTGAGATCGACAGGCGGATCGGTGCGGCGTCTTCAGTAATGCGGACGTTGTACCGGTCCGTTGTGGTGAAGAAGGAGCTGAGCCGGAAGGCAAAGCTCTCAATTTACCGGTCGATCTACGTTCCCATCCTCACCTATGGTCATGAGCTTTGGGTCATGACCGAAAGGATAAGATCACGGGTACAAGCGGCCGAAATGAGTTTCCTCCGCCGTGTGGCGGGGCTCTCCCTTAGAGATAGGGTGAGAAGCTCTACCATCCGGGAGGAACTCAAAGTAAAGCCGCTGCTCCTTCACATCGAGAGGAGCCAGATGAGGTGGTTCGGGCATCTGGTCAGGATGCCACCCGAACGCCTCCCTAGGGAGGTGTTTAGGGCACGTCCAACCGGTAGGAGGCCACGGGGAAGACCCAGGACACGTTGGGAAGACTATGTCTCCCGGCTGGCCTGGGAACGCCTCGGGATCCCCCGGGAAGAGCTAGACGAAGTGGCTGGGGAGAGGGAAGTCTGGGTTTCCCTGCTTAGGCTGTTGCCCCCGCGACCCGACCTCGGATAAGCGGAAGATGATGGATGGATGGATGGAACGGTTGAAGTGGGTTGAACAATATAGTCGCCAGAAAAAAGGATCAAAAAAGGGTTAGAAAAAAAGGGAATTCTGTGAATTCCTGGAATTTTTTTGAACTTGTAAAAATGATAGTTTGAATTCCCAGGATGAGTGGAAAATGTTGAAGGTGGAATGGTTTGAATTGGTCGAAAATTGGTGGAAATTTGAAAAATGGTCGATTCATCTTGAATGGGGAAAATATGCCTGAAAACTGGGAATTCTTGGAAATCCGGGTGTTTTGTTCTGCATTTTTACGTATTCCTGTGTGCCGACAGCTTCCGTCTTGTACTACTACCTCTACAAGAGGACCTCGGAGTATTTGGGGGACCCTCGCCTCTACGAGGACTCAGCGTGGCTGCGAGACGTCTTTGAACGGGTCAGACACTGACGACCGTTTTGTTAATCAACAGACAAACCGGCGGGAACATGGACAATGGGACCAAACAAAGACGTCCAAACGGAAAGTGGATCCCTTAGGTTTTTTGGGGGGGTCATTGAGTACCGGAACTACATGGATGTATAACTGGCTCGTTCCATACCTTGTTAGCGATCACTGAAAGTGTCACGCATCAACAATATGCTCATTAAAAACGTGCCAAAACATTAAATCGATGTTTGAATGTACATGTGTGTCCTTTTTTGTGTTTTTTTTTTAATTTATACTGCATGATTTTAAATGTTTGTATTTATTATTTCAGACTGTGTAGCTGTGTGTCTGCAATGTGATAATTAAGCAGATTTCTCCCTCCACTATTTTTACTATTTGTATATTCCAGAGGACCACACATTGGTTTTTGGTCTTTTACTTTTGTCAAAGTTTAGAAGTGCTGTCCTTCTGCAAAAAAAAAAAAAAAAAAAAAAAATAGTGAAAGATCATCTGTGTGACAGCACTCTAGTGTTTTTAGGAATCTCCGGCAAAAATGTGAGTTACAATTTGAATAACCCAAATTTGGTGGGGGGGAGGGGCCTAAAGTGGAAACCTGAGTGTGGAGAGGCAGAGCCGACGGTCCGACTGACAGGCAGGGCACACTGGAGCCCGGCCCAAGATGGCGGCGAGGAGGGGGGGATGACGAGCGAGCGACGAGTCGGGGCGTGCCGGAAGCGACGCTACAAACGAGATCAGGTGTGCGAATCACGCACCTGGACACGAGTAACGTATCTCCTCTCCCTGTATAAAAGGGGAGAAGGAGGAGAGAACGGGGCTGGTGATGGTGCGGAGCGAGAAAAAACACGTACAATGACGGAGACAAGAAGAGGCGGACTGAAGTACGTGCTGCTGAAAAGCAGACGGCGCCGCGAGCAGCTAAGGGAGACGGGAGACGCAGCTGAAGAGCGACCCGACCGCAGACAAGATTGTGTGAGAAAATAAAGCAAGTCAAACGTGCTTAAAGTCATGTCCTTCCTTGGTGGTCCATGGAACCCGCAAGACGACGGCTTGAGACTGTCACACTGAGGAACACCATACAACCAAAAAAATGTGTAACTGTCAAAAAAAGGAGAGGACTTAAACGGGGGCCTTGGCTGGTGATGGTGTGGAGCGAGAAAAAACACATACAACGATAGAGACAAGAATAGGCGGACTGAAGTATGTGCTGCTGAAAAGCAGACGGCGGAGCGAGCAGCTAAGGGAGACGGGAGACGCAGCGGAAGAGCGACCCGACCGCAGACAAGCTTGTGTGGGAAAATAAAGCAAGTCAAACTCGCTCGAAGTCATGTCCTTCCTTGGTGGTCCATGGAACCCAAAAGACGACAGCTTGAGACTGTCACACTGAGGAACACCATACAACCAAAAAAATGTGTAACTGTCAAAAAAAAGGAGAGGACTTAAAGGGGGGCCTTGAGGAACGCCTCAGTTATGTAAGTCAAAAGTTTGGACACCAGTGGTCTGTTTGCTAGTGTGGTCATTTATATATGATTGTGAACTAGCATGTATTTGGTCACAGAATCCTTTAGAGCAGGGGTGTCAAACGTACGGCCCGTGGGCCGGTTTAGGCCTGCAAACAGGTTGTTTTTGGCCTGCGGGATGAGTTTGCAAAGTATAAAAAATGAGCCGCTGTTCTTAATGTGTCCACTAGATGTCACAATAGCATTTCTTTGTATCTTTGTAGATAATGCTACATATGTAATAACATTTATAAACTACATGATGTTGGTTCCTGCGATGAGGTGGCAACTTATCCAGGTTTTACCCCGCCTTCCGCCCAATACAGCTGAGATAGGCTCCAGCGACCTCAAAAAGGGACAAGCGGTACACAATGGATGATGTTAAGTTCACCAGTCGAAGAAAATGAGCAAACTACATAAATAACATCCTTTAATTAGATTTATATATTTTTTTATCTTGATAGATCGAAAATTAACACCAATGAGTTGACTGATGAACATTATCACATCATTTATTCAGAAATTATACAGAGAAATAAAGGTAGAATACTATTAACCGCAACATGTAAGTGTAAAAAAACAACAACATTATGATTTGTACATTTTCAGAATGTGCTTGTTCCATTTTTAAACGTCGTTACTTTTAAGTTATCGTGCCGTGAATCTACCAGTCCGGCCAATTTGGGGGTAGATTTTTCTCCACGTGATTTAAAATTAATTTAACACCCCTGCTTTAGAGGATAATTCTACTAAGGAAGTATGCCCTTAGATAGCTTCGGGTGCAGATGTCCATCACAGCCTTTCCAGAGAGTGGTGGCTCTTAATCCACAGGACAATTGGAATCCTAAAGGAATGCAGGCATGAGTTTAGGAGTGTTTATAAAAACATTAGCAACATCTGGTAGGAAGCCCCCACAGGTAGGAGTAGAAGATAAGGGTCGGAGGTCACCCGACTCAAACTGAGGTCAGGGAATAGGTTGACTGGCCAAACAACGAACTGGGCTTTGTCCAGACTGGCCGGCTCCAAGGCTAGAGTTACGAAGATTGAGGGTCTTCGTGTAAGGCGTATTTAGGCACAGTGGTGCGAGAGTAAAAATAATCATGCCCATACTCTTTCTCCTGGAAGCTGCAGTTCCAGTCTGAGGCTCGCTGAAACAAAGCTTTTTGTTCGGCGATTCCTCGTTGGCGTCTTCTTGGCTCATCACACGATTCAACAAATATACAACACTAGCAGAGTTAAAATGTCAATGTAAGGATCTGCCAATGTGTTTACCGTGGTCCAAGTTCCTCTACACCAGGGGTCACCAACCTTTTTGAAACCAAGAGCTACTTCTTGGGTACTGATTAATGCAAAGGGCTACCAGTTTGATACACACTTAAATGAATTGCCAGAAATAGCCAATTTGCTCAATTTACCTTTAATAAATAAAGCTATATATATTAAAAAAAATGGGTATTTCTGTCTGTCATTCCGTCATACATTTTTTTTCCTTTTACGGAAGGTTTTTTTGTGGAGAATAAATGATGAAAAAAACACTTAATTGAACGGTTTAAAAGAGAGGAAAACACGAAAAAAAAAGAAAATTAAATTTCGACTCTCTTTAAAATTCAAAATTCAACCGAAAAAAATGAGGAGAAATACTAGCCAATTCGAATCTTTTTTAAAAATTAAAATAATAATTTATAAAACATAATTTGTAATTTTTCCTGATTAAGATTAATTTTAGAATTTTGATGACATGTTTTAAATAGTTTAAAATCCAATCTGCACTTTGTTAGAATATATAACAAATTGGACCAAGCTATATTTCTAACAAAGACAAATCATTATTTCTTCTAGATTTTCCAGAACAAAAATTTTAAATACATTCAAAAGCCTTTGAAATACGATTTAAATTTGATTCTACTGATTTTCTAAATTTTCCAGAATATTTTTTGGAATTTTAATCATAAGTTTGAAGAAATATTTCACAAATATTCTTCGTCGAAAAAACAGAAGCTAAAATGAAGAATTAAATTAAAATGTATTTATTATTCTTTACAATAACAAAAAAATACTTGAACATTGATTTAAATTGTCAGAAAAGAAGAGGAAGGAATTTAAAAGGTAAAAAGATATACGTGTTTAAAAATCCTAAAATCATTTTTAAGGTTGTATTTTTTTCTCTAAAATTGTCTATCTGAAAGTTTTAAGAAACAAAGTGAAAAAATTTATGAATTTATTTAAACAAGTGAAGACCAAGTCTTTAAAACATTTTCTTGGATTTTCAAATTCTATTTGAGTTTTGTCTCTCTTAGAATTAAAAATGTCGAGCAAAGTGAGACTAGCATGCTAGTAAATAAATACAATTGAAAAAATTGAGGCAGCTCACTGGTAAGTGCTGTTATTTGAGCTATTTTTAGAACAGGCCAGCGGGCTACTCATCGGGTCCTTACGGGCTACCTGGTGCCCGCGGGCACCGCATT
>NC_084635.1:11372486-11377486 GCF_033978795.1 Nerophis ophidion
GTGCTCGGTGGCGGAGCCCGAGGTCGCCGCGCGCGCCAAGTGGTGTGTGGGGAGGGCGGCTCGAGGATCGGGACGGGGCAGAAACCCACGCACCGCCCGAGCGTCCCTCCCCGCCACGTCGGCCACGGAGCCCGCCGTGCCACACGCGCCAAGGAGCGGGCCAGAGCCCGCCCCAAAGCCCTGAGACTTCACACGGAGCGTGTTCTCTCTCTCTGTCTCCCGGTAATGATCCTTCCGCAGGTTCAAAAGACTCTGCCCTCCTCACCTCCCTCCGCCCACCCCAAAATACTTTTCCAGGTCGTAGTGACAGTGTCTGAGAGCCACTCCTTGAGGGGGGGGCTGGGGTTGGGCGATGTTTGGTTGGTTCTGCCCAGGGCGATTCCAAGCCACAGCCTCCAGCCCGTCCGCCACTTCCAGTTTTTCAACCTGTCAAGCCACAACGGCCACCAGCACCAAGTCCACGTCCACGTCCAGTGCCAGTGCCTGCTCCAAGACGCCAAGCGCCGCCAGTGCCTGCTCCAAGACGCCAAGCGCCGCCAGTGCCTGCTCCAAGACGCCAGGCGCCGCCAGTACCTGCTCCACGCCGGCCGTCGGGTCCTAGTCCACGCCGGCCGTCGGGTCCTAGTCCACGCCGGCCGCCGGGTCCAAGTCCACGCCGGCCGCCGGGTCCAAGTCCACGCCGGCCGCCGGGTCCAAGTCCACGCCGGCCGCGAACGCTGTCGCCACATCGCCTGCTACGATGACGCGTCCGCCTCCTTGTCGGCCACGGATGTGGCTGCTACGTGGGCGTCCACCACGCCAGGGATGCAGACATCCTCGTCGGCCACGATTGTGGCCACTACGTGGTCGTCGGCCCCGGTTGTGGCCACTACGTGGTCGTCGGCCACGGTTGTGGCCACTACGTGGTCGTCGGCCACGGTTGTGGCCACTACGTGGTCGTCGGCCACGGTTGTGGCCACTACGGATATGGCCGTTTCCAGGTCGTCCACCTCGGTCCTCCACGCGTCGCCGCCACCTGACTCTGCCCCGTTGGAAACGGGGACACGTGGTTTGGCGATCCACCGCCATGTCCCCCTCCCGCCCTCCCGTGACTCTCGATCATAGTTTTTTGTTTTTTGTTTTTGGACATCTGGGAGCTGTCCTTAACGGGGGGGGGGGGGGGGGCTCTATCACACCTAATGGATCATGTTTTGTTTTGTCATGTTATGTTTTGATTTTGGACATTCAGTCACGTTTTGTTTGTTTCCATGCCAACGCATTAGTTCCCACCTTGTCACGCCCCTGCCCTCAGTCCCGCACCTGTTCCTGATTATCACAGCTAGTATTTAAGTAATTTTCTTTCTGTTAATCAGTCTGGGAACTTCGCTTTCATTGCCTTTCATACTTCATGCCATGCTTTTTGATTCATCCACGCCAAGTAAGTTTTTGTTTGTATTTATGCCTTTTGATAGTATCTTTTGTTTGTTTATAGATGGAACAAGTTTTAGTATAGATTATTATCCGCCATCGAGCGTGCTTTTTGTTTTGACTTTTTTTATTGTATTTTGAGTATAAATAAAAAAACATGTACCTGAATTTACGCCTGGCTGGTCCTGTAATCCCTCTGCGTCGAAGGAGCACAAACAATCCTTGTCCAGGTCTGACAAATATACAATAAAATACAATATATATATACAATAAAAATACTATATATATATATATATATATATATATATATATATACATATATCCATTCATGAATGAGTATATCCGTTCGGCCACCGTGTTCAATGGAGAAGTATGATCTAAAAAATCTGCAGGAAGCATACCCCTGTCCTGGATGAACTGATATTTTTTCCAATCATTTTGAAACTTTCAAGCATACCTCTTCTTACTCATCGTCGCCATGTCTCTTCTTTGTTGTTCTGCTTCGTCTCTGTTATGTTTTTGGACATTACTACTTGCCGTAGTTTTGAAGTAAAGCATGATGGGAACCCGGATGTTGTGTGTCAGTGTATAAACGTGAGAAATAGCTCCGTGGCTGCCTACTTATGGGTTATAGATCAAACTATGGATAACAGAGACATATATAATAGTCTCCTTTTCAGGTGAGAGAGGACGCTAAAGGCAGAAAATCGGCAGGGTTGGCAAGTATGCCTTAGGTTATTTATCTAAAAACGGTGGTTTATAATATATTTGCTGCATATTACACAACATAACAAAAAAGCACAGGTTGAACCGTAGGAGCATATGTCATGGGTATGGAGGGAAATGAGTGTCTCCATGGTGACAGACGATATATACACGCAAACAAACGCCAAATTTAAACGGGGTTATCAATTCCACACGCAGTCTTAGTAGATCACCAGCTCACTCAGTTTTTACTTTGCACGGGCTATTTTGCACTGGTTATTTGGATCTAAGCAGGTAATGCGTTTGCTTTCAGGGTTTAAAAAGAATATGGTTGGAAGCATGATGCCAGAGACCCGATCCGAGCCTGGTCCTGCAGCTCCTTTACCTCCCTTTGAAGTTCGCTGCTCTTCAAGTTGAACTATGAACCAAGACAACAGAAAAAATGAGCTGACAAAGCGTTTGCGTACGGGCGGTGGAATCGGTCCGACTCACCCTGAGAGCGTGTTTGTAGAACAACTCCGCCTCCTCAAGTCTGTCACACTAAAAAAGATTTCATGAAGTTTAGGTACGGTGAGCGTGGAAGGTGAATTTAAGTACTAGAGCAGGGGTGTCAAAGTCAAGGCCCTCGGGCCAGATTTGGCCCGCGAATAAATTATCTCTGGCCCCCGGGATAATATTTGATTAGCATTAGAATCGGCCCGCAGGCCACAGCCGCCTGCTGCTGTTCTGCACGCACCAATACTCCATCAGTGTTGATGCTAGGAATTTTCAAAATGGGGTCCCGGGGACCCCGTCAAGTCATAAAAATGGGGTCCCATAGTAAATTTTTGGGATCCCACTTTTTTGTAAGCGTTTTGAAAACAATTAATAAATGTATGCATTATTCTGTTATATCACACATTATATATTGTGTTTTGGAAAAAGCTTGTCATTAAAATTACTTAATTCATAAAAAACGTAATACAAAAAGAAAACAAATTTCAATGCATATCTACATGTATTCAGTTATAAACATTCACTTCCTTCTTTCCTTCATATATAAACTTTTTTTCTATATTTTTATTGTAATATTTTCAGCATGTGTTTGTCCTGTTTTTGGCCAAAGTAGGACAAAGAACACAGGTAACACTTTAGTATGGGAAACACATATTCACCATTAATTAGTAGCTTATTAACATGCAAATTAGTAACATATTGGTTCTAAATTAGTCATTATTAAGTACTTGTTAATGCCTTATCCTGCATGGACTTATTATACAACTCAATCAATCAATCAATGTTTACTTATATAGCCCTAAATTACTAGTGTCTCAAAGGGCTGTACAAACCACTACGACATCCTCGGTAGGCCCACATAAGGGCAAGGAAAACTCACACCCAGTGGGACATCGGTGACAATAATGACCCAGTGGGACATCGGTGACAATAATGACCCAGTGGGACGTCGGTGACAATGATGACTATGAGAACCTTGGAGAGGAGGAAAGCAATGGATGTCGAGCGGGTCTAACATGATACTGTGAAAGTTCAACATGATACTCTGAAAGTTCAATCCATAATGGATCCAACACAGTCGCAAGAGTCCAGTCCAAAGCGGATCCAACACAGCAGCGAGAGTCCCGTTCACAGCGGAGCCAGCAGGAAACCATCCCAAGCGGAGGCGGATCAGCAGCGCAGAGATGTCCCCAGCCGATACACAGGCGAGCAGTACATGGCCACCGGATCTAACCCTAACCTGGGGGTCAGCAACCCGCGGTTCTCGAGCCACATGCGGCTCCTTACTGCCATCTTAGTGGCTCCCTGAAACTTTTTTTTATTTATTTTTAATTTTTTTGTCCTGTCCAGCTTCTCAGGCAAATCATATAGTTGATGTAGATGCCCATATCGGCTCTTCAGATTTACTTTACAAAAGAGAAGTGTAGGATACTTCTCTTGTTGCCTTATTTGAATTTGACTTTATTAAATGTATTTATATTATCATTTGGTGCAGCCGGGCCGGAGCAGGAGGGGATAGAAAGTGAAAAAAAAGGAAGACAGAGGGGGAAATTGTGGGGATAAGAGGGGGATTAGACAGAGAAACAAAAACAACAACAACAATAGAACAACAAACACCAGCACATACGATATGTACAAATATGATCGCAAAAGTGATAGCAAAGAAGCAGATAGTGAAATAAATAATAATATACAACTGGAGCAATACAAATACCAATAGAAAAAGCGCTATTGATCATGAGCAATACCAATAGTTTACCTCTATTATCAACAATAAAGTTGTTCAAATGCAACAATACGTATACATAATGATAACTAGAGAGATAAAAAAAGAAAGAAAAAAAGGAATACCAAAAGATGGAGAGGAAAAGAGAGAGATGCAACCTATATTAGTCTTGTAGATTGTTATAGTAACAATGGGTTCAGATTTGTCAGTGTGCCATGCGTTACCCAGTTTACCCTAGGGCAGGGGTCGGGAACCTTTTTGGCTGAGAGAGCCATACAAGCCAAATATTTTAAAGTATTTCCGTGAGAGCCATATAATATTTTTTTTAAGACTGAATACAACTAAATACGTGCATTTTTAAGTAAGACAAACAGTATCATGTTAGACCCGCTCGACATCCATTGCTTTCGGTCCCCTAGAGGGGGGGGTTGCCCACATCTGAGGTCCTCTCCAAGGTTTCTCATAGTCAGCATTGTCACTGGCGTCCCACTGGGTGTGAGTTTTCCTTGCCCTTTTGTGGGTTCTTCAGAGGATGTTGTAGTCGTAATGATTTGTGCAGTCCTTTGAGACATTTGTGATTTGGGGCTATATAAATAAACATTGATTGATTGATTGATTGATTTTTACAGTATAATAAGTTTCTTAATCTTTTTAATAATATTGTTAT
>NC_084635.1:11382486-11489986 GCF_033978795.1 Nerophis ophidion
ATATTTAATAGAGATGTCCAATGGCTTTTTTGCTGATATCTAATATTCCGATATTGTCCAACTCTTAATTACCGATACCGATACCAACCGACACCAATATATACAGACGTGGAATTAACACATTGTTATGCCTAATTTTGTTGTTATTCCCCGCTGGATGCATTAAACAATGTAACGAGATTTTCCAAAATAAATCAACTGAAGTTATGGAAAAAAAATGCCAACATGGCACTGCCATATTTATTAGTGAAGTCACAAAGTGCATTATTTTTTCTTAACAAGCCTCAAAACAGCAGCTTGGAATTTGGGACATGCTCTCCCTGAGAGAGCATGAGGAGGTTGGGGTGGGCGGGGTTGCGGGGGCGGGGTTAGGGGGTGTATATTGTAGAATCCCGGAAGAGTTAGTGCTGCAAGGGATTCTGGGTATTTGTTCCGTTGTGTTTATGTTGTGTTAAGGTGCGGATGTTCTCCCGAAAAGTGTTTGTCATTCTTGTTTGGTGTGGGTTCACAGTGTGGCACATATTTGTTAAAGTTGTTTGTACGGCCACCCTCAGTGTGACCTTGTTTTCGTTGTTGTTTTTCGAGGGCTTTACGAGCGCAGTAGATGACTTCTCTTACAACAATGGTTGTCAAATTTTTATCACCAAGTACCACCTCAGAAAACACTTGGCTTTTGAAGTACCACCACAATGACCAACATTAAAATATAGGAGCATATTAGGCCAAATTATTCAGTAATAAAAGGCAGACATTTTATTTAAAAAGTATATGAAATATTTTTGCCACTGTAACATTTACACACAGTTTGAACAGTAACGCTGTGTTTGAATTTAGAAAAATAAAATGCTCTACTTTAATCAAGTGATTCTTTGGCCTGCCACTAGATGGAGCCCACGTACCACTACTGGCACACATACCACAGATTGAGAATCGCTGATTAAGAAAACACAAAAGAAAGACATATGTGGATAAGGATCGTGAATGTTAGGTACATGTCCCCCCAAAATGTGCATTTTCCCTTTTAGGCCAGTAGATTTCTTAAAATATGTTAGACCTTTAAAAAATGTAATGCACATTTTATAGGTTCTGGGGTTTTTTGGTCACACTGTTAAAATGCCTGGTTTTGTTGAAGTAAAAAATAGCAAGAATAAATAATTCTATATCTTGCAGACAATATGTATCTGAAACCTTTACAATTTTATGTGAAAAAAATAAGAAACACATACAAAAAAATACATCAGTCATTCCACTTCAAAAGACATGCACCTGGGGATAGGTTGATTGGCAACACTAAATTGTCCCTAGTGTGTGAATGTGAGTGTGAATGTTGTCTGTCTATCTGTGTTGGCCCTGTGATGAGGTGGCGACTTGTCCAGGGTGTACCCCGCCTTCCGCCCGATTGTAACTGAGATAGGCACCAGCGCCCCCCGCGACCCCAAAGGGAATAAGCGGTAGAAAATTGATGGTTTTCTGAAGTGTTCATGAGCCCACGTGGTGATATCCTTTAGAGATTGATGTCGGTTTTTGATACAGTGCCGTCTGAGGGATCAAAGGTCACGGTCATTCAATGTTGGTTTCCAGCCATGCCGCTTACGTGCAGTGATTTCTCCAGATTCTCTGAACCTTTTTAGATAAATGATAAATGGGTTGTACTTGTATAGCGCTTTTCTACCTTCAAGGTACTCAAAGCGCTTTGACACTACTTCCACATTTACCCATTCACACACACATTCACACACTGATGGAGGGAGCTGCCATGCAAGGCGCTAACCAGCACCCATCAGGAGCAAGGGTGAAGTGTCTTGCTCAGGACACAACGGACGTGACGAGGTTGGTACTAGGTGGGATTTGAACCAGTGACCCTCGGGTTGCGCACGGCCACTCTCCCACTGCGCCACGCAGATGATATCAAATGTTGAAATCCCTAAATTTCTTGCAATTGCACTTGGAGAAACGTTGTTCTTAAACTGTTTGACTATTTCCTCACGCAGTTGTGGACAAAGGGGTGTACCTCGCCCCATCCTTTCTTGTGAAAGACTGATCATTTTTTGGGAAGCTGTTTTTATACCCAATCATGGCACCTACCTTTTCCCAATTAGCCTGCACACCTGTGGGATGTTCCATATAAGTGTTGGATGAGCACTCCTCAACTTTATCAGTATTTTTTGCCACCTTTCCCAACTTCTTTGTCACGTGTTGCTGGCATCAAATTCTTAAGCTATTTATCAGTTTGAACATCAAATATGTTGTCTTTGTAGCATATTCAACTGAATATGGGTTGAAAATGATTTGCAAATCATTGTATTCCGTTTATATTTACATCTAACACAATTTCCCAATTCATATGGAAACGGGGTTTGTAGTTAATAAATGAAAAAAAGTACCATTGATAGTCAAACACACACATGAGGTGTGGTGAAATTACTCTCTGCATTTGACCCATCCCCTTGTTTCACCCCCTGGGAGGTGAGGGGAGCAGTGAGCAGCAGCGGTGGCTGCACCCGCGAATCATTTTTGGTGATTTAACCCCCAATTCCAACCCTTGACGCTAAGTGCCAAGCAGGTAACGGTTCCCATTAGTCTTTTTAAAGAAAATATATGCATCATTGCAGATTATGCAAATTATACATCATATTGACCACGCCCCTAGCCACACCATCACAGCCACAGGTATGTTGGCAATTTGGGGGAAACCCTGCAGGCCATAAATGTCACATCCAGCAAGTACCGTATTTCCTTGAATTGCCGCCGGCTATATAGTATGCGCTTGCCTAGAATTACTGCCGGGTCAAACTCATTTCGCAAAATCATTAGCGCATGCTTAGCATTACCGCCAGCTCAGGATTAACGTTTCGCAAAATATTATTTTTATTAGCGCATGTCTAGAATTTCTGCCGGGTCAAACTCGTTTCGCAAAATAATTAGCAGATGCCTAGAATTTCCGCCGGGTCAAACTCGTCGTCACGACTGACACTTCACCTGTCATCATTTTCAAAATGGAGGAGGCTGATTTATCTCATTTCAAATCGCATAAAGGGAAGACGATTAAGAGCTATTCAGTAGGATTTAAGCTCCAAGCTATTGAATATGCTAAAAAGAACAGTAAGCAGCTATGTTTTATTAATATACCGTAGCTGCATGTGTCAAATATAAATAAATAAATAAATGATAAATGGGTTGTACTTGTATAGCGCTTTTCTACCTTCAAGTTACTCAAAGCGCTTTGACACTACTTCCACATTTACCCATTCACACACACATTCACACACTGATGGAGGGAGCTGCCATGCAAGGCGCAAACCAGCACCCATCAGGAGCAAGGGTGAAGTGTCTTGCTCAGGACACAACGGACGTGACGAGGTTGGTACTAGGTGGGATTTGAACCAGGGACCCTTGGGTTGCGCACGGCCACTGCGCCACGCCGTACCAATATGAGTCATTAAATGACTCCCGCCTCCTGGTGGTAGAGGGCGTTAGTGATCCTTCTTGCGACTACTCGGCTGCAGAAAAAGTGAGAACAAGCAGCAAGAGTGAGCAGCGATCGTTGATTTTTTCCTCTTGCTTGCACTTTTAACATGGAGGATTACATATCTAAAATAAAACCGTTTTCTAAACTGGACTTTCAATCGAAGCAGTAGGTAATTGTAGTGGAATTTCTGACCTTTATACCATATTTCGTGTCCGTTTTAGTCCAAAAAGAAAGTCTATCTAAAAGCCTCTGAATCACTGGAAGAGCATATGTAGGGGAAAGTTGAATTTGTGGTCGCTTTAACCATTTTACAAAATGTTTTGATTGTTTGTTATGGCTAAGGGATCCAAAGTTGTTTTGGAGCAAGCAGTTGCAAAACAATGAGACCTTGACACACGAGGAAAACATAAAAAAAAGCCAGTAGACCAATATTTGATATGATTTGCATGATTTTGCCTAATTCTGGATCCTTCGGAGGACGCTGTCTGTTTGCATGGGCAGTTCACTCCAACTTGTACTTTTTGATATGGGTAAATAAAACTTTTGCACTAAATCCACTTTGTACGCTGTTTAAGCGTCGGACAATCCACCACATAATAAAGGAAGATCTCCATCGAGACAGACTTTTAAAACTGAAGAAAGATAAGGAAGACTTTTATAAACAAGTTATCGATGCTTTTGATCAGAAGTAGCTGCGCATGGACTTAATTTATAAGTAAAGGTAGGACCATAATGACGTTTTTTTAATTAAATATGCTTTTCATGATGGTATCCTTACATCACACTCAAATTTATAAAGACAGGGCTAAATTTACCGCATCCCTTTGGTAAGCGCCGGCGTGAGAAGAGGTTTTAAAATAATTAGCACATGCTTGCCTTTACCTCATACCTTTGGTAAACGCCGGAGTGAGAAGAGGTTTTATATTTGTCACACCTGGGTGAAGTATTGTCTGGGTTTTGTTTGGTTTCATGTTGTCTTGTCATTTCCTGTTTTATTTTGAAAGGTTAACTCTCCCTCTCGTTTCAGGTCACTTGCCCTTTCCTCCTGTTTCACTGGTCTGATGTCTCTCCTGATTGCCTGATTGTGCCCACCTGTGTCACCCTCCCTCATGTGTATAAATGTCTGGTCTTCCTTTTGTCTTGTGCCAGAGTATATCGTCTCGCTACGTGCCTCCAGCCTTGTCCACAGCCTTCTTGAACCAAGTTTTGCTAAGTATTGCCTTGCCTTATTTATTGATTTCTTTGTTTCCTCTGAGAAAGAGTGATTCCATCCATCCATCCATCTTCTTCCGCTTATCCGAGGTCGGGTCGCGGGGGCAACAGCCTAAGCAGGGAAACCCAGACTTCCCTCTCCCCAGCCACTTCGTCTAGCTCTTTCCGGGGGATCCCGAGGCGTTCCCAGGCCAGCCGGGAGACATAGTCTTCCCAACGTGTCCTGGGTCTTCCCCGTGGCCTCCTACCGGTTGGACGTGCCCCAAACACCTCCCTAGGGAGGCGTTCGGGTGGCATCCTGACCAGATGCCCGAACCACCTCATCTGGCTCCTCTCGATGTGAAGGAGCAGCGGCTTTACTTTGAGTTCCTCCCGGATGGCAGAGCTTCTCACCCTATCTCTAAAGGAGAGCCCCGCCACACGGCGGAGGAAACTCATTTCGGCCGCTTGTACCCGTGATCTTATCCTTTCGGTCATGACCCAAAGCTCATCACCATAGGTGAGGATGGGAACGTAGATCGACCGGTAAATTGAGAGCTTTGCCTTCCGGCTCAGCTCCTTCTTCACCACAACGGATCGGTACAACGTCCGCATTACTGAAGACGCTGCACCGATCCGCCTGTCGATCTCACGATCCACTCTTCCCCCACTCGTGAACAAGACTCCTAGGTACTTGAACTCCTCCACTTGGGGCAGGGTCTCCTCTCCAACCCGGAGATGGCATTCCACCCTTTTCCGGGCGAGAACCATGGACTCGGACTTGGAGGTGCTGATTCTCATTCCGGTCGCTTCACACTCGGCTGCGAACCGATCCAGTGAGAGCTGAAGATCCCGGCCAGATGAAGCCATCAGGACTACATCATCTGCAAAAAGCAAAGACCTAATCCTGCGGTCACCAAACCGGAACCCCTCAACGCCTTGACTGCGCCTAGAAATTCTGTCCATAAAAGTTATGAACAGAATCGGTGACAAAGGACAGCCTTGGCGGAGTCCAACCCTCACTGGAAATGTGTTCGACTTACTGCCGGCAATGCGGACCAAGCTCTGGCACTGATCGTACAGGGAGCGGACCGCCACAATAAGACAGTCCGATACCCCATACTCTCTGAGCACTCCCCACAGGACTTCCCGAGGGACACGGTCGAATGCCTTCTCCAAGTCCACGAAGCACACGTAGACTGGTTGGGCAAACTCCCATGCACCCTCAAGAACCCTGCGGAGAGTATAGAGCTGGTCCACAGTTCCACGACCAGGACGAAAACCACACTGTTCCTCCTGAATCCGAGGTTCGACTATCCGACGTAGCCTCCTCTCCAGTACACCTGAATAAACCTTACCGGGAAGGCTGAGGAGTGTGATCCCACGATAGTTGGAACACACCCTCCGGTCCCCCTTCTTAAAGAGAGGAACCACCACCCCGGTCTGCCAATCCAGAGGTACCGCCCCCGATGTCCACGCGATGCTGCAGAGTCTTGTCAACCAAGACAGCCCCACAGCATCCAGAGCCTTAAGGAACTCCGGGCGGACCTCATCTACCCCTGGGGCCTTGCCAGAAAGAGTGATTTTGTTTGTTAAAGTTTTTGGTCAAGAATTTTGTGTCTAATTTCAGTGCTTTGCCTTCTTTTTTTCCCCTCCTCTTGGAGCGCTTTAGTTTTGTAGTTTTCTCAGCTTTTCATAGCGCACTTTCTGTTAAAAGTTTCTTGTCTCCTCTGCGTGAGTGATTTACCTTTTTTTTTTAGCTAATCCTAGATTGTTGTTCTTTTGTTAGAAGATTTGTGTGTAATTTTGCTATTGCCTTTTTCCTCCCTATTTTGTGATTTTCTGTTTATTGCGTTTCGCCTATGTCTTTTGTTATCATAGATTCCATAGCCGCTTTGCTTTAATCACTCTGTTCAAAGAGATTTCGAAGAAAACTGTTAAATAAAGCCTGTGTCAATTGTCCCCCTTCTGCACCCGAGTCCTCATTCTCGCCAAGGTTTAACAATATTAATTAGCGGCTCGGCGGCAATTCAAGGAAATACGGTAAATACATCTCTACTGCCAGCACACATGCTTTCCTTACCGGTTCTTCCTGAAGTAGCGCATCCCTGATGGTGACGGCGGCGTTAGAATAGTCAGCTCTGAGCAACTGCACGCGAGCCAGATAAAAACTATGGTCGCCCCCTGAAGACAGCGCCTGGGAAAGCGCGAGCTCCGCCATCTGACAAGACAAAGACGGTGATGACGTACCAAAAAGGGATTACAGAAATCAAAAACATCGGATCGGTGCGGCGTCTTCAGTAATGCGGACGTTGTACCGATCCGTTGTGGTGAAGAAGGAGCTGAGCCGGAAGGCAAAGCTCTCAATTTACCGGTCGATCTACGTTCCCATCCTCACCTATGGTCATGAGCTTTGGGTTATGACTGAAAGGATAAGATCACGGGTACAAGTGGCCGAAATGAGTTTCCTCCGCCGTGTGGCGGGGCTCTCCCTTAGAGATAGGGTGAGAAGCTCTGTCATCCGGGAGGAACTCAAAGTAAAGCCGCTGCTCCTTCACATCGAGAGGAGCCAGATGAGGTGGTTCGGGCATCTGGTCAGGATGCCACCCGAACGCCTCCCTAGGGAGGTGTTTGGGGCACGTCCAACCGGTAGGAGGCCATGGGGAAGACCCAGGACACGCTGGGAAGACTATGTCTCCCAGCTGGCCTGGGAACGCCTCGGGATCCCCCGGGAAGAGCTAGACGAAGTGGCTGGGGAGAGGGAAGTCTGGGTTTCCCTGCTTAGGCTGTTGCCCCCGCGACCCGACCTCGGATAAGCGGAAGATGATGGATGGATGGATGGAAAAACATCTTTGGCATTCATTTTTTTTCAAGGTGTTTAACGACAACTACCTAAAAGACACCATTAAGCTACAACACAAGTGTTTTTTTTCCATTAGTTTCCATCCATATTTGAAGAATGCAAGTCTCGGCAAACAAGATGCTGTTTGACTCTTTTACCTCCAGGGCAGAGTTGTGGAGCAGGAACTCTAGGGTCTCAGTGAAGATGGATTTGGAGCTGACATTGCTTTCTTCCGTCTCTGTGTTGATCAAAGTGTCCTGGTCACCGCTGTCCGTGTCTGGGGACACACAGAATAAAACATGCAGTCGTGGTCAAAAGTTTACATACACTTGTAAAGAACATAACGTCATGGCTGTCTTGAGTTTCCAATAATTGCTACAACTTTTATTTTTTTGTGATAAGAGTGATTGGAGCACATACTTGTTAGTCACAAAAAATATTCATGAAGTTTGGTTCTTTTATGGATTTATTATGGGTCTACTGAAAATGTAACCAAATCTGCTGGGTCAAAAGTATACATACAGCAATGTTAATATTTGGTTACATGACAAGTTTCACTGCAATAAGGTGCTTTTGGTAGCCATCCACAAGCTTCTGGTTCATTGTTTGACCACTCCTCTTTTGACAAAATTGGCGCAGTTCAGCTAAATTTGTTGGTTTTCTGACATGGACTTGTTTCTTCAGCATTGTCTACATGTTCTCAATGGAGTTTAAAGGCCTACTGAAACCCACTACTACCGACCACGCAGTCTGATAGTTTATATATCCATCCATTTCCTACCGCTTATTCCCTTTTGGGGTCGCGGGGGGCGCTGGCGCCTATCTCAGCTACAATCGGGCGGAAGGCGGGGTACACCCTGGACAAGTCGCCACCTCATCGCAGGGCCAACACAGATTGACAGACAACATTCACACTCACATTCACACACTGGGGCCAATTTAGTGTTGCCAATCAACCTATCCCCAGGTGCATGTCTTTGGAAGTGGGAGGAAGCCGGAGTACAGAAATGTTAATATTTGGTTACATGACAAGTTTCACTGCAATAAGGTGCTTTTGGTAGCCATCCACAAGCTTCTGGTTCATTGTTTGACCACTCCTCTTTTGACAAAATTGGTGCAGTTCAGCTAAATTTGTTGGTTTTCTGACATGGACTTGTTTCTTCAGCATTGTCCACATGTTCTCAATGGAGTTTAAAGGCCTACTGAAACCCACTAGTACCGACCACGCAGTCTGATAGTTTATATATCCATCCATTTTCTACCGCTTATTCCCTTTTGGGGTCGCGGGGGGCGCTGGCGCCTATCTCAGCTACAATCGGGCGGAAGGCGGGGTACACCCTGGACAAGTCGCCACCTCATCGCAGGGCCAACACAGATAGACAGACAACATTCACACTCACATTCACACACTAGGGCCAATTTAGCCAATTGGAAGTGCGAGGAAGCCGGAGTACCCGGAGGGAACCCACGCATTCACGGGGAGAACATGCAAACTCCACACAGAAAGATCCCGAGCCTGGATTTGAACCCAGGACTGCAGGACCTTCGTATTGTGAGACAGACGCACTAACCCCTCTGCCACCGTGAAGCCCATAGTTTATATATCAATGATGAAATCTTAACATTGCAACACATGCCAATACGGCCGGTTTAGTTTACTAAATTACACATTTTAAATTTCCCGCGGAGTTTCTTGTTAAAAAACGTTGCGGAATGATGACACGTATGATGACGCGCCACACACGGCTAAAAGTCGTCTCTTTTCATCGCATAATTACACAGTAATTTGGACATCTGTGTTGCTGAATCTTTTGCAATTTGTTCAATTAATAATGGAGACTATAAAGAATAATGCTGTTGGTGGAAAGCGGATGATTGCAGCTGCCTTTAGCAACCGAAACACAGCTGGTGTTTCTTTGTTGTGAAGCTTTAACACAGAGCGGTCAAGCGAACATGTTTCTCTACGTCAACCAGCAAGTTTTTGGATGGGAAAATTGTGATATTAGGTCGGCTCTTACCGGAGACTTCGGTAGATTATGCAACCTCATCCTGCAGTTCAAAAAGGCAGCTGTGATCTTGGCTCCTCCATTGGCGTCTCTGAGAGATACTGGCGTTCACCGCAGCCCTCCGACTTTCAAGTATGACTTGACAATCTCACTAAAACACTATTAAAACAATAAGCAGATAAGGGATCTTCCAGAATTATCCTAGTAAATGTGTCTGATTACATCTGAAACGGTCCCACTGCCGCCGCCTGAAGCCATCGCCTTTTCTTTTTTTTTCACTCTAACTTTCCTCATCTACAAATCTTTCATCCTCGCTCAAATTAATGGGGAAATTGTCAAATTCTCGGTTCAAATAGCTCTTGCTGCTGGAGGCTATGATTATAAACAATGTGAGGATGTGAGGAGCCCTACAACCCGTGACGTCACGCGCACATCGTCTGCTACTTCCAGTAAAGGCAAGTTCCAAACTTTATTTTCCAAAAGTTCCAAACTTTATTGTCGATGTTCTCTACTGAATCCTTTCAGCAAAAATATGGCAATATCGCGAAATGATCAAGTATGAAACATAGAATGGACCTGCTATCCCTGTTTGAATAAGAAAATCTCAATTCAGTAGGTCTTTAAGTCAGGGTTTTGGGAAGGCCAATCTAAAACCTTAGCTCTAGCCTGATTTAGCCATTACTTTACCACTTTTGGCATGTGTTTGGGGTCAGTGACCTGTTAGAACACCCAACTGCGCCCAAAACAAACCTTCGGGCAGATGATTTTAGGTCGTTCTGAAGAATTTGGAGGTAATCCTCCATTTTCATTGTCCCATTTACTGTCTGTAAAGCACCAGTTCCATTGGCAGCTAAACAGGCCCAGAACATAATACTACCACTACCGTGCTTGACGGTAGGTATGGTGTTCCTGGGAGTAAAGGCCTCACCTTTTCTCCTCCAAACATATTGCTGGGTATTGTGGCCAAAAAGCTAAATGTTTGTTTCATCTGACATCACATGGACAAAGATCTGGAGGAAAGTTCAGTGGTCAGATGAAACACAAATTCAGCTGTTTGTAAATTAAAAAGTAAATTGAAGTGAATTGAAAAGAATACAAACCTTGATGTATTTAATAATGCTTGGGGTGACGTTGTTTACCGTATTTTCCGGACTATAGGGTGCATTGGATCAGAGCCGGCCCAAGGCATAAGCGAACTAAGCACTTGTTTAGGGCCCCGCGGCCACCAGGGGGCCCCCAAAAGCTTTTCCAAGCTCAAATGAATAAAAAACTACTTGAGATCTTCCATGGCTCAAGAAAGACTGAGTGGACTGGCAGTGTTTAGTATTAATAACAAAGTCGGCCATCAGATTTCTTACAGTGATGTTATAAATGACTTTGCCTCCAGAAAAGCCAGGAAGCACAGGTTTTAAGGAGTGGGTGGAGTGGTGTGGGTGGTGAAGAACAGAGGAACAAAACTGGGATGTTATGGTCAAATGTGTGAATTAAGGTAGTTTATTTTGATTTTTTTCTCCCAAAATTGTTTTCACATCGTTATATGTAGGACGGTTTAGCTCGGTTGGTAGAGTGGCCGTGCCAGCAACTTGAGGGTTGCAGGTTCGATTCCCGCTTCTGCCATCCTAGTCACTGCCGTTGTGTCCTTGGGCAAGACACTTTACCCACCTGCTCCCAGTGCCACCCACACTGGTTCGAATGTAACTTAGATATTGGGTTTCACTATGTAAAGCGCTTTGAGTCACTAGAGAAAAAGCGCTATATAAATATAATTCACTTCACTTCACTTTATATTCGTTTATAAACCGTTATGTTACCTTGTTTCTGGTAACTCTGTCCATTGATATTATTTAAGTATTTGCTTGATAATTAATTTAGTTATGTTGTTTTTTGTACAATTGAATTTGTTTTTTTTTATACATATTTAAGTGATTTTATTGTTGCACTTTGTTGTTTTTCTTGCACTACGAATTATTTTTGCACATTGCTGTTTCAGGTTTTTGTTACCAAACATAATAAAGTGAATCAGAATCATCTTTATAGTCCAGTTATGTTTAACACACATGGAATTTAACTTCAGTAGACTGCGCTTTCTTTGTACAAAGTAAACATTATATATGAACAATTAACTAAAAATATAAACTAGTAATTAAAGACTAATATGTAAAGACTGATGAGACAAGATGACACTTTTACTGTAAATACAAATCTTTATCACTTGGACTGTTCAAACCCAGGCCACTCTTGTAGCTGAATGTTTTCTACATTTTAAGACTAGGAACTCTGGACATCATTCGTTCATTCATTGGTATCATTTATGTTCTTAACTGGGCCGCCCCCATATCTTTATAAATGACATGTCATTTGTAAAGACATGCCAGGCTGACAATAGGATAATGTAAACAACACTGCCAGAGCCGCAATGAGTTTATAGAAGGTGTGTGAATGATCAACAATCAATATTATTGGCAGAAATAGAGGACCCCAAAATCAAATTTTCCTTAGGGCCCAATGGCACTGTATTGGATTATAAGGCACGCTGCCCATGAGCGGGTCTAGTCAGGTCTATTTTCATACAAGATTATAGGGCGCATTAAAGGAGTCATATTATTTTTTTCTAAATGGAAAACACTTCCTTGTGGTCTATATAACATGTAATGGTGGTTCTTTGGTCAAAATGTTGCATAGATTATGTTTTACGGATCATCTTCAAGCCGCTTTCTGACAGTCGCTTTCCGGATGCACCGTTTTGTGTGCGTTCTTATTTACGTGGCTCACATTCGACAGCGTCTTCACCCCGTCATCTTTGTTGTAGTTGTGTAGCGTGCAAGGACAGGAGTGGAAGAAGTGTCAAAAGATGGAGCTAAGTGACTTTCAAACTTTACTTACATTAATAACAAAGCAGTATCTCCTCATCCGTGTAAATGTAAACTCACTACACCGGTATGTTTTAGAGCTTTCATGGCGAGTTTACTGACAGATATAAGAACTTCACACTACTTTATATTAGAAATGGCAACAGCTGAGGATGAATGTCACATGACAAGAAGATAGAGAAAAAGAGGAAGCTTATCGACTACGGCAGGGGTGCCCATACTTTTTCTGCAGGCGAGCTACTTTTCAATTGACCAACTCGAGGGGATCTACCTCATTTATATATATCATTTATATTTATTTATCTATGAAAGAGACATTTTTGTAAACAAGTTAAATGTGTTTAATGATAATACAAGCATGTGTAACACATATAGATGTCTTTCTTTCACGAAGACAAGAATATAAGTTGGTGTATTACCTGATTCTTATGGCTTGCATTGATTGGAATCAGACAGTAATGATGATAACGCCCACATTTTCAAATGGAGGAGAAAAAAAGTTGTCCTTTCTGTACAATACCACATGAAAGTGGTTGGTTTTGGGCATCTAATTCATCCAGCTTCCATACACTTTACAAGAAAAACATTGGCGGCAAATTCCGTAGCTTGCTTGATTGACATTCACGGCACCTGAGGGTCTTGTGAGATGACGCTGGCTGCTGCCAGTTCATTATTATGAAAAAATGACAGACAGGAAGGCGAGAAACACTTTTTATTTCAACAGACTTTCGCGCCGTCCCTTCCGTCAAAACTCTAAAGGCCGATTGCACATTTCCTATCTTCACAATAAAAGCCCTGCTTCATGCTGCCTGCGCTAAAAAAAGTGTTTCTCGCCTTCCTCTCGGTCATATTTTCATAATAATGATCTTGCAGCAGCCAGCGTCATCTCACAAGACCCTCCGGTACCGTGAATGTCATTTAAGTGACGTCTTGGTGAAGATTGATGATCACTAATTTTTAGGTCTATTTTTTTTAAAAGCCTGGCTCGAGATCGACTGACACACCCCCCGCGGTCGACTGGTAGCTCGCGATCGACGTAATGGGCACCCCTGGACTACGGCGTACAGATGGACTACAAAGGCGGACGAGCGCAAATTTTCAGGACTCATGCAGATCCCAAATACAGATCAACAGGTACCAGAAGGTAAAAAAAGTTGCTTTTGCATGTCTTACCTTATACACACACACCATAATAATACTCGTATGTTGAAGCAGAGTACAATCCATCAAGCGGTGCGTCCTCATAGCTTACCATTTGAGCGCCGTGTGTAATGTTCTAGATTTTCAGTGGAACAGATACAATTTTGGTGTTGTTTACTGGAGTCATATTGCAGTCTACACGTATCTCTTATGTGTGACCTATTGGTACCTGTTTTTGTGTATCTGGGATCCGCACAAGTCCCAACCATTTTAAATCAAACCATGCAAATTTTTACAAAACTATCTTGCCCTCCTTCATAGATAGGGGGAAACGAGCCATTTGGAATTCCCCCCATTGGTGATGTTTTTGCCATTAGTGACGTCAGCGGATTTTGCATGTGTCCGCCATTGTAGTCTGAGGATGTGGTCAACGCGCTCCTTCTTTTTTGCTATTTTCTTGTTGTGGGGCAGACTGGCTTGTACATGCACATGCATCCTTCGCTGTTGCCATTGCTAACACAAAGTAGCGTATAGTTTGAACTTAATCTGTCAGTAGATTTGCTATGGATGCGCTAAAAACTGTAATAAAGACAACGCTGTCGAAGTGGAGGCATGTAAATAGGAACAGTATATCCTGATGTGGCTTAAAAAAGGTCTGTAATACATAATCAAAGTAAAATTTGGGGAAAAAAACCCCACCATTAAATGTACAGTACATGCCAAAAGTTTAGACACGCCTTCTCATTCTATGTGTGTTCTTTATTTTCTTGACTATTTACATGACTATTTACATTGTGGATTGTCACTGAAGGCATCAAAACTATGAATGAACACATGTGGAGTTATGTACTTTACAAAAAAGGTGAAATAACTGAAAACATGTTTTATATCGCTGGATCGGTTCGCAGCCGAGTGTGAAGCGACCGGAATGAGAATCAGCACCTCCAAGTCCGAGTCCATGGTTCTCGCCCGGAAAAGGGTGGAATGCCATCTCCGGGTTGGGGAGGAGACCCTGCCCCAAGTGGAGGAGTTCAAGTACCTAGGAGTCTTGTTCACGAGTGAGGGAAGAGTGGATCGTGAGATCGACAGGCGGATCGGTGCGGCGTCTTCAGTAATGTGGACGTTGTACCGATCCGTTGTGGTGAAGAAGGAGCTGAGCCGGAAGGCAAAGCTCTCAATTTACCGGTCGATCTACGTTCCCATCCTCACCTATGGTCATGAGCTTTGGGTCATGACAAAGGATAAGATCACGGGTACAAGCGGCCGAAATTAGTTTCCTCCGCCGGGTAGACGTGCTCTCCCTTAGAGATAGGGTGAGAAGCTCTGCCATCTGGGAGGAACTCAAAGTAAAGCCGCTGCTCCTTCACATCGAGAGGAGCCAGATGAGGTGGTTCGGGCATCTGGTCAGGATGCCACCCGAACGCCTCCCTAGGGAGGTGTTTAGGGCACGTCCAACCGGTAGGAGGCCACGGGGAAGACCCAGGACACGTTGGGAAGACTATGTCTCCCGGCTGGCCTGGGAACGCCTCGGGATCCCCCGGGAAGAGCTAGACGAAGTGGCTGGGGAGAGGGAAGTCTGGGTTTCCCTGCTTAGGCTGTTGCCCCCGCGACCCGACCTCGGATAAGCGGAAGATGATGGATGGATGGATGGATGTTTTATATTCTGGTTTCTTCAAAATAGCCAACCTTTGCTCTTATTACTGCTTTGCACACTCTTGGCATTCTCTCAATGAGCTTCAAGCTGGAGTCACCTGAAAGGGTTTTACTTCACAGGTGTCATAGTTTTGATGCCTTCGGTGACAATCTACAATAAATGATAAATGGGTTGTACTTGTATAGTGCTTTTCTACCTTCAAGGTACTCAAAGCCCTTTGACACTACTTCCACCTTTACCCATTCACACACTGATGGAGGGAGCTGCCATGCAAGGCGCTAACCAGCACCCATCAGGAGCAAGGGTGAAGTGTCTTGCTCAGGACACAATGGATGTGACGAGGTTGGTACTAGGGGGCGATTGAACCAGGTACCCTCGGGTTGCGCACGGCCACTCTACCCCTGCGCCACCAGAGCGATTTATAATCCGAAAAATTAGGTAAATCCCATCTTAAAACTAATTTGTATAGAATAGCTGTTAAATAGATCCCTTTTTAGAACAGCTGATCTGCTCTGCCCCTCTCTCCTGCGTGGATAAGTTATCACAGGACCGCGAATCAGTCTCCACGGAGGAAGCGCGAGGACTACTCTTCTGTGCATCAGACTTGTCTCCATTCAAGATGACCCTCTACTGGTCTACCAATGGACTGGTCTTTCACATTATAATGTTGAGACCCGGGGTGGACCACTACTTATGCATCAGTCAGTGACGTCTTGGTGCCCCGACATGTCTACATGCAAGAGGATCCCCCGCTGGCCCCACTATGGACTGGACTCCCATTATTAACGTATCCACTCGGCATCCATTGTACCAGTCACCCATGGGGGGGGTCCCCACATCTGCAGTCCCTTCCAGGGTTTCATGTTGTTCCCTTGGGTTGAGTTTTTTTCTTGCCCTGATGTTAGATCTGAACCAAGGAAGTTAGCCCTTTGAGACATTTGTGATTAAGGACTATATAAGTATCAATCAATCAATCAATCAATGTTTATTTATATAGCCCCAAATCACAAAGGTCTCAAAGGACTGCACAAATCATTACGACTACAACATCCTCAGAAGAACCCACAAAAGGGCAAGGAAAACTCACACCCAGTGGGCAGGGAGAATTCACATCCAGTGGGACGCCAGTGACAATGCTGACTATGAGAAACCTTGGAGAGGACCTCAGATGTGGGCAACCCCTCCCCCCCTCTAGGGGACCGAAAGCAATGGATGTCGAGCGGGTCTAACATGATGCTGCGAAAGTTCAATCCATAGTGGCTCCAACACAGCCGCGAGAGTTCAGTCCAAAGCGGATCCAAGACAGCAGCGAGAGTCCCGTCCACAGGAGACCATCTCAAGCGGAGGCGGATCAGCAGCGTAGAGATGTCCCCAATCGATACAGGCGAGCGGTCCATCCTGGGTCCCGACGAGCGGTCCATCCTGGGTCTCGACTCTGGACAGCCAGTACTTCATCCATGGTCATCGGACCGGACCCATTCCACAAAGGAGGGGGGGACATAGGAGAAAGAAAAGAAGCGGCAGATCAACTGGTCTAAAAAGGAGGTCTATTTAAAGGCTAGAGTATACAGATGAGTTTTAAGGTGAGACTTAAATGCTTCTACTGAGGTAGCATCTCGAACTGTTACCGGGAGGGCATTCCAGAGTACTGGAGCCCGAACGGAAAACGCTCTATAGCCGGCAGACTTTTTTTGGGCTCTAGGAATCACTAATAAGCCGGAGTCTTTTGAACGCAGATTTCTTGCCGGGACATATGGTACAATACAATCGGCAAGATAGGCTGGAGCTAGACCGTGTAGTATTTTATACGTAAGTAGTAAAACCTTAAAGTCACATCTTAAGTGCACAGGAAGCCAGTGCAGGTGAGCCAGTACAGGCGTAATGTGATCAAACTTTCTTGTTCTTGTCAAAAGTCTAGCAGCCGCATTTTGTACCAACTGTAATCTTTTAATGCTAGACATGGGGAGACCCGAAAATAATACGTTACAGTAATCGAGACGAGACGTAACAAACGCATGGATAATGATCTCGGCGTCGTTAGTGGACAAAATGGAGCGAATTTTAGCGATATTACGGAGATGAAAGAAGGCCGTTTTAGTAAAGCTTTTAATGTGTGACTCTAAGGAGAGAGTTGGGTAAAGTAAACTTTGATTTATTGATTGATCCCGCTATATAACCTAAGCTTTTGACATTACTTTTCTATCTGGAATTTTGTGGCTCCTATCGGCAAATGATGGCCATAGATGGTTAGCCTCTAACACAGGTTTGACAATAGTCATGAAAATAAAGAAAACGCATACAAATGAGAAGGTATGTCCAAACGTTTGGCCTGTACTGTATGTAGACAACAAGGAAGTATGTTTTATGTAGAAAAATAATTATAGAAGCATTTAAGTCTCACCTTAAAACTCATTTGTATACTCTAGCCTTTAAATAGACTCCCTTTTTAGACCAGTTGATCTGCCGTTTCTTTTCTTTTTCTTCTATGTCCCACTCTCCCTTGTGGAGGGGGTCCGGTCCGATCCGGTGGCCATGTACTGCTTGCCTGTGTATCGGCTGGGGACATCTCTGCGCTGCTGATCCGCCTCCGCTTGGGATGGTTTCCTGCTGGCTCCGCTATGAACGGGACTCTCGCTGCTGTGTTGGATCTGCTTTGGACTGGACTCTCGCGACTGTGTTGGATCCATTATGGATTGAACTTTCACAGTATCATGTTAGACCCGCTCGACATCCATTGCTTTCCTCCTCTCCAAGGTTCTCATAGTCATCATTGTCACCGACGTCCCACTGGGTCATTATTGCCACCGATGTCCCACTGGGTGTGAGTTTTCTTTGCCCTTATGTGGGCCTACCGAGGATGTCGTAGTGGTTTGTGCAGCCCTTTGAGACACTAGTGATTTAGGGCTATATAAGTAAACATTGATTGATTGATTGAACTTTGACAAACCTGTAAGAAACCCTTGTTTTTCCATGTTTGAATACACAGATACAAGGATGAAATGAAACAGGTCAAAACAAATGATATTTGGAATCACTAACACATACTCTCAGATTGATTTAGCTTGCGTCGTAAAATTTAGATGGGAAAAGTTGTCTTCTCACCAGTTTGCTTGATGGCCTGAGACTGAATGGGAGGTGGAGCGGGCTTTTCCTCCTCCTGTTCCACCAGCTTTTCGCTTTCCTCATCCACATCCGTATCTTCCGCCTTGTTTGTTTGACTATTGGCTTCCTTTGCTTTCAGATGGTTTTTAGCCTCCAGGAAAGCCCTTTCAGCCAGGATGGATTTGCCCTGGCTTTCTTGGACCAGACCTGGGCAACGAATGCAGACACGAGAAATACTGAGAAAAGCCACTTTGCACATTTCTGCTTGTGTTCAAGACTGATACGGTGTGGCTGAACGCCAGGAAATGTGGCCATATTAATCAACCCAGTTACAAGATTTGTTTCTTGGAGGATTCGTGCGGTGGTATTTGGATAGAGTGAATACATGGATCTCACCCAGCAAGGTCCAAGCCACCAACTCCAAAGGCTCTATGTTTGTGGCTCGCTCCAATAAAGTCTCAGCTTGCTCAAAGTCATTAAACAACGCTGCCAGCACGCCACACATCATCAGACTAAATAGAAAACATGACACAAAGACAAGCTTAGAGTCAGCGTTCAAGGCTATTTAAGCACATAAAACTACAATTTGAAGCCTTTACTGACTCTTTGGGAGCCAAACCAAAGAGCATTGGTTTATTTCATCAAAAACAAAATGTGTCTTTGGATATATTTTCATTTTTCTAGAACAGGGGTAGGGAACCTATGGCTCTAGAGCCAGATGTGGCTCTTTTGATGACTGCACCTGGCTCTCAGATAAATCTTAGCTGACAATGCTAAACGTGGTAAGGAATGAATATTTCTGCCGGTAACCACAGTGTCAAAAATAACGTTCAAAATATAAAAGATTCTCATGAATTTTAATCCATCCATCCGGTTTCTACCGCACCTGTTCAAGAAGTCGCATTAATGGTAAGAAGTATTTTATTTATTGTTGGTTAGCTTCAGAATAACAAAGTTATTAAAAATAATAAGAGACTTCCCATCCATCCATCCATCTTCTTCCGCTTATCCGAGGTCGGGTCGCGGGGGCAGCAGCCTAAGCAGGGAAGCCCAGACTTCCCTCTCCCCAGCCACTTCGTCTAGCTCTTCCCGGGGGATCCCGAGGCGTTCCCAGGCCAGCCGGGAGACATAGTCTTCCCAACGTGTCCTGGGTCTTCCCCGTGGCCTCCTACCGGTTGGACGTGCCCTAAGCACCTCCCTCGGGAGGCGTTCGGGTGGCATCCTGACCAGATGCCCGAACCACCTCATCTGGCTCCTCTCGATGTGGAGGAGCAGCGGCTTTACTTTGAGTTCCTCCCGGATGACAGAGCTTCTCACCCTATCTTTAAGGGAGAGCCCCGCCACACGGTGGAGGAAACACATTTCGGCCGCTTGTACCCGTGATCTTATCCTTTCGGTCATGACCCAAAGCTCATGACCATAGGTGAGGATGGGAACGTAGATCGACCGGTAAATTGAGAGCTTTGCCTTCCGGCTCAGCTCCTTCTTCACCACAACAGATCGGTACAACGTCCGCATTACTGAAGACGCCGCACCGATAAGAGACTTATTATACTCTAAAAATGTTGGACTTACTTAAAAATGCATGCATCATCATCATCATTTATTTTCATTCCTTTCATGAAAATGCATATACTATATACAAGCCAAGTACAATTGACACTTTCATTGTTTTTTTTTTGGTTTCTTATACATTTCCATGATCAGAAAGGAGCAGATGGAAGACTAATATTCTTATATTTATCTGCCCCCTTTTTAACAGAAATTATTTTCGATGACTTTATAACTGTTCCTTCCAAAAACACCCGAACTCCAACATACTTTTCCATTTTCCTTTAAGCATTTTCACAATGACACGTCCGATCTAAATCAAAATTCAGTTTGATATAATTCCAGTTTTCTCTTTTTATAACTCATTTTAAAAACAAAGATATTCTTACAGCTTTTTAAGTCTTTGTTTAGAGAATTTCCATGCTTTCACACCAACAACAGACAAGCACATTTGTTTCCAATTTGTTCGCATTCTTGGATGTTTAAAGTCTGTGGTTCTCATCTTCACATGTGAACACATAACTTTTGTAAGTCCTTCGGAAGAATTCTATTTCTCGCTTTGAACATCGTTAATAGAGTATTCAATTCTACAATGTCTTTTAGTTTTAGTAATCCTGACGTAATGAAGAGTGGTTTTGTGTGGTCTCTATATCGTACTTTAAAAATGATACAAATTGCTCTTTTCTGTGAAATAAAGGCATTATGTTGCTATGCTATGCATTTCCCAATATTTCTGCACAATAATTGAAATAAGATAGAATAATAGTTGTATTCAATCTTAAAAAAATATTATATGGCTCTCACGGAAATACTTTTTAAAATATTTGGCTTGCATGGCCCTCTCAGCTAAAAAGGTTCCCGACTCCTGTTCTAGGGCGTTACATTCTCAGGGCATTAATTTGATCACAAGTGGACTGTTCGCTAGGCCTGGGCCGATAAGACAGTATATGAATTATTCTAATGATAAATACCAATGAACTCCATAACTTTCCATATCCAAGTGTTTTTGTTTTCTTCATCTCTCCTTTTTAAACGGCGTGCTAGAGGGTTCACTTTGTGCATCGGTTCCAGCACCTTAGTGTGTTTATTCAATATAATTACTTTTTGTGCAACTGTGCATTTTTGTCAATTTATTGGGAGCAGGTTTAAAAAGTCACAAGCACACATTTTGCTCCAATAATCAACCGTCCAAAAGGGCTTGTCTGGTCCCACTATGGTGCCGTTTCATTACAATTCGGTAGCACGTACAGATATGCATTAAAACACTCCGATTATGATCCGCTGCCCGGATCATGGCATATCCGGTATTATGTTCTGCTGATGTTTACCTTAGTTCCTGGTGGCACTTCCTGTTTGTTGTGTTACTATAGTCACGCATTAGTGTCACCTACCTCTTGTTTTTGACTCACACCTGTTTGCAATTACTGTCCTTATTTAAGCCTGCCTTTTCCATTCACTCGTCCTCGCTTCCTAGTTTTGTTACACGTAACAAGTGACGACGCTGATTCCCGATTCTGGTAAAACCTGCTTTTGTATTTGCTAGTTTCCACGCTATGCTTATGTTTTTTTTTCTAGCTCCCATGTTAGCTCTGTTGGTTTTGCCTTTTGTGCCTCGTGCCGGTTTTTCTGTTCTTAGCCTGTTTTTAATTTAAAATAAATCTATATTTCTTACCTTACGCTGTGTCCAAGCCCGAACTGCATCTCGAGAGTACGACCCGCAAAACCATGCCCAGCATACGTCACAACTCCTACTGACATCACACATGGGACGATTTGGCGAGTATAAAATTTTTTAAATATACTGTAAAACTTAAAAAACGTTGCTTGGAGTGATGACTGAAGAATCCATACGAGTAGAAACGCTATGGAGGGCTACAGGACAGAACATCACTCTACTTCCGGTTTGAAAGCACCAGATAGTAGGACACTGCGGCACTTGCAGCGAGCGATCTCTTACAAAAGATGGCGCTATAGCACAAACAATGAAAACACCTTCAAAGTTTTTTTGCTTGTTTGTTTTTTTAAACTATATTTAAAAATCCATAAATAAGCCGCGCAGTCTTGTAAGCTGCAGGGTTTAAAAGTGGAGGAAAAAAGTAGTGGCTTATATTCCGGAATTTTACGGTTTTGGTTTTGCAGTTACAAGGGGTCCGTTTAGGGCAGCCGTAACTGCGATGTGGCCCTTAATGAAAATTAATTTGACACCCTTGTTCTAAGACACCGGTGTCAAACTACGGGCCCGAGAACCAAATCTGGCCCACTAAATGATTTAATGTGGCCCACCAAGTCAGCCACATCATTTCAAAGTGCCGCCAGGGGCCATTTGCGGCCCGCGGGTTATTTTTAAACGGCCCCACGGCACATTTTAAGAATACAATTGAAAAAAATTAAAAACAAAAAAAGTGGTATAAAAGAGCAAACAGGTGAAATGTAACAATAAATTGTTGCAATGCTTACTCTTATAACACAAAGCTGCCATGCAGGCTGTTTCTTTCTTTAAAAAATAATAATGAATCAAAATCAATGTCATTATGAATTATTGACCCATTCAAGGCTCCGATTACGTCACATTAAATATTCCACTTTGAAATATTTTTTGGGGAAAATGTTGCATATTTTGTGTTTTGCCATATAAAAAAACTCAGCTGTTTTTTTTTTTTTTAAAAGAAGGGCCTAACACATACAAACAAAAAACGTAAACAACAATACAACTTAAAATTGATCTCGAGATTATTTTGCTAAAAGTAAACAGTAAAAAAAATGTATAATTTATTTTTTTAAACTTTAATGAGTAGGACGCCTTTGGATCCCCAATTATTTTAGTGTGATTTGTTTTTAAGTGCCATTGTTCAAAAAATAATAATCAATCAAAATACAAAATTAAGGCTCCAATTATTATATAATCTCAACAATTCCACCTAAGAAAGTTATTGGGTGAAAATATTGCATATTTTGTGTTTTTTCCATTTTTTTTCCTTAATGTAGATCTAGAACAGGGGTCACCAACTCGGTGCCCGCGGGCACCAGGTAGCCTATAAGGACCAGAAGAGTCCTGGCCTGTTCTAAAAATAGCTCAAATAGCAGCACTTACCAGTGAGCTGCCTCTATTTTTTAAATTTTATTTATCTACTAGCAAGCTGGTCTCGCTTTGCTCGACATTTTTAATTCTAAGAGAGCCAAAACTCAAATAGAATTTGAAAATCCAGGAAAATATTTTAAAGACTTGGTCTTCACTTGTTTAAATAAATAAAACATTTTTTTTAACTTTGCTTCTTATAACTTTCAGAAAGAATATTTTAGAGAAATAATACAACCTTAAAAATGATTTTAGGATTTTTAAACACATATACCTTTTTACCATTTAAATTCCTTCCTCTTCTTTCCTGACAATTTGAATCAATGTTCAAGTATTTTTTTTTATTGTAAAGAATAATAAATACATTTTAATTTAATTCTTCAATTTAGCTTCTGTTTTTTCGACGAATAATATTTGTCAAATATTTTTTCATACTTATTATGATTAAATTCAAAAAAATGATTCTGGCAAATATAGAAAATCTGTAGAATCAAATTTAAATCTTATTTAGAAGTGGATTTTAACCTATTTAAAACATGTCATCAAAATTCTAACATTAATCTTAATCAGGAAAAATTACTAAGGATGTTCCATAAATTCTTTTTTTAATTTTTTCAAAAAGATACGAATTAGCTAGTTTTTCTCTTAATTTTTTTCAGTTGAATTTTGAATTTTAAAGAGTTGAAATTGAAGATAAACTGTGTTTCAAAATGTAATTTTAATTTTTTGTGTGTTTTCTCCTCTTTTAAACCGTGCAATTGGGTGTTTTTTCATCATTTATTCTCTACAAAAAACCTTCCGTAAAAGGAAAAAAAATCTATGACGGAATGACAGATAGAAATACACATGTTTTTATATATAAAAAATAGATTTATTTATTAAAGGTAAATTGAGCAAATTGGCTATTTCTTGCAATTTATTTAAGTGTGTATCAAACTGGTAGCCCTTCACAATAATCAGTACCCAAGAAGTAGTTCTTGGTTTCAAGAAGGTCGGTGACCCCTGATCTAGAGATTTAAAACTTGAATAATAATAATAAGAACAGTAATACTGAATAATGAAACATTTTTAACATTTTTTGGACCAAAACCCTTTGGGATCATAACTGAGTGGAGGCCTAAATGTATATTTTTTATCTACATATTGCATTGGTTTTTAAAATAAAAAATATGAAAATGGCCCCCGCTTGCTTTGATTTTTCAGTGTGCGACCCTCAGTGGACAAAGTTTGGACACCCCTGATTTATGTGGACTAAAAAATGTAATAAAACACTTCCTGACAAGATACATGTGTTATATTTTCAATATGACACACAAATTGGAACAGTCCAGCTGCAATTGACTCAATGCCTCAGATAAGTTTCCCTTGCATATATCTATGCTACGTTTTCATAGAGTGAATGTCTAACCTGGGCAGGTGTGTTTGCTGGACAGCCACGGCATCGTGGAAACACATTTTCGCCGTCATGTATTCTCCGGTTTGCATGTAGAGGCCCCCCCAATCGAACTTGTGGGAGGCCTCACGGGGCTCCCTCACAACCAACTGCAGCAAAACAGACACAAGATGTCCATGCCTTCATGCAGAATGATAACACAATTACTGCACATACGGCAAGTAACAGATGTTATGGTACCTCTTGGTAGTAGCGAACAGCCAGAGGATAATCCCTCATGAGCTGAGCCTCTCGGGCAAAATGTGTAAGATGATAAATGCTCAAATGGATCTCATTAATTGGATCATCCTCAATGGCACGTGAATAAATCTAATTAGAGGGGAATAATTACAGTGATTATGCGCGTATAAACAGTGTGTGTTTGGGGGAGGGTGTGTTTGCATATACTTTGTTGAGAGCAACATGCATCTCATCCACCAGGTCCACGTACAGCTTGCTGACAAACTCCTGCAGATCCTGCTGCTCTGTAAAGGATTCCGTCTGCTGTACCTTGTCACGCACAAACTTCACCACAGCAGGCTACACACACACACACACACACGCTGGTTGACACGTGTAACACAACCGTGCTGAAGGTGAGACATACAGGTATTCAAACCTTCAGTTTTTCCTTGAAGGCAAAGTATTTCCCGGAGACATTGAGAGCGCCCATCAGCTGAGCCATCATTGGCTCCTGGTCGCAGCTCATGGATGCTTGGAATCCTGTTCCAAACAACTCCTCGAACTGCTCCGAAATATGCTTCACCACATTGCCCACCTGCTTGTGAAAGTTTAATACCGCCTTCCAAAAAAAAAAGGAAAAAAGACAAAAAAAAGGGGTTATTTGGGAGTGATTACGAGCAGAGGTGGGTAGTAACGCGCTACATTTACTCCGTTACATCTACTTGAGTAACTTTTGGGATAAATTGTACTTCTAAGAGTAGTTTTTATGCAACATACTTTTACTTTTACTTGAGTATATTTATACAGAAGAAACGCTACTTTTACTCCGCTCCATTTATCTGCAATCAGGTCGCTACTCGCTCCTTTTTTTTTTATCGATCTGTTAATGCACGCTTTGTTTGTTTTGATTTTGTCAGACACGCATTCAAAGTAGGATCTACGCATGCCTGCGTTTCACCAATCACATGCAGTCACTGGTGACGTTGGACCAATCAAACAGAGCCAGGTGGTCACGTGACCGTCACACGTAGAACCCGACATAGATAGATAGATAGATAGATAGATAGATAGTACTTTATTTATTCCGTCAGGAGAGTTCCTTCAGGAAAATTACAATTTTCAGCACAATCCCATTCAAGATCAGACAAACATTACAGGGAGACAGAACAGGATCGCTGACGGGTCTGCCGGCTTCCAGCGACCCTTACAAAAAAGATGACATACAGGTAAACAAGGGGGGTGGGGGGGGGGAAGAAAAAAATAGAAGATTAGAATAAAATTAAAAAATCGGTCTTAGCCTAGGCCCTGGAGTGGGGGTGCAGACTGAGGCCAAGGGAAAAAAAACAACAACAAAAAAACAACAACAACTCATAGCCATAGTACACATCCCTCTTCCATGTGTGTAAGAGGGAAACATCAAACATCAAAGAACACAGAGGACATTAAAGACATTAAAGCAGCAGATACAACCAGACACTTCTACATACAGCTATGAATAAAAAGTAACAGAAAGACATGTTGATAAACTTATAGGGGTGTTACCATTTAGTGGTCAACTGTACGGAATATGTACTGTACTGTGCAATCTAATAATAAAAGTTTCAATCTATCAACCAATCAATCAAAAGTGTAAAGGAAAAAAGACACTTTTTTTTTCAACCGTACTTCCAGTCCTAAGCCTAAAGACTGATCGCACAGTTCCTGTCTTCACAATAAAAGTGCCGCTCCATCGCGCCTGCGCTAACAAAATAAGAGTCTCCGAAAGCCAGCGCAAACAAGCGAGCAAGCTACGGAGTTTGCCGCAAATGTATTTCTTGTAAAGTGTATAAAAACAATATGGAAGCTGGACAAATAAGATGTCAAAAAACAACGACTTTCATGTGGTATTAGACAGGAAGGAGGAACTTTTTTTCTCCTCCATTTGAAAACCGGGACGTTATCAGCACTACTGTCAGGTAATACACCAACTTATATTTTTGTCTTCATTAAAGATAGGAATCTATATGTTAAACATGCATGTATATTCATTAAAACACCTTTAACATGTGAACAAAAACAGCAAAATAAATAAATATAAATTATATACTGTATATATAAAGGTATGTATATATGATATGTGTGTATGTATATGTATATATGAGGTAGATCACCTCGACTTGGTCATTTATTAAGTAATTGATAAACGTTGAAAAACTTATTGGGGTGTTACCATTTAGTGGTCAATTGTACGGAATATGTACTGTACTGCAATCTACTAATACACGTTTCAATCAATCAATCAATCAATCAATCAATGCCTACTGAGCCTATGGTGCTGTTAAGTTATCGTGGCTCAATTTGCCTTAATTTTTATTTTATTTTAATGTATTATTATTTAATATATAATATTGGCTTCCTCCCACCTCCAAAGACATGCACCTGGGGATAGGTTGATTGGCAACACTAAATTGGCCCTAGTGTGTGAATGTGAGTGTGAGTGTTGTCTGTCTATCTGTGTTGGCCCTGTGATGAGGTGGCGACTTGTCCAGGGTGGACCCCGCCTTCCGCCCGATTGTAGCTGAGATAGGCGCCAGCGCCCCCCGTGACCCCGAAAGGGAATAAGCGGTAGAAAATGGATGGATGGATGGATGGTTTTAGTTGCTTAAGAGATATTCCTGGCTGTGAATTTGCTCATTGCTATTTTTATGTTTTTGTTCATTACTTGTTGCCGTAATCATTAAACAAAAAGGTTACTCATCAGTTACTCAGTACTTGAGTAGTTTTTTCCCAACATACTTTTTACTTTTACTCAAGTAAATATTTGGGTGACTACTTCTTACTTTTACTTGAGTAATAAATCTCTAAAGTAACAGTACTCTTACTTGAGTACAATTTCTGGCTACTCTACCCAAATCTGATTACGAGTATATACAGTGCAGTAGCGTGGTACCATTACCCAAAATGTATTTCGATACTTTTCTAAATAAAGGGTACTAAAAAAATGGCATTATTAGCTTTATTTTAACAAAAAAAATCTTACGGTGTTACGTCTGTTCGGCATTGTGATGCCGGGTTCGATTCCCTCGAGGATGCGTCAAGTGAACACAGCAAAGGTAAGAATATAAACAATTTATTCAACGAAAATGATCTATGAAACAATCCACTCTTCCCCCACTCGTGAACAAGACTCCTAGGTACTTGAACTCCTCCACTTGGGGCAGGGTCTCCTCCCCAACCCAGAGATGGCACTCCGGGAGAGAACCATGGACTCGGATTTGGAGGTGCTGATTCTCATTCCGGCCGCTTCACACTCGGCTGCGAACCGATCCAGTGAGAGCTGAAGATCCCGGCCAGATGAAGCCAACAGGACCACATCGTCTGCAAAAAGCAGAGACCTAATCCCGCGGCCACCAAACCGGAACCCCTCAATGCCTTGACTGCGCCTAGAAATTCTGTCCATAAAAGTTATGAACAGAATCGGTGACAAAGGGCAGCCTTGGCGGAGTCCAACCCTCACTGGAAACGTGTCCGACTTACTGCCGGCAATGCGGACCAAGCTCTGGCACTGATCGTAACGGGAGCGGACCGCCACAATAAGACAGTCCGATACCCCATACTCTCTGAGCACTCCACACAGGACTTCCCGAGGGACACGGTCGAATGCCTTCTCCAAGTCCACAAAGCACATGTAGACTGGTTGGGCAAACTCCCATGCATCCTCAAGAACCCTGCCGAGAGTATAGAGCTGGTCCACAGTTCCACGACCAGGACGAAAACCACACTGTTCCTCCTGAATCCGAGGTTCAAAAACACTGGAGCTAACAGACAAAAATAAACCAAGGACGCTAGCATGAAAGCTAGGAATAAACACAAGGAAAACTAAAACTTGGTACGAGGACACAAAAAAGTAAACAAAAACATTCAGCATGAAAGCTGGAATATCAAGTGGCTGGCGTAAGAACTAGCGAGAAAATACATACGGGTAGTAGACAGTCGTGAATGTTGCTCGAAGGCAAATTAGAGTCCCAGAAAGAATAACGAAAAGGGACGGGCTTAAATAGGGGAGTAATCAAAAAGTGACAGGTGTGCAGAGACCGTGATTAGCAGGTGGGATCAATGAGCAACCATGGTGACTGACTAAACAGGAAGTAAGAGTGTAGAACAACAGTGATACAACAACTGGAAGTGTAAACCATATGTGGTGATCCAAGTAGCGGATCGCAACATACGGTACATTAAAGGCCTACTGAAACCCACTACTACCGACCACGCTGTCTGATAGTTTATATATCAATGATGAAATATTAACATTGCAACACATGCCAATACGGCCTTTTTAGTTTACTAAATTACAATTTTAAATTTCCCACAGAGTTTCCTGTTGAAAATGTCGCGGAATGATGACGCTTGTTTGTGACGTTATTGGTTGGAGGGGACATATTAGCTAAGCACCACCTACGGCTAAAAGTCGTCTCTTTTCATCGCGCAATTACACAGTATTTTGGACATCTGTGTTGCTAAATCTTTTGCAATTTGTTCAATTAATATTGGAGAAGTCAAAGTAGAAAGATGGAGGTGAGAAGCTTTAGCCTTTAGCCACACAAACACACAGTGATTCCTTGTTTAAAATTCCCGGAGGTGAAGCTTTACTATGGATCAGAGCGGTCAAGCGAACATGGATCCCGACCACTTGTCAACCGGCAGTTTTCGGTGAGAAAATTGTGGTAAGAAGTTTGCTCTTACCGGTGACATCGGCGGAGCTTCCAGCAGCGTGACTTGCCTCAGAGACTCTGGCGTCAACACACGTACCCGTGGCCACACCCCTCCAACTTTAGGTACTGTTTAATCTCACTAAAACACTAACACAATAGGCAGATAAGGGATTTTCCAGAATTATCATAGTAAATGTGTGTAATAACATCTGCAATCGCCTTTTTTTTTTCTAGGCCTTCACCCTTTTTTCTCATCTATGAATTTTTCATCCTCGCTCAAATTAATGGGGAAATTGTCGCTTTCTCAGTCCGAATAGCTCTAGCTGCTGCTGGCTATGATTGTAAACAATGTGAGGATGTGAGGAGCCCTACAACCAGTGACGTCACGCGCACATCGTCTGCTACTTCCGGTAAAGGCAAGGCTTTTTTATTAGCACCAAAAGTTGCGAACTTTATCGTCGATGTTCTCTACTAAATCCTTTCAGCAAAAATATGGCAATATCGCGAAATGATCAAGTATGACACATAGAATGGACCTGCTATCCCCGTTTAAATAAGAAAATGTCATTTCAGCAGGCCTTGAACATATGTTTCTTATTACAAGCTTGTCCTGAAATATAATAGTGAACTTTAGATTAGATTAGATAGTACTTTATTTATTCCTTCAGGAGACTTCCTTCAGGAAAACATACACGACAAAAGGTCTTTTAGTAGTAGGTAAACAAACAAAGGCTCCTAATTTATCTGCTGACGTATGCAGAAACATATTGTGTCATTTTCTATTCTATTTTTTTGTCAAAATTATCAAGCACAAGTGGTAGAAAATTAATTATAAATCTACTTGTTCATTTACTGTAAACATCTGATTGCTTTCTCTTTTAACATTTTCTATCTACACTTCTGTTAAAATTAATCATCACTTATTCTTCTCTTGTTTGGAATGCTTGTTAGTTTGTTATCAATCCCATACCAAGTCGTTACAGGATCATACAATGGTCATATTCAAAGACGTATTTCCTGAGTTTATAAACATAATATAAACTCTAAAAACACGTAAAAAGATTTTGTGATGCTAAAAAATATTGATGTAATCATAGTAGCATCGACTAGATACGCTCCTGTACTTGGTATCATTACGGTGGATATCAGGTGTAGATCCACCAATGGCGTTTGTTTACATTGTGACGCCGGTGAGCTACGGTGTGTAGTGAGGCATGTTTAGCTCTTCCTCGTCCTGCAGGGATGATACTTGTGAGAATTTTACTTTATTTTCCGCCATGGAGGCGAGGATTAGTGATTTAAAAGTAGCTACAACACTGCAGACCGCCTATAGACTTTATCTAGCTAGCTAGCCATGTCTTAAAGCACCTCTCCCTGAGGGTGTTTCAGTGTTACAGCTTCACCTTTATCGTTAAGTTTTTTAAGCCAAAATGCATCCGTTGTCCCTTTCTGTCTACACACTGGTTCTGTTTGTAAGTACTGTGTGTGTGTGCTGCTGAACATGCTTCTTTGCTTGCAAAACCAGCAATGTCATGACGTGACGACGCGCCGTCCGGTAGTATAGTACCGTTTTTGATTCGTTAGTACCGCAACACTATACCAGTACCGGTATACCATACAACCCTATAACATACAGTGGGGCAAAACAGTATTTAGTCAGCCACCGATTGTGCAAGTTCTCCCACTTAAAATGATGACAGAGGTCTGTAATTTTCATCATAGATACACTTCAACTGTGAGAGACAGAATGTAAAAACAAATCCAGGAATTTACATTGTAGGAATTTTAAATAATTTATTTGTAAATCATGGTGGAAAATAAGTATTTGGTCAACCATTCAAAGTTCTCAGTGATGGAAGGAGATTTTGGCTCAAAATCTCACGATACATGGCCCCATTCATTCTTTCCTTAACACGGATCAATCGTCCTGTCCCCTTAGCAGAAAAACAGCCCCAAAGCATGATGTTTCCACTCCCATGCTTCACAGTAGGTATGGTGTTCTTGGGATGCAACTCAGTATTCTTCTTCCTCCAAACATGACAAGTTGAGTTTATACCAAAATGGATACATGGATGATACAGCAGAGAATTGGGAGAATGCCATGTGGTCAGATGACACCAAAATAGAACATTTTAGTATTAACTCAACTCGTCGTGTTTGGAGGAAGAAAAATACTGAGTTGCATCCCAAGAACACCTTACCTACTGTGAAGCATGGGGGTGGAAACATCATGCTTTGGGGCTGTTTTTCTGCTAAGGGGACAGGACGATTGATCCGTGTTAAGGAAAGAATGAATGGGGCCATGTATCGTGAGATTTTGAGCCAAAACCTCCTTCCATCAGGGAGAGCTTTGAATGGTTGACCAAATACTTATTTTCCGCCATAATTTACAAATAAATTCTTTGAAATTCCTACAATGTGAATTCCTAGATTTTTTTGACACATTCTGTCTCTCACAGTTGAAGTGTACCTATGATGAAAATTACAGACCTCTGTCATCATTTTAAGTGGGAGAACTTGCACAATCGGTGGCTGACTAAATACTTTTTTCCCCCTCTGTATCTTTGAAAATTGGAAATGATCTAATCTTAATAAATGCACAGTGATCACTAATAATATGTATCATTTATTTAAATTGATTTTTGAAAATTATGAATCGATTTAGAATTAGGAGATAAAATTATTGTTATTCAGATATGAATCGATTTTTTTGTGCACCCCTATTGTTTACCTACATTTCTGGTGTGCGTGCATGCAGGTGAATTAAGACACAGTGATCAGATATTGGTCACTTAAAAAAATAGACATGCAATAAACCTGATATACCGTATATTCTAACTTGGTAGTGGGTGCATTTCAATAATACTTGTTCACAAAAGACACCGTCTAAAGCAGGGGTGCCCACACTTTTTCTGCAGGCGAGCTACTTTTCAATTGACCAACTCGAGGGGATCTACCTCATTTATATATATCATTTATATTTATTTATTTATGAAAGAGACATTTTTGTAAACAAGTTAAATGTGTTTAATGATAATACAAGCATGTCTAACACATGTGGTTTGTGCAGCCCTTTGAGACACTAGTGATTTAGGGCTATATAAGTAAACATTGATTGATTGATTGATATAGATGTCTTTCTTTCACGAAGACAAGAATATGAGTTGGTGTATTACCTGATTCTGATGACTTGCATTGATTGGAATCAGACAGTAATGATGATAACGCCCACATTTTCAAATGGAGGAGAAAAAAAGTTGTCCTTTCTGTACAATACCACATGAAAGTGGTTGGTTTTTGGCATCTAATTCATCCAGCTTCCATACACTTTACAAGAAAAACATTGGCGGCAAATTCCGTAGCTTGCTTGATTGACATTCATGGCACCCGAGGGTCTTGTGGGATGACGCTGGCTGCTGCCAGTTCATTATTATGAAAAAATGACAAGAGAGGAAGGCGAGAAACTCTTTTTATTTCAACAGACTTTCGCGCCGTCCCTTCCGTCAAAACTCTAAAGGCTGACTGCAGATTTCCTATCTTCACAATAAAAGCCCTGCTTCATGCTGCCTGCGCTAACAAAATAAGAGTCTCGGAAAGCTGGCGTGCACAAGTGATGTGCACGCCAGCTTTCTGAGGGATCGCTTGTGCACGCCAGTTTTCCGAGACTCTGTATTTAGTTAGCGCAGGCAGCATGAAGCAGGGCTTTAATTGTGAAGATAGGAAATGTGCAGTCGGCCTTTAGAGTTTTGACGGAAGGTACGGCGCGAGAGTCTGTTAAAATAAAAAGTGTTTCTCGCCTTCCTCTCGGTCATTTTTAATAATAATGATCTTGCAGCAGCCATCGTCATCTCACAAGACCCTCCGGTACCGTGAATGTCATTTAAGTGACGTCTTGGTGAAGATTGATGATCACTAATTTTTAGGTCTATTTTTTTAAAAGCCTGGCTCGAGATCGACTGACACACCCCCCGCGGTCGACTGGTAGCTCGCGATCGACGTAATGGGCACCCCTGGTCTAAAGTGTGTGAGCATATTTACTCTTTCAGCTCGGTTAGGTCCTGCTGTAGGTAGCCTTGGAGGGATCAGTGCTTTCACCCTAAAAAAACATTTTAGGCAAAAAGTTTATTTGAATATGCCACATGCACAAATCGAAAATACAACATGTTTTGATGGAATGGTTTAACATAAAACAGATTTTTCCATTAGCTGTAGGCACTTGCAGATAAAACATGGTACAACATACACTATATCGCCAAAAGTATTCGTCCACCCATCCAAATGATCAGAATCAGTTGGCCCGGCCACAGGTGTATAAAATCGAGCACTTAGGCATGGAGACTGTTTCTACAAACATTTGTGAAAGAATGGGCCGCTCTCAGGATGCCACCTGCGCAACAAATCCAGTCATGAAATATCCTCGCTCCTAAATATTCCAAAGTCAACTGTCGGCTTTATTATAAGAAAATGGAAGAGTTTGGGAACAACAGCAACTCAGCCACCAAGTGGTAGACCACGTAAACTGACAGAGAGGGGTCAAAGGATGCTGAAGCGCGTAGTGCAAACAGCTCGCCGACTTTCTGCACAGTCAGTTGCGACTGAGCTCCAAACTTCACGTGACGTTCCAATTAACCCACGTACAGTACGCAGAGAGCTTCATGGAATGGGTTTGCATCCAAGCCATACATCACCAAGTCCACTGCAAAGCGTCAGATGCAGTGGTGTAAAGGACATCGCCACTGGACTCTAGAGCAGTGGAGTGATGAATCACGCTTTTCCATCTGGCAATCTGATGGACGAGTCTGGGTGTGAAGGTTCCCAGGAGAACGGTACATTTCGGACTGCATTGTGCCGAGTGTGAAATTTGGTTGAGGAGGAATTGTGGTGTGGGATTGTTTTTTTTAGGAGTTGGGCTTGGCCCCTTAGTTCCAATGAAAGGAACTTTGAATGCTCCAGAATACCAAAACATTTTGGACAATTCCATGCTCCCAACCTTGTGGGAACAGTTTGAAGCGGGCCCCTTCCTCTTCTAACATGACTGTGCACCAGTGCACAAAGCAAGGTCCATAAAGACATGAATTACAGAGTCTAGTGTGGATGAACTTGACTGGCCTGCACAGAGTCCTGACCCTGAACCAGACAAAACACCTTTGGGATGAATTAGAACGGAAACTGAGAGCCAGGCCTTCTCGACCAACATCATTGTGTGACCTCACCAATGCGTTTTTGGAAGAATGGTCAAAAATTACTATAAACACACTCCGCAACCTTGTGGACAGCCTTCCCAGAAGAGTTGAAGCTGTAATAACAGCAAAAGGTGGACCGACATCATTTTGAACCCTATAGGTTAGGAATGGGGTGGAACTTCAAGTTCATATGTGCGTCAAGGCAGGTGGCCAAATACTTTTGGCAAAATAGTGTATCTAGAGCATGGGTGTCAAACTCTGGCCCGCGGGCCAAATCTGGCCGGCCGTGTAATTTAATTTGGCCCTTGAGTTAATATCAAATTAGCATTAGAGCGTCGGTGCCGCTGTAACACCGCATTCACCGCTAATACTCATACTTGCCAGCCCTCCTAATTTTCCCGGTAGACTCCCGAATTGCAGTGCCCCTCCAAAAAATCTCCCGAGGCAACCATTCTCCCGAATTTCTACCGATTTCCACCTGGACAACTATATTGGGGGCGTGCATTTAAGGCACTGCCTTTAGCGTTCTCTACAACCTGTCGTCACGTCCGCTTTTCCTCCGTACTAACAGCGTGTCACATAATATTTGTGGCTTTTACACACACACACATACACGCACAAGTGAATGCAAGGCATACTTGGTCAACAGCCATACAGGTCACACTGAGGGTGGCCGTATAAACAACTTTAGCACTGTTACAAATATGCGGCACATTGTGAACCCACACCAAACAAGAATGACAAACATATTTCGGGTGAACATTCGCACCGTAACACAACAGAACAAATACCCAGAACCCCTTGCAGCACTAACTCTTCCGGGAAACTCCCAGCAAACTGACCAATAATTAACGTTTTATTCATGCATTTTCTCTTGCTACTTCAAGGCTTGAATGTTTGGTTCATTCATTATTGTTATTTTATTTTTAAATGTATTATTAGCCTGTGGAATTTTTTTTATATGTACCTCAGAAGATTGCAAATAGAAAAATGGCATAACATTTTTATTTAAATTTTATTTTATATGCCATTGATATTTTTTACTTATTATTATTATTATTATTTGAAACTGGATTTTGCGTGTCACTAAAGTTATATAAGCCTTGCTTGTTCAATATTTAATGCAAAACTTGTTTGGGTCCCTATTAAAAGGTTAATTTGTTCAACCTCGGCCCGCGGCTTTGTTCCGTTTTAAAATTTTGGCCCACTCCGTATTTGAGTTTGACACCCCTGATCTAGAGCATGACTAAGGAACACTCACTGCTTATTACCTTCTTGCCAGCTCCTCTGGAGATGTTCTGGGCACTAGTGGTTTCTTCAAGGAAATTTCAATTACAATGTATGATCTGGAGTCCAAATAAGCCTGTCATGAATGGAAAAGTGAACTCATCATGCTTAATTTCTCAATTTACAATAAAAGTAAACTTGTGCTTCAACCACCTATAAAGATTATATTATATTCCATACAATGTTTTGAAGCTTACTTTTTTATCTGGAGGAATCAGATCAACTGCGCTCACGTCAGTCAGACTTTGATTGATAGACCCCTGAAGCACAAAAATAAAAACAGATCATTCAAACAATAATATTACTCTTTGTTTTGTGGTTGGATTTGTGGTGAACCACACTTGAGGACAATTTGTCCATTGGAGCCTTGATTTACAGACCTTTTAACTTTTTAATTCACGAACAACCAATTGAATAGAAATATGCTTTGGTGTACGAACCTTATCTCCATGTACCAACAACCATAGTGTGCCTCGCAACACAGCCATTTTGTCCCCGACAGCACAGACCTTTTTACAGCATTTTTGTAGTTTTTCTAACTTAATGTAAGTCTAAAGAAAACAAGTGATTAGCAATGTAGCTTGAAACATTCAGGAAGTATCCACAGCGTTGTCGACACTGCCCTCCTCCCATCCTCCCCACATCCCTTATGTTGCACGCTATAAAGATTAACCGACAAGGTAAATTGTATTTTATTTTTACTTCCTAATCTTTGTAGCGGCCTGGCTTTTAAAGTGAAGGAGTTTTGTGATTTCTAAATGTGAGAGCACCACAGGGCTAGTGACAGTGTGTGTGTGTCTCGGCTACACAGTACTGTAAAGCACTTGACACAAGTGTGCAAACCTCTACCAAAATGTTTGGAACCCAATGTTAAAATGTACATTGTTTCTCGTGGAGACATTTGCTATTTTACTTACGAGTCCTGTTCAAGAACCAAATAAATCAAGGTTCCACTGTCCATGGACAACTATTATAGACTTGTAAGCATACCTGTAGTTTCTCATAATGTTGTCTTTAGAGATAAATATGTACTCCCACAACTCTTGTATTGATATTAGATAGACTGACCATACGTCCTGTTTTCCCTGGACATGTCCTCTTTTGCCGGGCTGTCCGGGTGGGGTTTCTTAAATGCCTCAAATGTCCGGCATTTTAAATTTAGGGTTGTGTGTATTTTCAATGTACATCCAGGGTTAAGAAGGGGGTTAAATAAAACAAATTGTGAAGGTGTGCACCAGCAGTATTCTTGAGGTAGGGGCAGAGACAGAGAGAGAGCAAGAGAGCGAGAAAGTGAGAGAAAGGATTGATTGTCAATCAAGGCATACTTGGTCAACAAGTATATACATACAAAAAGTATATATATATACTATGATGATTAACTTGTGTGATGACTTTATTATGCTGATAGTATATATTTGTACAATGAATTGATAAACGTGGACCCTAATAAAACAAGTTGAAAAACGTATTCGGGTGTTACCATTTAGTGGTCAGTTGTACGGAATATGTACTGTACAATCTACTAATAAAAGTTTCAATCAATCAGTTTCAACAGTAATGCAGGCCACACCGAGGGTGGCCGTCTAAACAACTTTAACACTGTTACAAGTATGCACCACACTGTGAACCCACACCAAACAAAAATGACAAACACATTTCGGAAAAACATCCGCACCGTAACACAACTTAAACACAAAAGAACAAATACCCAGAACCCCTTGCAGCACTAATTCTTCCAGGACACTACAATATACACATATTGTTTTTTGTCACAATATGACAAAAAAGGGCGGAAAACAAACAAACAAAAAAACAACATAAAAAAAGTAAAACATTTTGAAATGAGGGATAGATGTGAAGTTGATGTAGACTCCAGAGATTTAAGCATTACATATAAAATGTATGTATGCCCTGGCACACCATTATCATCATTTCATGACCGAAGCAAAACACTTTTTACACTTTTATACTAAAATAAATACACCTACAATTTATCAAATAAAAATATAGAAAAAACTATCAGCAGCGGTAAAGTTTAGATCCATGAAGGAAAGAAACAAGTAAATAATGTTTATAAATGAATATATGCAGACAAATTTGTTTTCTTTTTTTATTATTTCTTTTAATAAATTAAGTAACGTTTATGACAACCTTTTTCCAAATCACAATATAGAATGTGAGATATAACAGGACAATGCATACGTTTATCGAAACGCTTATAAAAAAGTGGGACCCCAAAAATGTACTGTGAGACCCCATTTTTGTGACTTGATGGGGTCCATCGGACCCCATTTTGAAATTTTTAGTGCCAACACTGCTGTCAGCAGGGGAGAAAAAAATGCTTTATTTAAAGGGGAAGATTATCACAATTTCAAAAGGGTTAAAAACAATATAAAGCAGTTCCCAGTGGCTTGTTGTATTTTTTGAAGTTTTTTTCAAAATTCTACCGGTCTCGGAATATCCCTAAATAAAGCTTTAAAGTGCCTTATTTTCGTTATCTTCGAAACCACTATCATTTTTCCCTGTGACGTCACACAGTGCTGCCAATGTAAACAAACAATGGGAATACCACAGCAAGATATAGTGACATTAGCTCGGATTCAAACTCGGATTTCAGCGACTTAAGCGATTCAACAGATTACGCATGTATTGAAACGGATGGTTGGAGTATGAAAGTATTGAAGAAGAAACTGAAGCTATTGAGCAAATAGCTATTGACGCTATTCATAGCCATAGCATGGCCGAATAGCTGCGTTAGCATCGCCGGTAAAATGTGCGGACCAAACGTTCAGGACTTTCGCATCTTTTGAAACTGAAGCAACTTAAATCCGTCGATTGGTGTTTTTTTCGCATTAAATGTGGGTGGAGGGAAACGTAATATAGTTGCAAATGCATCTACAGGTTATCCATACATCTCTGTACCATGTCTGCTTTAGCACCGCCGGTAAATAGCATGTTAGCATTGATTAGCGTAGCATGTTAGCATCGATTAGCTGGCAGTCAACATCAACAAAACTCACCTTTGTGATTTCGTTGATTATCGTTGCAAATGCATCCGCAGGTTATCCATACATCTCTGTGCCATGTCTGCCTTAGCATCGCCGGTAAAATGTGGAGACACTCCAGCACATTCAATGGGGGTCTGGCGGCAGATTTCTTGCCAGTGGTGCGACTTGAATCCCTCCCTGTTAGTGTTGTTACACCCTCCGACAACACACCGTCGAGGCATGATGTCTCCAAGGTTCCAAAAAATAGTCAAAAAACCGGAAAATAACAGAGCTGAGACCCAGTGTTTGTAATGTGTTGAAAATGAAAATGGCGGGTGTGTTACCTCGGCGACGTCACATTCTGACGTCATCGCCTCCAGCGCGATAAACAGAAAGGTGTTTAATTCGCCAAAGTTCACCCATTTAGAGTTCGGAAATCGGTTAAAAAAATATATGGTCTTTTTTCTGCACCATCAATGTATATATTGACGCTTACATAGGTCTGGTGATAATGTTCCCCTTTAAATAAATATATTATTTATAAAGCAAGTTCGGGTATCATTGGCAAATTTTCAACCTAGTCTCGGCGTTGGCGTGCTGCCACCCTTGGAACGCATATATGTTGTCAGGCTTGCCACTGACAGTTTGTTTGTTTTTTAGTTTTTCCTCTGTGTTTTTAGTTCATGTCACCGCTCTTATTTAGTCTGTTTCCTGTTTTTTTCCCCTGTGTGCTGTTTTCCCCTCAGCTGCGGCTGATTGGCACCTGGCCACACCTGGTGTCAATCAGCCTGATTCTATTTTAGTCTGTTTTTGTCCTCCAGTCAGCTGCTGGATTATTGTCTATCTTGTCGTTGCTACCTGTCGTGTCGTTTCGTATCATATCGTGTCAATGCAGCGTTGCGGTAAGCTATATTTAATCGTGGTTGGTAGCTTATTGTCTTTTGTTCCCTGCTTCCAGGTTTGTTTTCCTATTATAAGTACGGCTTCTGTTTTCTGCTCGATACCTGCTAGCTTCCACGGTAAGCCTTTTTGTTTGTTATCCGCCCACATGCGCGCTTTTTGTTTGTACCCTTTGTTTGTTTTTGTCTTAGTATTTAAATTAAATCATGTTTTCTCAATCCATGCCTGCCTCCATCTCTGCATCTTAGGGTTCGTCACAAACTAACCCTGACAATGTGTCCTCTTTTTGGGATTTCAGAATATGGTCAGCCTTTATTAGATTGAATTGAGATTGAGTTGAGATTGAGGGATGAGGTAAAAACTAACTCAGACCCACTGAACAAATAACTCTTCTTAAACTTACTAACCTTAACAGCATGCGGCTTTGCATCCTTGGTCTTTCCCGCATTTGTCTTTGAAGAGCCTGTAGTTGTGCCAGACCGGTCTTTGCTGCCTCCGGGCTTGGAAAAGTCTTTTAACAAACTGACACCTTTCCTGGCCTGTGGAACAAAAATGAGATCCATGACTAAGAAGTCAGTCTTGTGTAAGGTTTGAAAAAAATGGGCTAGCAATACCTTGTTAAGTAACAAAGTGGTTGAGTAGGGCTGAATTTGGTACGCTCCTCGGATACGGCTAATTCCTGGATAAAGCAGACGGCCCAAGTCGATAAAGGCCACACCATGGGAGGGGATCTGTGGCTCCTCCTCTGTTGTCTGCATATACACACTTTTTCATGATTAATGCCTGGAGAAGTGCTTTGCTACTCGTGGTCAAGATGGCGATTGTACATTTATCTGCATTTTCGGTGTCTATATCCTCTAAGAATGACATTTTCTCACCATCCTGGAAGCGGCGCCCGACTTGTCATTGTTAGCTCCCGACTTCATGATCTCAAGCGGCCAGAATCGGCTCTCTGTGATCTTCTGACGAAACCTGAAATCCCAGTCAGAATCGTGCACATCATTTCAATCTGATTTGCTCTTTCCAAAGTCAACTTGTGAATTTCAAATAGTCGCAAGAACTATACACTTTACATTACTTTAATTGTGGACTCACTCAGACAGTTACCTTATGGTGTCAAACTGGTTTTCATTGAGGACTACATCGTAGTCTACCACTTAATCATATAGAAATATAAATGTTTTAGGATTGCCTTATCATATTACTACTATTATTATAAATGATAATGATAAATGGGTTGTACTTGTATAGCGCTTTTCTACCTTCAAGGTACTCAAATCGCTTTGACACTACTTCCACATTTACCCATTCACACACACATTCACACACTGATGGAGGGAGCTGCCATGCAAGGCGCTAACCAGCACCCATCAGGAGCAAGGGTGAAGTGTCTTGCTCAGGACACAACGAGGTTGGTACTAGGTGGGGATTGAACCAAGGACCCTCGGGTTGCGCACGGCCACTCTTCCACTGCGCCACGCTGTTATTATTTTTTTAATGATTATTTATTTATTTTTTATTTATTTATTTCATTGTTTTATTTTTATCTCTTTTTAATGTAAATGTTGTGTATTATTATAATTATTATAAATATTTGTTATAAACTAAAAAAAATAATCCGTCAATTGTGCAGGAAAAAAACCTGAGAGCTCAAGCCCCAGAAATTTTACGGCGAAAAACCCCCCGCATATACTGTACGGTTGTTGTTTTTATGGTGTTACTGTAAATGAAAAAAAAACAGTACCATTTTATTTTTACATTATGGTTCTGGGGTAGGGGTAGGGAACCTATGGCTCTAGAGCCAGATGTGGCTCTTTTGATGACTACAGTGAGTGCAACTTTGCATTTCAAAGAGTTTATTTTTGCGAATATTAATTTTCAAAAATACCATCTTTCCTCATTTGACCGCAGAGGGGAGTTGATTTACTCGACTGTGGAAAGTACCAAGGGGCTATAAGGGGTTAAGACATTAATCCTGCATGGGGGCTGCATTTGTACAATCCTTCTATATTCAGAAAAATCAGCAATTTTTTTTCTATCCTTTTTTAAAAATATTTGTCTGCATTTATAATTTCAGGAAAGTTTCATAATATAATTTTTTAAACATTTTTACATTTAATTCTATTATAGTATGTGTTGCATATAATTGTTTTGTATCTTGGGGGCTTTCACTAACTTATGAGTAGAATTCCATCACTTTCTTTGGGAATTTCTCCGTAAACGCAATTGTACACGTCAGCTTTACAGATGCCATATCTATTGTGGTAATAAGCATAATGATTGTTGATTATAGTCTAGATAATTACCTCCACCAATTACCTCATTTGCAGCAGTCATTCTGTATGTTGAAGTGGACGACACACCTGGTGATTTATTGAGGCATGGTATCTGGCGTGGCGGGGGTGGGGTTTATTTACTCAACTCCAGAAAGTTTTGGGCATCTTTTGGTGTTAACGCATTTGTACAGCTAAAATGGTTATTTATTCAAGGAATTATACGAAATAATACTTCAGTGCATTTGATTTTTTTAGTGTATACATTTCATTTTGCTTTGACAGTTTTAATTTGTTAATTCTTTTTATTAGATTTCCTTTCCATCAAAAATGTGTTGTATACGACCTCAGTCATTTCAATACAACAGTCTTTACAATTTCAATTGTAGTCAAGATAGTTACATCCACTTATTGGAATGGGTACCAAATCGGGTACTTTATTGGTATTAAGTGAATCCCAGCCAAGGTGCCTTTTCCCGATACCTGGCTTGTGCGTGATGTCACGCCCGGTTGCCTACTCAGCTGGCTCTGTGCACTTCGCCACTTGCCGATCACTCCAGCAGCACTGAGAGCAGACGCAGCCAAACTACCTTTAGGTAATGTTGAAATTTCCAATGCCAACAAAGTAATCGACGCAAAAAAACGCTCCAAGATAAGTTAAGTAAGGCTAAACTTTTTCAAAAGTGGGCTAGCTTGTTGCCAATGTACATTGGTTTTGCTATTGACATGCTACTGATTAGCATGAGCAATTTTACATGGTGATTTCAACACCTCCATAACCAAGTTACAAACAGCTGGTGTGCAAAAAGTACAATACTTTGAGTATTTACACTTTTTAGGGCGCAACAAGGAACAAAACTACACACCATAAACTATGCAATCTTCCCATCGATTGTCTTGGACTCGCAACTTAGTGTCATAACTGCAAATGACACTCAGAAATGTTATAATAAAACAAGAAATAACTGGACAACAGTTATATGGGGACGGCGTGGCGCAGTTGGGAGAGTGGCCGTGCCAGCAACCTGGTTCGATCCCCACCTTCTACCAACTTAGTCATGTCCGTTGTGTCCTTGAGCAAGACACTTCACCCTTGCTCCTGATGGGTCATGGTAAGCGCCTTGCACGGCAGCTCCCGCCATCAGTGTGTGAAACTTTGAATGTGGAAATATTGTCAAAGCGCTTTGAGTACCTTGAAGGTAGAAAAGCGCTATACAAGTACAACCCATTTACCATTTACCATTTACATATGGCTCTCAGATAATTTTATTTAAATAGCGCTTTTATCTAGTGACTCAAAGCGCTTTACAAAGTGACACCCAATATCTAAGTTACATTTAAACCAGTGTGGGTGGCACTGGGGTCAGGTGGGTAAAGTGTCTTGCCCAAGGACACAACGGCAGTGACTAGGATGGCGGAAGCGGGAATCGAACCTGGAACCCTCAGGTTGCTAGCACGGCCACTCTACCAACCGAGCTATGCCGAGTAACCGTGTAATACTCTTCCATATCACTAGGTGGCAGTCGGTAGCTAATTGCTTTGTAGATGTGGGAAACAGCGGGAGGCAGAGTGCAGGTAAAAAGGTGTCTAATGCTTAAACCAGGGGTAGGGAACCTATGGCTCTAGAGCCAGATGACTGCATATGGCTCTCAGATAAATCTTAGCTGACATTGCTTAACACGATACGTAATTAATAATTCTGCTGGTAATCACAGTTTCAAAAATAACGTTCAAATTATAAAACATTCTCATGCATTTTAATCCAACCATCCGTTTTCTACCGCACCTGTTCAAGATGTCGCATTAATGGTAAGAAGTATTATATGTATTATTGGTTAACTTTTATAATAACAATGTTGTTAAAAAAAAATAAGAGACTTATTTTAATCTACAAATGTTGGTCATGCTTAAAAATGCACAAATTTAGTTGTATTCAGTGTTGAAAAATGTTATATGGCTCTTACGGAAATAGATTGTGAAATATTTGGCTTTCATGGCTTTCTCAGCCAAAAAGGTTCCCGACCCCTGTTCTGGGGACTGATCTACCATTTTTTTATAGTGTAAAATCTATTGTCATTTTTGCAGTGTATAATTTGACAATTTACTTTGAAAAAAAAAAATGGAAAAGAGTAGAGGACAATGATCGCTGGCTTTGTGGAGTGGTCTCAGGCGAACCATCTGCTCCTTAATGTGGACAAGACCAGGGAAATGGTCATTGACTTCAAGAAGGAAATGACCCCTGTGGAGCCCATTAAGGTGGCAGTAGTGAGGCATTACTCTTGAACTTTGATTAAAAATGACTAATCTCAGGTTATTTTCTTGCATAAATAACATTTGCTTCAGGAAATCCCCAAATATTTGGATGCAAATGCAGTTTTGTAGTCAGAATGTCAGACGGGAACATGTTTTTAAATTTTATACTGAACTGCATATCGTTGGTTTGCTCAAAACTATTTCCAAAAACAATTTGAAATGTGGACTCGTCAGACCACAGAACACTTTTCCACTTTGCATCAGTCCATCATAGACGATCTCTGGCCCAGAGAAGCCGGCGGCGTTTCTGGATGTTGTTGATAAATGGCTTTCGCTTTGCATAGAAGAGCTTTAACTTGCACTTACAGATGTAGCGACGAACTGTATTTAGTGACAGTGGTTTTCTGAAGTGTTCCTGAACCCATGTGGTGATATCCTTTAGAGATTGATGTCGGTTTTTGATACAGTGCCATCTGAGGGATCGAAGGTCACGGTCATTCAATGTTGGTTTCCGGCCATGCCGCTTATGTGGAGTGATTTCTCCAGATTCTCTGAACCTTTTGATGATGATATGGGCCGTACATGTTGAAATCCCTAAATTTCTTGCAATTGCACTTTGAGAAACGTTGTTTTGAAGCTGTTTGACTATTTGCTCACGCAGTTGTGAACAAAGAGGTGTACCTCGGCCCATCCTTTCTTGTGAAAGACTGAGCATTTTTTTGGGAAGCGGTTTTTATACCGAATCCTGGCACCCACCTGTTCCCAATTAGCCTACACACCTGTGGGATGTTCCAAATAAGTGTTTGATGAGCATTCCTCAACTTTATCAGTATTTATTGCCACCTTTCCCAACTTCTTTGTCACGTGTTGCTGGCATCAAATTCTAAAGTTAATGATTATTTGCACACAAAAAAAAAAAAGTTTATCAGTTTGAACATTAAATATGTTGTCTTTGCAGCATATTCAACTGAATATGGGTTGAAAATGATTTGCAAATCATTGTATTCCGTTTATATTTACATCTAACACAATTTCCCAACACATATGGAAATGGGGTTTCTAAAATAAATCACACACAAAGATGCATCAGTTATTATTTCAACACTGGTACTCCAGCTAGATAACTAGAAGCTGCAAAGTTATCATTAATTTACCCAAGGAATAATGGTGGTCATGTCCACAACTTCCTTGCATTGGCAGTCGTAGCACGTTATTTTTCACACAGCTTTTGGATGACGGGTAGAAATCAAAGTTGCAAAAGAAACCTGAGACGTTCAAGTCATTTGGGAATTGTCTGGCTCTGTATCCTGGAGTGAGTTTGCTAGTTTGGGGTGGCCACGTGTCAAGGACGAGGCAGGCAGAGAGATGGACCGAGAAGGATGAAAGGTTGCCGGCCAGAGTACTAGTTGGCCAGGCTTTATTCAGGTGAGTGTTGGGTAGTGCACGGTTCTCGCAAACATGTATTCCACTTTTAACCCTCAACGACAGCCTCCCACTTTCCGCATTTTGATTCTGTTTTTAGCGAACATTGATTCCACCTGCGATTCATTCCAATGATGCGTAAATCTATGATTCTGTTTACCTCTGTGTACTTTTTAATCTGAAATGGGCCGGTAAAAGATCGACTCAGATTGGCTGTCACATGAATGATTCAGATTGGCAGGCCCCTCAATATACGTGACAGCACGCACGTGTCATAATAAAGTACCAATAGCCGTATCATTAGTCCAGAAATTTAACGGTCCAGGAAAAATAAGGAACCGGTACCAACTCTCACTTTTTTTTTTTTTTCCCAAGATGGCGCTGCTGTAGTGGCTGCTGTAGGCAGGAGCTCTGTGCTCTTGTCTCATCCTTTTGTGTTTCCCTCTTGTTTTCATGTCTTATTATATTTTTTTGCATTTTGGTCCGGGACCCTTTGGGACTGTGTGACAAGGGGTGGCACTTTCGTGACCTCTGTGGTGCTTTTTTTGTGGACTTCTGGATCTCCCTCCCGGGAGCCTTTTGGCCATGGAGACCAGCTGCTGGGTCTCTGCCACACCAGAGTCTGTTTGGAGGGACTGGAGGAGATGCGGATGAGGGGACAGGGCTGCGGAGCTGGCACTGAGCGCTGGGACGGAGAGGCTTCGCGGTATCTTGGCTGGGTGAGCAGGTGTCGGACACCTCAGTCACCTTGGACGTATCCTCGCTCATCCATGCGGACTGGACACTGGCCGAGAGTGGAGTCGGCTGTCTTGGTTGCTTTTTTGGGTCTGCTCCTGTCTCTGGCCATGCTCCCTCCTCCCCAGCAGACGATGGCGTCGAACACCGCAGAGGCCACCACAGTGGATATGTTTATTTTACTTTTTATTCATAGCTTTTTGTAGAAGTGTCTGGTTGTATCTGCTGCTTTAATGTCTTCAATGTCCTCTGTGTTCTTTGATGTTTGATGTTTCCCTCTTACACACATGGAAGAGGGATGTGTACTATGGCTATGAGTTGTTGTTTTTTTCCCTTGGCCTCAGTCTGCACCCCCTCTCCAGGGCCCAGGCTAAGACCGATTTTTATTTTATTTTATTTTTATCTTCTATTTTTTTCTCCCATCCCCTCCCCCCTTGTTTACCTGTATGTCATCTTTTTTGTAAGGGGCGCTGGAAGCCGGCAGACCCGTCAGCGATCCTGTTCTGTCTCCCTGTAATGTTTGTCTGATCTTGAATGGGATTGTGCTGAAAATTGTAATTTTCCTGAAGGAACTCTCCTGACGGAATAAATAAAGTACTATCTGATCTGATCTAATCTAATCTAATCTAAATACTGGTATTCCGTGTTCATAGCTAGTTAAAGGCCTACTGAAACCCACTACTACCGACCACGCAGTCTGATAGTTTATATATCAATGATGAAATCTTAACATGCTAATACGGCCTTTTTAGTTTACTAAATTGCAATTTAAAATTTGCCACGAAGTATCCTGTTGAAAACGTTGCGGTATGATGACGCGTGTGCGTGACGTCACGGATTGTAGCGGACATTTTGTTCCAGCCCGATCCCAGCTATAAGTCGTCTGCTTTAATCGCATAATTACACAGTATTTTGGACATCTGTGTTACTGAATCTTCTGCAATTTGTTCAATTAATAATGGAGACGTCAAAGAAGAAAGATGTAGGTGGGAAGCGGTGTATTGCGGCTGCCTTTAGCAACACAAACACAGATGTTTACATTCCCCAAAGATGACCGTGAAGCTTTACTATGGAACAGAGCGGTCAAGCGAACATGGTTCCCTACCACATGTCAACCGGCAGGTTTCGGTGAGGAAACGTAGTAATGAGCGGAGCTTGCGTCGTTCCTCGTGCACCGTCAAAGAGGCAGCTGCGGACTCTCTTGCCCCTTGCCCGAACGTGGGATGCTTCCACCGTGGAGGAGGAGGGGGGGAAAAAAGCTCAGCTCGGCCCCAAGGGCTGCCTTCGCTTCGCCTCGTCAAGAAACGTGGCTTCCGTCAGAGACAATGGCGGTCACCATACCCGTGGCCACACCCCTCCGACTTTCAGGTACGAGTACGACCATATAAACCAGGGGTAGGGAACCTTTTTAGCTGAGAGAGCCATACAAGCCAAATATTTTTTAAAGTATTTTTTAACACTGAATACAACTATATATGTGCATTTTTAAGAAAGACCAACATTTTTAGAGTATAATAAGTCTCTTATTCTTTTTAATAACATTTTTATTCTGAGGCTAACCAACAATAAATAAAATACTTCTTACCATTAATGCGACTTCTTGAACAGGTGCGGTGGAAACCGGATGGATGGATGAAAATGCATGAGAATGTTTTATATTTTGAGCGTTATTTTCGACACTGTGATTACCAGCGGAATTATTCATTACTTATCGTGTTAAGCAATGTCAGCTAAGATTTATCTGAGAGCCAGGTGCAGTCATCAAAAGAGCCACATCTGGCTCTAGAGCCATAGGTTCCCTACCCCTGATATAAACTCACTAAAACACTAGTAACACAATAAGCAGATAAGGGATTTTCTAGAATTATCCTAGTAAATCTGTCTAATAACATCTGAATCGCTCCCACTGCCATCGTATTACTTTTTATTCTAGTCCTTTACTCTCGCTATCCTCATCCTCCGAATCTTTCATCCTCTCCCAAATTAATGGGAAAATTGTCGCTTTCTCGGTCTAAATCGCTCTCGCTGCTGGTGGCCATGATTATTAACAATGTGAGGATGTGAGGAGCTCCACAACCCGTGACGTCACTCGCACATCGTCTGCTACTTCCGGTACAGGCAAGGCTTTTTTATTAGCGACCAAAAGTTGCGAACTTTATCGTCGATGTTCTCTACTAAATCCTTTCAGCAAAAATATGGCAATATCGCAAAATGATCAAGTATGACACATAGAATGGACCTGCTATCCCCGTTTAAATAAGGAAATCTAATTTCAGTAGGCCTTTAACACCTTAACGTTGACAGACCTTTATAGACCACGTTAATGTTGACAGACCAGAGCTAAGTTGAGGACGGTGTGGCCGGTTGGTAGAGCGGCCATGCCAGCAACCTGAGGGTTCCTGGTTCGATCCCCAGCTTCCGCCATCCTAGTCATGTTAAAGTTAAAGTACTACTGATAATCACACACACGCTAGGTGTGTTGAAATTACTCTCTGCTTTTGACCCAGCCACTTGTTCCACCCCCTGGGAGGTGAGGGGAGCAGTGAGCAGCAGCGGTGATTTAACCCCCAATTCCAACCCATGATACTGAGTGCCAAGCAGGGAGGTAATGGGTCCCATTTCTATAGTCTTTGGTATGACTCGGCCGGGGTTTGAATTCACGACCTACCGATCTCAGGGCGGACACTCTAACCACAAGGCCACTGAGCTGGCTAGACGTCCATTGTGTCCTTGAGCAAGACACTTCATCCTTGATCCTGATGGGTTGCGGTTAGAGCCTTGCATGGCAGCTCCCATCATTACTGTTTGAGTGTGTGTGTGAATGTGGAAATAGTGTCTAAGCGCTTTTAGTACATTGAAGGTAGAAAAGTGATAACCCATTTAACCCTAGTTAAAAAATGCATTTAGAAGGTCAGAACGGTTTTCATTGTTCTTTTCTAAGGAAGGGATTCATATGGCCCCATTCTTGGGTGGATGTTGCATGAGATGAAGATCATTTTGCTGCTACAATCAATTGTCTTGTTATATTCTTATTTTACTGTTATATTTTTATTCCCATTGTTGCTTTTTAGTTTTTATTCTTATCGTAATATTTCTCTATTTTGTTCCCATTTAAACCCCCATTATTTACTTTTTACTTTTATTTAAATTGATCTCAACTCTGTACACTGCTGCTGGAATTTTAATTTTCCTGAAGGAACTCTCCTGAAGGAATCAATAAAGTACTATCTATCTATCTATGTATCAGTCTGCTACAAATGATGGATCATACTTCTCTACATAGCAACTGATACTGTGGTCAAATTTGGATTTGCCACAAAAGACATTTTAAGACAGCCAACACTCTACTGCCCTCTGGCGGACAAAAGTCGATAGTTCACCCCCCCAATTTGTCACGTTTCATGAGTCAGGTTAATTGCGACGAATGGGACCATGTCAATCGACCATGAAAGTATTCGATTTATTATTTTATGCCTATTTTCAAGTAACTAAGGGTTCCAGCTGACACAGGCCTAAAGGGCAATCAATTGGCAAATCACTTGTAAAGCAGGCTTCACGGTGGAAGAGGGGTTAGTGCTTCTGCCTCACAATACGAAGTTCCTGCAGTCCTGGGTTCAAATCCAGGCTCGGGATCTTTCTGTGTGGAGTTTGCATGTTCTCCCCGTGAATGCGTGGGTTCCCTCAGGGTACTCCGGCTTCCTCCCACTTCCAAAGACATGCACCTGGGGATAGGTTGATTGGCAACACTAAATTGGCCCTAGTGTGTGAATGTGAGTGTGAATGTTGTCTGTCTATCTGTGTTGGCCCTGTGATGAGGTGGCGACTTGTCCAGGGTGTACCCTGCCTTCCGCCCGATTGTAGCTGAGATAGGCGCCAGCGCCCCCCGCGACCCCAAAAGGGAATAAGCGGTAGAAAATGGATGGATGGACTTGTAAAAGCAGACACTAACGCTAGAGCAGCTCAGAGAGGTACCTCTGAGTAAGACTCAGACAAAATCATTCCACCCATCCATTTTCTACCGCTTATTCCCTTTGGGGTAACGGGGGGCGCTGGTGCCTATCTCAGCTACAATCGGGCGGAAGGCGGGGTTCACCCTAGACAAGTCGCCACCTCATCGCAGGGCCAACACAGATAGACAGACAACATTCACACTCACATTCACACACTCGGGCCAATTTGAGTGTTGCCAATCAACCGATTCCCAGGTGCAAAATAAACTCTTTGAAGGAGTGTCAATCACATTGGGACATGAGTACAACAGGAGGACACTTATATGCAATACAGAACACAGTAGGGTCGGGAAGAACTGTAAGGGGGAGCACTAAAGAGAATGTAATCACACCACGTATTCGATTAGGACACACCAGACTGAATAAGACATTGCACTTTCTCAGTAAACACCCGACATGATTATGTGACAGCTGAAATGAGGTAGAGTCGGTGGAACATGCAATCATTCATTGTGGGAAATACGGTGGAGAAAGGAGAAAACAAAGAGAGGAAGTTCGAGGACATAGACAGAAGGAGGTTCCTCTTAAAGTGGTACTAAGCAGCCACCAGAAAATGTTTGTAAAGTTTCTAGAAGAGGCAGGTTTATGGAATTGAGTTGGGTATGGGAAGGTATATATTCGTGTATGTGAGGGAAGGAGAAGGGAGGGAACTCTGGTTCACACTCCTAGTCAATAGGTGGCGGTAATACACCTTTAACATTGAGTGCGCCGCCATAAAACAAGAAATGAAGAGGACATTTGTTTACCACAGTTAGGCATACAACTATCCATCCATCCATTTTCTACCGCTTATTCCCTTTTGGGGTCGCGGGGGGCGCTGGCGCCTATCTCAGCTACAATAGGGCGGAAGCCGGTGTACACCCTGGACAAGTCGCCACCTCATCACAGGGCCAACACAGATAGACAGACAACATTCACACTCACATTCACACACTAGGGCCAATTTAGTGTTGCCAATCAACCTATCCCCAGGTGCATTTCCTTGGAGGTGGGAGGAAGCCGGAGTACCCGGTGGGAACCCACGCATTCACGGAGAGAACATGCAAACCCCACACAGAAAGATCCCGAGCCTGGGATTGAACCCAGGACTGAAGGACCTTCGTATTGTGAGGCAGACAGACTAACCCCTCTGCCACCGTGAAGCCCGGCATACAACTAATTGGCCTCAATAAATGAGGGACAAGTGTATTTATCTTTTTTTTAAATAATTTAAAAAGTATGATGCCTGAGGCAAAACGGAATACCTTCCTCAACAGATTGCACTAATACTAATTTGGCAACTGTTCTGCATAACAAGAATGCTTTGCACCTTATTGATTTCCTAACAGTTTATTCCCAACTGTCTTGCTTTGAGGAACCACGTTTAAGGTGCTGCTTCCACTTGACAACAATAAAGATACAACAGCTTTTTGGCAAACATATATGTAAGTAACCAATGAGTTGTGTGGGAGGCTGACCTGTTAGCGCCGCCTGCATCCATAAAACAAGCCATTTCTATATCCCAGGTCACTCTGTTCAGCAGGGTCTCCGCTTCATTACGGAACTCACGGTCCTGTAGATGACAAAAAGGGATTCAGCTTGGTCACTCCTTTTCTTCTGCATTCTATAATTTTACTGTTCGCCTAGGGCCAAGCTATTTCTCGGCATTCTGTTGGTTGATTCAACTTTCCCAATTTTACCACTTCACCTTTTATGTATAATGGTAAACAACCTAAGAACATTCTATGTAATGTTTAAACATGGACGATGTGTATAAAACCTAGTGTAGGGGTGCCTAAAGTGAGGCAAATGGACTGACTTTTTCACTTTGGCCCTGATTTAGGCTATGTTCATACTGCAGGGTATGTTCATACTGCAGGGTAGGGTATCCAAATCAGATTTTGTGGTCAAATCAAATCTTGTTATGTAATCGTTCACATTACAAAAAAAAGGTCTGTAATCAAAGTAGGTACACATTTTGTGAACTGACTTACTGCACTAAGAAGATTAAGAAGGAAGAGGGCAAGCATTTTGGCTTTAAGTTTTCTGGACATTTGCTTCAATGTCTGCTTTGAAGATCAATCAATCAATCATCAATCAATCAATGTTTACTTATATAGCCCTAAATCACTAGTGTCTCAAAGAGCTGCACAAACCACTACGACATCCTCGGTAGGCCCACATAAGGGCAAGGAAAACTCACACCCAGTGGGACGTCGGTGACAATGATGACTATGAGAACCTTGGAGAGGAGGAAAGTAATGGATGTCGAGCGGGTCTAACATGATACTGTGAAAGTTCAATCTATAATAGATCCAACACAGTTGCGAGAGTCCAGCCCAAAGCGGATCCAACACAGCAGCGAGAGTCCCGTTCACAGCGGAACCAGCAGGAAACCATCCCAAGCGGAGGCGGATCAGCAGCGCAGAGATGTTCCCAGCCGATACACAGGCGAGCAGTACATGGCCACCGGATCGGACCGGACCCCCTCCACAAGGGAGAGTGGGACATAGGAGAAAAAGAAAAGAAACGGCAGATCAACTGGTCTAAAAAGGGAGTCTATTTAAAGGCTAGAGTATACAAATGAGTTTTAAGGTGAGACTTAAATGCTTCTACTGAGGTGGCATCTCGAACTTTTACCGGGAGGGCATTCCAGAGTACTGGAGCCCGAAATGAAAACGCTCTATAGCCCGCAGACTTTTTTTGGGCTTTGGGAATCACTAATAAGCCGGAGTCCTTTGAACGCAGATTTCTTGCCGGGACATATGGTACAATACAACCGGCAAGATAGGATAGAGCTAGGCCGTGTAGTATTTTATACGTAAGTAGTAAAACCTTAAAGTCACATCTTAAGTGCAGAGGAAGCCAGTGCAGGTGAGCCAGTACAGGCGTAATGTGATCAAACTTTCTTGTTCTTGTCAAAAGTCTAGCAGCCGCATTTTGTACCAACTGTAATCTTTTAATGCTAGACATGGGGAGACCCGAAAATAATACGTTACAGTAATCGAGGCGAGACGTAACAAACGCATGGATAATGATCTCAGCGTCTTTAGTGGACAGAATGGAGCGAATTTTAGCGATATTACGGAGATGAAAGAAGGCCGTTTTAGTAACGCTTTTAATGTGTGAAGAGCATGTAAAGGGGAAGTGGGAGGCAGGAGTTAAAGTTAAAGTACCCATTAGTATCACACACACACTACGTACGGCGAAATTATTTTCTGCATTTGACCCATCACCCTTGATCACAACCTGGGAGGTGAAGGGAGCAGTGAGCAGCAACGGTGACCGCACCCGGGAATAATTTTTTGGGTGATTTAACCCCCAATTCCAACCCTTGGTGCTGAGTGCTAAGCAGGGAGGTGATGGGTCCCATTTTTATAGTCTTTGGTATGAGGGAACATTGACGTGAGTTCATAAAAACATTGCCTGTTTTCTACTCTTTTTAATTTTTCTCTCTCGGCTCCAGGCAAAGGCGGTGTACCTCCATCCCCACCCCACGTCTTGTCCCGTCTTGTAGCTATCAAGTTTTTTTTTTTCCTGGCCCCAGATTGAGCCCCCTTGTAATTTTTGCGTTGAAACATGTGCTGATCCCCATTGGAGCCAAGTTTAGTATCGATCTTACTTTAAGATATTTTCCTCCCCCAGTGTCCACCTTTTCCTACCTTTTACGGGGCGCTGCCCTATAGTGGCGACTCATCAGCGTTCCTGTTCTGTCACAATGAATGTCTGCTCTTGAACGGTTGTTGAAACAGTGTTAAAAATTTAAATTTCTTGTACTTTTTAAGTTCAATGACAATAAAATGCTTTACTATCCTATTTTTTTGCAACCCCCTATTTTGATGAAGAATTCTGATGCTTATATCGTATGAAATCATATTGGTCGAATAAATGTGCGCAGTTTTCAGCCTGCAGCTGCATCGCGTACATATCCGATTTATTTATCCGGTTCATATTTCAACATTTTGGAATTTCACTGCTCAAATTAACAAAGAAAATCCAAAACAGGTCACATATGGGTAAATAATCGTAATTGACCTGCAGCATGAAGAAGGCCTTTGTGATTAGTGCCATCTACCAAGCTTTTGGTTGAATTTTGCAAGTACTGTAGAGCGATGCCTCTTTTGTCATACAGCCCACTTTTCGCAGAGCTAGGTTTTCCAAAAAATGTTCACCCAAATCTAGCTTCACTTTTTATATATTGTACACCTAAACACTGTGCGTAACAAACTTGTGCGTTTGCTCATTGAATTTAAGAAAGAACATGTAGTAAAGTACGAAAGTGGTCTCAGCGTGGCTTTCACCTCACCCTCTATCGCTCGCTTGGCTCATTCCGGTCTCATTCCGGTCACAGCCAACCCTCAATAAAAGGTAAAAGTAATATCAATTGTTCCGTTATCCAATTAATTAATAATCTAAAAGTATTTCACAGTGTTTTTGCATGTGAAACTACAATAATTCTCCCAAAAATGTGTTTTTTGTCGATATTTGTGTGTGTCTGATTTCTATTAATTTCTTATCGCAAAAATCCATTCGACTTTTGTACGATTCGATCCTCGTCGGACACTTTGAAAAAAATTACTAAAGAAAACCAAGGTACCAGTGTACCTTTAAGCCAGTAAGCTCGCCATCTTCAGTATCAATAGGTTGGGTGTGGACGAAAGCTCCTGGCAGGAATTGGTTCCCTGGAGCCAGAAGGGCATGGTGCGGCCTCTTCATCTGTCTGCCATCTTCTTCCCTGTGCCCGCCCGGCTTCAGCTGGCCTTCAGTGAATAAGAAGAGCTGATCTTTCTGGAGTAAGAGAAAGGTTATAAAACGGACTCACTTACTTGGTAATGGTGTTAAGAAAATAACTTAATTTTCCTCATAGGAGTAATACTGCTATTATGTGACATTGCACTGTAGACCTTAGGGAAACTTGAAAGTATTGTACTAACCTCACCAGTAGTTGGTAACTCCATAGCAGCAGTGCATATGTATGGAGGGGCTCCAGGCCCTGAACTCTGACTGAACGCTTCAGGAAGAGAGTAGGCAGCCTCCAAAACTACCTTGGCCAGGTTGGAAATTGAAAGTTCTTCTTCGGTCAGTATTGGAGCTGACACACTCACACACACATCCAGAAACGGGTGCTATGTGGGTTAAAGGTTCTGGATTATTGAATACAAGTAAAACTGGATTGTGAAAAGTAATAAATGCGGTTTTTGCTCTCTAATCCAACACAGCATACGGCAATGGTTAGGTTTGAAAACACATCGTATTCTAATGTTTTGATGGTCTATTGAACTCGTATAAATCAAGTGTTGTAAGTGTTTTGGACACCATTGCTCCTGCCAAGGCTAAAGTAGGCAAAAGGTGCCAGGGAGAAATAAAAACTCAATTTGGTCACGAAAAGGGAGCTGAACGAAAATGGCGCAAGTTAAAGTTCCAAGCTAATTATGAACTTTACAAAGAAAAGTTAAATGTGTTCAACCAGATTTTACATAGAACAAAGGATACATATTTTTCTGAAATCATTACAAAATGTAGTAACAACTCTTGTGTCCTGTTTGCTACAGTAAACGGATTACAAAACCCTCCGATTTCACTTCCAATTGAACTCATTTTACATCAAAGTGCAATGAGTTTGCAAAATAATTTTTTTTTAAAGTTCAAGGAATTAAAAATGCAATAATTCCTGGAAAACCAATAGCTATTCTGCAGCCAGCTAGTCGACTAGAGCTAACACATTTCACTCCTTTCACTGAGGCCCCGTTTACACTAAGGTTATCCAGGGTAAATCCCACCTAACCTTATCCTTGTCCACACACACACAATGGTTGTTTGAGACCCCTTTACCCCCTCCGTCAGCCGGCGCAACACGACCTAGTACACATACGCGGAAAATGAGCACTTCATAGTCACCTCCAGTGTTGTTTGTGTGAAAGTTCTTAAATAAAATTTAACTTATCTGAACAATATCCAGTGTTGTGGTATTTCAATTAACTGGAATCCAGTGTGCTGCGGGGCCCTATTGTAGTGAATCACACCTGAGCCAACATAAATTAATTAAATCTTTATTGGACACGAAAGTACACAATGTGACAAAGAACATTTGACAACAATAAATCTCGGGATCTAGGTATTTGGTCAGGACACTTCTCACTCTTTTATCTTCACCTTCATTGTCCATTCATTTTTGGTGACTTTATATACTCTAGACCAGTGGTTCTCAAATGGGGGTACGCGTACCCCTGGGGGTACTTGAAGGTATGCCAAAGGGTATGTAAGATTTTTTTTTTAAAATATTCTAAAAATAGCAACAATTCAAAAATCCTTTATAAATATATTTATTGAATAATACTTCAACAAAATATGAATGTAAGTTCATAAACTGTGAAAAGAAATGCAACAATGCAATATTCAGTGTTGACAGCTAGATTTTTTGTGGACATGTTCCATAAATATTGATGTTAAAGATTGCTTTTTTGTGAAGAAATGTTTAGAATTAAGTTCATGCATCCAGGTGGATCTCTATTACAATCCCCAAAGAGGGCACTTTAAGTTGATGATTACTTCTATGTGTAGAAATCTTTATTTATAATTGAATCACTTGTTTATTTTTCAACAAGTTTTTAGTTATTTTTAATATATTTTTTTCCAAATAGTTCAAGAAAGATCACTACAAATAGTTGTACAATTTAATAAAACAAAAACTGATGACATAGTGCTGAATTTTACTTCTTTTTGTCTTTTTTTTCAACCAAAAAGGCTTTGCTCTGATTAGGGGGTACTTGAATTAAAAAAAATTTCACATGGGGTACATCACTGAAAAAAGCTTGAGAACCACTGCTCTAGACTTAGACGTTGTGTCTGTGACATACATGGCAGACAATAACTGATACAGTCTGCATTTGCCGTTTTTCGTAGTCTTCCCTTGTCGGTCAGGTATAACAATGCACGCTCTACCTTTTTTATCACATCCACGGGAACTCGCATTCTCGTTGACTCTCCTTCGACAAATGGACAACAGTTTTCGGTAAGTAGAATCACAGCTGACCTGGACATTCGAAAGTTCTCTTGCCGTCTGAGAAGTGTTGTATCCGAAATAGCTGCAATCGCTTTCTCTTAAAGTATTGATGTGTGATTTCCGCAAGCAAGTGTATATGTAAAAGAATGAGAAACACGGCCATGTCTGGATGACTAGCCACCATATTTCCAGTGGTTAGCTCAGAGTTATGAAACCGCTTTATTATGAAGCTGGCTATTGCGAGTTCTTTCTGACATAATTTCCGGTGTGGACTCAGTTTGTAAATGATCAAAGAGTCCATACAAAGCTAAGAGCCGGAGATTCAAGAAATACACAGCGCACTTACCCGTGTAAAAATTTGTCCAAGGAGAGGAACCTTAAACGCTGGTTTAGTGTGGCTGAAACGGGGCTTAGGCTAAATAATTATTCGTTTAAGGGGTTATCCGGCTTAGTGTAGACATGGCCTGACAAAACGGTCGAAGAGATCATCAATATGCTGACTTGATGAGTTACCCACTATATGTTTAAAGTCTGTGCTAAGCAGTTTGTTACAACAATTTGCTCATCTTGTTACCATCTCACTTCAGACTGGAACATTCCCAAAAGCCCTAAAAACCGCAGAAACTAAGCCCCTCTTAAAGAAGAGTCACCTTGATGCCACAGTGCTGAACAACTATCGGGCAATATCAAACCTGCCATTCTTGGGCAAGGGCCTAGAAAAAGTTGTATACAAACAGCTTAGTGACTTTCTTCGTCTACGTCAGACTGAAGGACATCAAGTCTGACACTGTGATCAGCTGCACCGGAGCACCGCAGGGAACGGTGCTGGCCCCTCTTCTCTTCACCCTGTACACCGCTGACTTCTGCTACAAGTCAGAGCTGTGTCACATCCAGAAGTACGCGGATGACACAGCCATCGTCGGGTGCATAAGGGACGGCAGAGAGGAGGAGTTTCGGAATCTGGTGAGGGACTTTGTTGTCTGGTGCCACACGAACCTCTTGCAGCTCAATCCATCAAAGACCAAGGAGCTGGTCATTGACTTTGGGAGGTCGAGTCCACGGTCACAACCTATTGTGATCGAGGGAGTTGAGGTACAGACCGTGGATTCATTCAAGTACCTTGGGGTTTGGGTGGACAATAAGCTGGACTGGACTGTTAACACGGACCACCAGTACAAGAAAGGACAGAGCAGGCTCTACTTCCTCAGGAGACTGCACTCCTTCAACATCTGCAAAAAACTCCTGTGGATGTGCTACCAGTCTGTGGTTGCCAGTGTTCTGTTCTACATGGTAGTGTGGTGGGGGGGCAGTACATCTAAGAAGGACAGCTCCAGACTTGAAAAACTGATCAGGCGGGCCGGTTCTACAATCGGAATGAAACTGGACTCACTGGTGACAGTGGCAGAGAAGAGGACTGTGGACAAACTAGTGAGCATCCTGGATGATGCCAGTCACCCTCTGCATAGCGTTATCAGTAGCCAGAGGAGCCTGTTCACTGCTAGACTGCTTCATCCCAAGTGCAGGACTAATAGACTCAAAAACTCCTTTGTCCCACACGCCATTAGACTGTACAACTCCTCTCTGGGGCGGCGGGGGGGAGGGGGGGGGGGGGGGGGGAGGGGGGGGGGAGGGGGGGAGGGGGGGGGAGGGGGGGAGGGGGGGTACTAGGATGACAGGGGATGCAAAACAATAACAGTGCAAGACTTTTTCATAACATGGTCACTACTGCCTACTTTGTCTTTTTATATTCTTATTTTACTGTTATATTTTTATTCCCATTGTTGCTTTTTAGTTTTTATTCTTATTGTAATATTTCTCTATTTTGTTTCCATTTAAACCCCCATTATTTACTTTTTACTTTTATTTAGATTGATCTCAACTCTGTACACTGCTGCTGGAATTTTAATTTTCCTGAAGGAACTCTCCTGAAGGAATCAATAAAGTACTATCTATCTATCTATCTATCTATCTATCCTGTACCACAATGTGTTTGATACTTTCCAATCAGGCTGGAGGCCCCAACACATTACTTAAACTGCTCTGATCAAGGTGACAAATTATATCTGAACACTGATGCAGGAAAAGTCTCAGTCTTAGTTCTGATGGACGTGAGCGCTGTCTTTCACACAGTCGACCACACTATCTTACTACACGATGTTAGAAAACTGGGTGGGTACATCTGGTTTTGCTCTTAACCGGTTCAAGTCCTATCTCGATCACAGGACATACTTTGTTGAAATTGGTAACCATGTTGGGGTTCTTCAGCAGTTGGTGATAATGCTGACAGTCACAATGCTATTTATTAATCAAAACTTACCATTGTCATTTAGTTTGAAGTGTTATAGGAATTCATTATATTATCGATTTCAAATATTTTGGTTATGTGAAAGTGGCATTTTAGAATTAACTTTACAAGGTCAGAATTCTTGATACTGCTTGATACTGGGAAAGTACAAACCCCGTTTCCATATGAGTTGTAAAATGTTGTTAAATGTAAATATAAACGGAATACAATGATTTGCAAAAAAATTTCAACCCATATTCAGTTGAATATGCTACAAAGACAACATATTTGATGTTCAGACTGATAAAAAAAAATTTTGGGCAAATAATCATTAACTTTAGAATTTGATGCCAGCAGCACGTGACAAAGAAGTTGGGAAAAGTAGCAATAAATACTGATAAAGTTGAGAAATTCTCATCAAACAATTAATTGGAATATCCCACAGGTGTGCAGGCTAATTGGGAACAGGTGGGTGCCATGATTGGGTATAAAAGCAGCTTCCATGAAATGCTAAGTAATTCACAAACAAGGATGGGGCGAGGGTCACCAATTTGTAAGCAAATTGTCGAACAGTTTTAGAACAACATTTCCCAACGAGCTATTGCGAGGAATTTATGGATTTTACCATCTACTGTCCATAAAATCGTCAAAAGGTTCAGAGAATCTGGAGAAATCACTGCACGTAAGTGATGATATTACGGACCTTTTACACCTCAGGCAGTACTGCATCAAAAACCGACATCAGTGTGTAAAGGATGTCACCACATGGGCTCAGGAACACTTCATAAAACCACTGTCAGTAACTACAGTTGGTTGCTACATCTGTAAGTGCAAGTTAAAACTCTGCTATGCAAAGCAAAACCCATTTATCAACAACACTAAGGAACGCCGCTGGTTTCGCTGGGCCAGAGCTCATCTAAAATGGACTGATGCAAAGTGGAAAAGTGTACTGTGGTCTGACGAGTCCACATTTCAAATTATATTTGGAAACTGTGGATGTTGTGTCCTCCGGAATAAAGAGGAAAATAACCATCCGGATTGTTATAGGCGCAAAGTTCAAAAGCCAGCATCTGTGGTGGTATGGGGGTGTATTAGTGCCCAAGGCATGGGTAATTTACACATCTGTGAAGGCACCTTTAATGCTGAATGGTCCATACAGGTTTTGGAGCAACATATGTTGTCATTCAAGCAACGTTATCATGGACGCCCCTGCTTATTTCAGTAAGACAATGCCAACCCACGTGTTACAACAGCGTGGTTTCGTAGTAAAAGAGTGCGGGTACTCTCCTGGCCCGCCTGCAGTCCAGACCTGTCTCCCATCGAAAATGTGTGGCGCATTATGAAGCGTAAAATACGACAGCGGAGACCCCGGACTGTTAAACGACTGAAGCTCTACATAAAACAAGAATGAGAAAGAACTCCACTTTCAAAGCTTCAACAATTAGTTTCCTCGGTTCCCAAACGCTTATTGTATGTTGTTAAAAGAAAAGGTGATGTAACACAGTGGTGAACATGCCCTTTCCCAACTACTTTGGCACATGTCGCAGCCATGAAATTGTAAGTTAATTATTATTTGCAAAAACAAAATAGTTTATGAGTTTGAACATCAAATATCTTGTTTTTGTAGTGCATTCAACTGAATATGGGTTGAAAAGAATTTGCAAATTCATTGTATTCCGTTTATATTTACATCTAACACAATTTGCCAACTCATACGGAAACAGGGTTTGTACATTGCATAAACATTACTACCTTACACCTAAAAAGCTCTGCTGAACCCTTAAACTTAGTGGCTATCACTGCTTGTCTTAACTCCCAATCTTTGGATATGTATATACCTAGGTGTGAGCCCTGGACATGACGCACATGCACATAATGCAGTCGTGTGTTCATTTGTATATTTATTCAATTAGCTAACTGACCTTAGTGTTGACCCCTGGGATAGCCCCTTTTTCTACGGGGGCATTTGTTGCATGCACAGCAGCTGAGAATGAGAAGCTACACTCCCCTGAAAACAGAAAGCAAACTATTATTTTTGCAAACGCTCTCATTTGTATGCTGCAGTCTTCGTGCATACCGGTAATCTATTTTAGTTATTCATTTGTCGAATAAAATTCCTATTATACTATGTAAATCTCAACGGCTGTATCAGAAAGCATCCATCAAGTGTTATCAAAAGCATAATTTTACCTTCCAGCAACGGCAGTAGGTCAATCACTGCCTGGCCAATGATTATTAATTTTGCCTCCACCTTTTTCTTCTCAGGAATAAGCTCTATCACGGTCACTGAAAAAAACAACATTTACATTCAAACGGTGATGAAAAGTAGCCTGGTTGTTACAGAGGTTAGACAACTGCTCTAAAGTCCTATTTCGAGCTCAGGACATACTATGTAATTGTTAACTGTGTCTAAGACAAAAAGGCTATGACCCGTGGGGTTCCTCAGGAGTCAATCCTAGGACCCCTGGTGTTCAACTTATACATGCTATCACTAGATCAGCTAATTAGGCAGCAACAATGTGTCCCAACACAATTATGCAGATGAGACTCGATTCACTTTGTCACTGCATTGAACAGATCAGTGTATGGATGCAAAACTATTTTCTTCAGCTAACTCAGAGCAGGCTGAAATCATTGTCTATGGCCCACAGAGGGAAAGGTTGTATCAGTCACCTTCAGATTCTCTCTATGAAATCTTATTTGAAAATCTGCTGTCCTTTCTGTAATATGTGCTACTCATATTTATTGAGAAGGAATATTTGTTGTGCTTTCTAAAACTCACGTCACTTATGCTACCCCAAAATATTTGCGGTGCTTTCTGTACCTCGTTATTCCTGAAAAGCAGTATTTCATGTTTTATGTAACTTGTCACTAATGCTACGTAGAAGGGAATATTTGTTGTCCTTTCATGATACTTGGAAATGTGTTTTTGCTGTGCTTTTTGCAACTAATGTTATTCAAAACTTTCAAACTTCAAAAATATTACTATTTATTATTTTGTAACTCATGATACCTGAAAAATAATCATTTCTGTGATGTCTGCAGCTCGTCATTCATGCAACCTGAAAATAATTGTTGTGCTGTCTGTAATTCATGTCACTCATGCTAATCAAAAGGGAATATTTGGACTATTTGGGGTAAGAGCACCTCGATCATCCACCCTTAGCAAATCCAAAAAAGAATCTTGTCGCATTCACTACTTTATTGGCTAGAAAACTCCTTGTTTTAAATTGGAAGCTAACAGGGCATCCTTACCACACCCACTGGATTAAAGATGTTCTGTATTTTGTCAAATTGGATAAGATTAGGCTGACATGGAATGGTCTGTGAAGTTTCAAGAACAACTACTGTCACTTATGTTACATATAAAGGAATATCAATTGTACTTTGTGGCACTCTTCCCGAATCACCGGTATGGGGACCGGCACCGAGACATTAAATAATTTATAACCAACCCGTTTTTTCTACTACTTGACTTTCGTCAGTCGCACCAGACACAACAATAAGCTTGTTCATACATGCATACATACATACATATATATATATATATATATATATATATATATATATATATATATATATATATATATATATATATATATATATATATATATGTATGTATGTATATATATATTAAGCTGTACATCAAGCAAGAATGGGAAATCATTTCACCTGAAAAGCTTCAAAAATTTGTCTGCTCAGTTCCCAAACGTTTACTGACTGTTGTTGAAAAGAAAGGCCATGTAACACTGTGAAAAATATGTCCTTGTGCCAACTTTTTTGCAATGTTAAGTTAATGATTATTTGTAAAAAACAAATTAAGTTTCTCAGTTCAAACATTAAATATATTGTCTTTGCAGTGTATTCAATTGAATATAAATTGAAAAGGATTTATCTGCAAATCATTGTATTCTGTTTTTATTTACAATTTACACAACGTGCCAACTTCACTGGTTTTGCGTTTTGTATTTCAAGCTTTATTATATAATCCAAGCTTTTGTCCTTGAATGTGATGTATCACCTATAACCCATCAGATACTAAAGTCAAAAAAAGCCTACTTCTAGCAAAAATGAGTAAAAGCCAAAAGTCTATGGAGAGGAAAAAGCCAGGGGTTCCCACCAATTGAACGTTATGGTGAGTTTTTTCATGTACTCATTTTTCATGCACTTATATGCTCTATTTATCCACCACGCGTGAAAATAATGTCTTCATTAAACCAGTCCCTGGAGCAAAAAAGGTCGGGGACCCCTGCTTTATGGAACACATGTCATGCATGCTACTTGAAAAAATAACATTTGCTCTGCTTTCACTTATGAAATACTAAAATTACCACACACTATTTTCTTACCCTTATTACGGGGACAGAAAACCAGAATACCATGTTTGAAGTGATGCTAATATTGAGTTAAGTACAGTCTAGTATTGCTGATCAAACTGTATTTGAGTAAAGAAGCAGCACTTACTGTACCTATGAGTGGTTTATGAGGGATGTCACTTAGAGGCAGCACACCATTGCAGCAGACAAAGCTGCAGGCAAAGTCATAATCGATGCACTGGGCGGCGAGGTCCACTGGCTTCTTTTCAGACTCTCCCACTATCACACCGTTGACCTCCACCCGGAGAAAACTTTGGACGTTTCCTGCTTTTTTTCCATGCTTACAGAAAAAACAATTAATGCGGAAATAGTACCGTATTTTCCAGACTATGAGGTGCACTTAAAATCTTTTTTTTTTTTTTTTACTCAAAACTCGACAGTGCGCCTTTTAACCCGGTGCGCCTAATGTAAGGAATAAGTATGGTTGAGCTTACCCACCTCGACGCTATTTTATTTGGTACAAGGTGTAATGATAAGTGTGACCAGTAGATGGCAGTCACACATAAGAGATAAGTGTAGGCTGCACTATGATGGCAATATGTCTCAAGTAAACAACACCAACATTTTAAATGTTCCACTGAAAATATAGAACATTAAACACGGCGCTCAAAAATCTATGAAAAGGTTTTATTACGACTTTGGTACGCTATGAAGCTGCATTGCTTGAAGGATGGTCGACGCATTAAACATAACGGTGTGTGTATAAGGCAAGACATTGTCTGGTATTTTGTTTTGCAATATTGTGCTAAAGCATCTTTTCTTACCTTCTGGTACCTGCTGATCTGTATTAGGATCTGGACAAGTCCTGACAAACTGCGCGAAATTGCCTTCGTAGTCCATGTTGACGGCATAGTCGATAAGATTCTTCTTTTTCTCTATCTTCTTGTTATGTGATATTCATCCTCTGCTGTTGCCATTTCTAATATAAAGTATTGTAAAATTCCTACTTATATCTGTCAGTAAACTCGCCATGAAAGCCTTAAAACATACCGGTGTAGTGAGTTTAAATTATTCACCCAAGGAACTTTAGTTATTATAGTTCCGGTCGGATGTTTTTTCACGGGTCACATTTCCTGTGTTGTTGTTTCAAGATGAGGATATGCTACGCCGTTTTTTGATTTTAATAAAGTCATTAAAGCAGGTAACTCCATCTTTTGACACTTCTTCCACTACCGTCCTTGCACGCTACACCGCTACAACAAAATGACGGGGAGAAGACGCTGCCGAAGGTGAGCTACGTAAATAAGACCGCCCACAAAACGGCGCATCCGGAAGCGAATGTCAGAAAGCGGCTTGATGATGATCTGTAAAACATAATCTATGCAACAATTTGACCAAAGAGCCACCATGTTATGTAGACCACAAGGAAGTGTTTTCAATTTAGAAAAAAAAAAATAATAATATGACTCCTTTGATGCGCCAAATATATGAAAAATTAACATAAATAAACCATTAATCGGTGGTGTGCCTTATAATCCGGTGAGCCCGACTATCCGGAAAATACGGTACATCAAAAACACAGATGGAATAATGCGATGGACAATATTGTTTGAACTAAGTGCACATAGAAACTACAGCGTGTTAGTAATCCAACAATATCATAGCCTCCTAATGAAGGACAACAATTCAAAAGAAGCAGATGAACATCATGACTCACCATGTTGGTTCCACGAGTGATATTTAGTTTGATGTTCAATATAGTTTCTACACTGTCTTCAGAAGAATCCATTATTCAAGCCAAACTCCAAAACCACCTGCAATATGTGAAAGTGAAACAAATGAAAATTAATGTGCTGTTTAATGAGATCGTCAATATAGAAATATTACTTTAAGTTTAACCTCACCTCCCATAAACAAACACATGATCCAAGATCAAAATACCCATGCTAGACATTGTGTGCAGACTATAAAATTGGGTGGACAATTAGTGGGTGTGTTGCGCATGATCTACCAACCCTGCAGGTACAAGGCATTAAAATAACCTTGAGAACGTGTTGAATTAGGTCCTGACGTTGAGCAACTCAAACCTACCGTTGAAACAACATGCTTTTTGACAATGTTTAATCAATGTTGAGTTATGACGTTGATTTGACCATTGAGTGTTGGTCATTTCCCAAACAAAATCCTACAACACAAATACACCGTGCTTTTTGACGACGTTTATTCAATGTCAGGTTGTGACATTGATTTGACCATTGAATTCTGGTCATTTCCCAACCAAAATTCTACAACACAAATACAACATTAAAAACAACATGCTTTTTGACGGCGCTTATTCAATGTCAGGTTGTCACGTTGATAATCAACGTTGTCTCAATTTACAAATACGACTATTTTGCACGTCAGTTTTCAAGGACATGTATGTAGAATCAACGTTGTATCAATGGCTTGCGCCTGCTGAGTAAGCGTGTACTAGAGATGCGCGGTTTGCGGTCTCATTCGCGGAGTCCGCGGATAAACCGCGGGTCGGGCGGTTGACATGACGAAAAAATAGATTTTAATTAGATTCGGGCGGGTGGCGGTTGAACCATCCGGAAATATTTGATATGCATGGTTCTGTGATCGGTATCCTTTGCCATTCAAAGTGCCATTTAAGACCCGTGTCATAAAGCGAAGAAGAAAATAAGAGACGCTATTATTCTACTGAATGACTGCCGGTAGTCACCCAGATAATAAGTATTAGGGCGTGCTATGAAGCCATTGGCTTTGTCGCCTACTATAACATGTACGATCTGGACACTGGCCGAGAGTGGAGTCTGCTGTCTTGGTTGCTTTGTTGGGTCTGCTCCTGTCTCTGGCCATGCTCCCTCCACCCCAGCGGACGATGGCGTGGAACACCGCAGAGGCCACCACAGTGCATATGTTTCTTTTAGTTTTTATTCATAGCTGTATGTAAAAGTGTCTGGTTGTATCTGCTGCTTTAATGTCTTTAATGTCCTCTGTGTTCTTTGATGTTTGATGTTTCCCTCTTACACACATGGAAGAGGGCTGTGTACCATGGCTACGAGTTGTTGTTTTTTTTTCCCTTTGCCTCAGTCTCCATCCCTCTCCAGGGCCCAGGCTAAGACCGTTTTTTTTTTAATTTTATTTTAATCTTCTATTTTTTGTCCGGCAATATTCTTGAATGCTAAAACAAAGTAGATGCGGGAAATATCGCTCAAAGGAAGACATGAAACTGCTACAGGAAAATACCAAAAAAAGAAAAAAAGCCACCAAAATAGGAGTGCAAGACAAGAAAAAAAACACTACACACAGGAAAACAGCAAAAAATGGCATGATGTGGCGGTACACCTACTTTGAGACAAGAGCTATAGTGATGCATGCTTGCTTATGCTTTAAAGTCATAGCCAACAATTGCGACAACGACTTTTTACTGTCAACTGAATTTAGTTTTTTTAATGATTTCTGCTGGTAGTGTGCCTCCGCATTTTTTTAACGCAAAAAATGTGCCTTGGCTCAAAAAAGATTGAAAAACACTGCCCTAATGGATAAATATAAATGATTAAAACACAAACCCAATTAAATTCTAATACATTTTCAGAATACATTCCTCAAATACAGTAATGTCGGGAAATGTACATTTTTAATCTTATAACTGCTACAATATTTGATAGATATGTATAGATATTTGAGTAACTTAACAATTTATTAACGAGCCAGCAATTTGAACGGCTCTTTGACAGGAAGGGTTTTTCAATATCCTTGAATGAGCCATAAATACCATCTCTAATAGGTATTTGCCCATAAGAATGCATCAAAATATTGTAGGGTCAGTGATATATTTGGAAAAAAAAGTTGTTCTTTGGGCTTAACTAAACTATATAGTGAGTAGTTCCAGTAGAGTTTAAACATGCAGTGGTACGACCTCCACTTAAAAAACCAAGCCTCGACCCCTCCCTCCTCTCTAACCTTAGACCTATCTCTAATCTTCCATACATTTCCAAAATATTAGAAATGGTTGTCTACAGTCAGTTGTTGCCCTTCTTAGAGGATAATGGTATCACTGAGCTGTTCCAGTCCGGTTCTAAAGCCCTCCACAGCACAGAGTCCGCGCTTCTAAAAGTTTTTAACGATATCCTCCTGTCAACTGCTTCTGGCAAATATGTTGTCCTGGTGCTTTTAGATCTGTCTGCTGCGTTCGACACCGTCGACCACGCTACCTTAATCACTCGTCTGGAGAACTGTGTGGGTATTAGGGCGCCGCCCTCAACTGGTTCAGGTCATACCTAACCGACAGGAGTTTTTGTGTAAAAATAGACAGTTGTATGTCTTCCACAGCTCCTTTACCACATGGGGTCCCCCAGGGCTCAATCCTTGCCCCAATCTTATTTGCGCTTTACCTTCTCCCCCTTGGTTCTATTTTTTAGGAAGTTCGGCATTGCATTTCATTTTTATGCCGATGATTGCCAGATCTATTTTCCCATAGCAGAAAATAACACAGTTCAACGTCTCATTGACTGCCTGCACGACATCAAAGCCTGGCTTTCAGCTAACTTCCTGAGCCTAAATGAGGACAAAACAGAAGTTATATTGTTCGATCCAAGTCGCTCTCCCTCCCCCGACGTTGACCTCGGCACTCTGACCCCGTATCTCAGCGACTGTGTCACAAACCTGGGGGTAAAGTTCGACTCAGATTTTAAATTCGAAAAACAAATCAGCAGCGTCGTTCAAAAAAGCTTTTATTAATCACGCCAAATAGCGAAAGTGAAACTGCTTCTATCAGGACATGATTTCGGGAAATTAATCCATGCCTTTATCTCGAATCGTTTAGACTACTGCAATGCCCTGTATGTAGGCATTAGCCAGGCCTCCCTCGCCCGACTGCAGTTCGTGCAGAACTCTGCTGCTCGTCTGCTAACACAGACCCGCAGACGTGAGCACATAGCCCCTATATTAGCGTCCCTTCACTGGCTCCTTGTGACTTACCGAAACAACTTTAAACTCCTTCTATTATGTTTTAAATGTCTAAACAACATTGCGCCAACATATCTCTCCGACCTCATTCAGCCTTACTGCCCCACCCGATCCCTAAGATCAGCCGATCAGCTGCTTCTGACGGTCCCTGACACAAGGCTGAAGCTTAGAGGTGACAGAGCTTTCGCCGCTGCTTCTCCCAAGCTCTGGAACGACCTACCTCTGAGTGTTAGACAAGCCTCCTCTTTTCCTGTTTTTAAATCTCTCTTAAAAACATACTTTTATTCCATGGCTTTTAACACTGAGTGATATCCATCCTGCAATGGCGCCCCATTATACACCTGCTGTGAACCTGTTTTTATGTTTTATTTATTTTATTTAGTTATTTTTTATCGTGTTTTGTTCGTGTTGTGTTTGCTCGGTTCTCGTATTATCTTTCAACCTGTCCATTGTACAGCACTTTGGCTACCCCTGTGGTAAAATTTAAATGTGCTTTCTCAATCAATCAATCAATGTTTACTTATATAGCCCTAAATCACTAGTGTCTCAAAGGGCTGCACAAACCACAACACAAACCACTACGACATCCTCGGTAGGCCCACATGAGGGCAAGGAAAACTCACACCCAGTGGGACGTCGGTGACAATGATGACCATGAGAACCTTGGAGAGGAGGAAAGCAATGGATGTCGAGCGGGTCTAACATGAAATAAAGTTGATTTGATTTTATTTTATTTGAAGATAATTTTCAAGTTAAAATCCAGTAAAGTTTGACAAAAGTTTACTTTTATTATTTTAAAGGACCACGGTGACGCTGCACTGCATTATTATACGTTTTTTGCTCTTTGTAGACCAGGGGTCACCAACGCGGTGCCCGCGGGCACCAGGTAGCCCGTAAGGACCAGATGAGTAGCCCGCTGGCCTGTTCTAAAAAATAGCTTAAATAGCAGCACTTACCAGTGAGCTGCCTCTATTTTTTAAATTGTATTTATTTGCTAGCAAGCTGGTCTCGTTTTGCTCGACATTTTTATTTCTAAGAGAGACAAAACTCAAATAGAATTTGAAAATCCAAGAAAATATTTTAAAGACTTGATCTTTACTTGTTTTAATAAATGCATTTATTTTTTTACTTTGCTTCTTATAACTTTCAGAAAGACAATTTTAGAGAAAAAATACAACCTTAAAAATGATTTTAGGATTTTTAAACACATATATACCATTTTACCTTTTTAATTCCTTCCTCTTCTTTCCTGACAATTTAAATCAATGTTCAAGTTTTTTTTTTTTGTAAAGAATTATAAATACATTTTAATTTAATTCTTCATTTTAGCTTCAGTTTTTTTGGACGAAGAATATTTGTGTAATATTTCTTCAAACTTATTATGATTAAAGTTCCCAAAAATATTTCTGGCAAATCTAGAAAATCTGTAGAATCAAATTTAAATGTTATTTCAAAGTGGATTTTAATCTATTTAAAACATGTCATCAAAATTCGAAAATTATTCTTAATCAAGAAAAATTTCTAATGATGTTCCATAAACTGCGATGAGGTGGCGATTTGTCCAGGGTGTACCCCGCCTTCCGCCCGATTGTAGCTGAGATAGGCGCCAGTGCCCCCCGCGACCCCGAAAGGGAATAAGCGGTAGAAAATGGATGGATGGATGGATGTTCCATAAATTCTTAAATTTTTTCAAAAAGATTCGAATTAGCTAGTTTTTCTCTTTTTTTCGGTTGAATTTTGAATTTTAAAGAGTCGAATATGAAGATAAACTATGTTTCAAAATTTTATTTGAATTTTTTTGTGTGTTTTTCCTCTTTTAAACCGCTCAATTAAGTGTTTTTTCATCATTTATTCTCTACAAAAAACCTTCAGTAAAAGGAAAAAAAATGTACGACAGAATGCCAGACAGAAATACCCATATATATATATATATATATATATATATATATATATATATATATACATATATACATACATATATATATATATATATACATATATATATATATATATATATATATATACATATATACATATATATATATATATATACATATATACACATATATATATATATATACATATATACACATATATATATATATATATATATATATATATATATATATATATATATATATATATATATATATATATATATATATATATATATATATATATATATATATATATATATATATATATATATATATATATATAGGGGCTTCACGGTGGAAGAGGGGTTAGTGCGTCTGCCTCACAATACGAAGTTCCTGCAGTCCTGGGTTCAAATCCAGGCTCGGGATCTTTCTGTGTGGAGTTTGCATGTTCTCCCCGTGAATGCGTGGGTTCCCTCCGGGTACTCCGGCTTCCTCCCCCTTCCAAAGACATGCACCTGGGGATAGGTTGATTGGCAACACTAAATTGGCCCTAGTGTGTGAATGTCGTTTGTCTATCTGTGTTGGCCCTGCGATGTGGTGGCGACTTGTCCAGGGTGTACCCCGCCTTCCGCCCGATTGTAGCTGAGATAGAAAATGGATGGATGGATGGATATATATATATATATATATATATTAAAGGTAAATTGAGCAAATTGGCTATTTCTGGCAATGTATTTAAGTGTGTATCAAACTGGTAGCCCTTCGCATTAATCAGTACCCAAGAAGTAGCTCTTGGTTTCAAAAAGGTTGGTGACCCTTGGTAGACGGTCTCTACACCGTTGCCCATAGCAACCCATGTTTTCAAGCCAAGCCAGCTTGAATGCGTTTTTTCGAGTCAAAAACAAAGTTACAGTTTACCTTCCGTTAGTACAGGTTAACAAACAAGGGTCTTATTTACGATTGATGATGTAGTTTTTGCGCGTTATTGATGTCAAAAGCGCGTATCTGTTGCATTCTTACCAACTGTGCCGCAATATGTGACGTCTGTCTTATTACTAATCGAAAATAATTCATGTTATTAATCATTCAGTTAAGCAGCAAAGCGCCCAAAAGTACCTGAAAGTAGTCTTTTAAGGGAACTTGTCGGTAAAATCCACCTGGTTCCCTCACACTTTCGTATCGTCATGGTGACGCCGTGACGTCATAAAAAACTGCTACCGTAAAGCGAGAAACTTTGCTGTCAATAGTTGGGAATAATAAATTTAAGCACATAGGCAAGTAAAGCAATAATGCGATTTAAAATCAGATTATTGTATATGTTTTGTTTCAAAAATGGTATGGAAGAAGATGATGCGCCACATAAGACAAGCATTTAATGCAAAAAGGCAACTTTTATTGTTTGTTTCAGTCTGATCAGCATCATAGATGAAAGCAATCCATGAGTCAAAGGCTCCAACCCCTTTTGACCAAGTGCAGGATTATATTATATGCAATGGATGAAAGGAATAATTATTATATAATATTTACAACATTTCATTTGAATTATGCAAGAATACCTTTGCAAAGCAAGTGCACAATTAAAAGACAAATCACTGCGTATCGGGCAGTCGCGCAGTAAATTGTTCACATTTATTTGTATAATATTCATAACCTTATTATCACGTTGGAAATACAATTTCTAAAGACAGCTTTTCAAAGTTGTATTCTATTTGAAGGGTGCCATGTGAGGTTTTCAAGTAGGGGCCGTACATTGAAAATATCCATCCATCCATTTTCTACCGCTTATTCCCTTTCGGGGTCGCGGGGGGCGCTGGCGCCTATCTCAGCTACAATCGGGCGGAAGGCGGGGTACACCCTGGACAAGTCGCCACCTCATCACAAAAATAAATATTTGAAAATAAAAAAATATATCCATCCATCCATTTTCTAACGCTTGTCTCTTTCGGGGTCGCGGAGGGTGATGGAACCTATCTCACACCCTGGACAAGTCTCCACCTCATCGCAGGGCCCAACACAGATAGACAAACAACATATATATATATATATATATATATATATATGTATATATATATATATATATATATATATATATATATATATATATATATATATACATATATATATATATATATATATATATATACACACATATATATATATATGTATATACATGTATATATATGTATATATATATATATATATATATATATATATATATATATATATAAGCGGTATGTAGAAAATGGATGTGTGCGTGTGTCTGTGTTTGTGTCTGTGTATGCGTGCGTGTGTAGTAAAATTCTGGAAACTATATATATACGTAAACAAATGTATACATGTACATACACACACACTATATATATATATATATATATATATATATATATATATATATATATATATCCATATTTGTACACTACACACACACATATTTATATGTGTATATATGTTCATATATATACATTTGTGTGTGTTTGTGTGTGTGTGTGTGTGTGTGTGTGTGTGTGTGTGTGTGTGTGTGTGTGTGTGTGTGTGTGTGTGTGAGAGGGAGTGTGTGCGTGTGTGTGTGTGTGTGTTTATGTATGTGTGCATGTGTGGTAAAATTCTGGCAACTGAGCTGAGAGGTTGTTTTTTTTTTAACAAACTGTGGTACTGTTTTTTTCCATTTACAGTAATATGCTGCGAAAAACACCATATATTTTATTGTAAAATTATTGTGTTTGTTTTTCTTACTTTTTTTTTTTAAAGTAAAAAAAAAACAAACTGTCAGCTCAGTCACAATAATTTTACTATAACATCTATGGTGTTTTATATATATATATATATATATATATATATATATATATATATATATATATATATATATCCATCCATTTTCTACAGCTTATTCCCTTTTGGGGTTGCGGGGGGCGCTGGCGCCTATATCAGCTACAGTCGGGCGGAAGGTGGGGTAAACCCTGGACAAGTCGCCACCTCATCGCAGGGCTATATATATATATATATATATATATATATATATATATATATAATATATATATATATATATATATATATAAATCAATCAATCAATGTTTATTTATATAGCCCTAAATCATAAGTGTCTCAAAGGGCTGTACAAACCAGAACGATATCCTCAGTAGAGCCCACATAAGGGCAAGGAAAAACTCACACCCAATGGGACGTCGGTGACAGTGACAATGACGACTATGAGAAACCTTGGAGAGGACCGCAAAAGTGGGCAACCCCGGCCCCAGAGGACAGAGAGCAATGGATGTCGAGCGGGTCTAACATGATATTGTGAAAGTCCAATAGAGGTGAGAGTCTAGTCCAGTGGTTCTTAACCAGGGTTCGATCGAACCCCAGGGGTTTGGTGAGTCGGCCTCAGGGGTTCAGTGGAGCCTCCACTCAAGCCACACCCGACTCATCGTGTACATAAATCTTAGGGATACGGCAACAGCGGAACCCAAACTGATTTGCAGGTTTGTAATTTGTGAGGAATTCATGCACTGTATTGGTTTTGTTCTTTGAACGAGGTTATGTTCACCTGTAAAAGATCACATAACTTTGTCTTGAATTTGAAAAACATTTTATTTTTCACTAAAGAAGGGTTCGCTGGATGCGCATATGAAACTGGTGGGGTTCAGTACCTCCAACAAGGTTAAGAACCACTGTTCTAGTCCAACGTGGATCCAATATAGTAGTTTCTCTGCTTGCATCACACCCAATGGATGTCCCAGCCCCGGGAGCCACAGTGATTGGTTCAGCTGTCAAGTGTTATTCTTATCCAACTGGCGGGCTGCACTACCTTTCAACGTTCATATTCAGGTGGGGCCCACAAAATATTGTCGCAAGTTTGAAAGTCACGCATTAGCACAATATGCAATAACTTGCTTCAAAAATATTTGGCTTCATGCAGACTCAAAGCCTTTGTCTACATTAAAGTGAAGAAATAATGGATCAGTGTTTCTACTGAATTACAACCCTAATGTACCGTAGAATAACAATAATAATAATGCAAGTAACCGTTAAACAACTTGTGTTTGTCATTACTGTAGAAATGTTTCCATTGTACTGTAATTGAAAGGTAAATACCTTTGTTATCCCAAATAAAAAATAAAATAAAATGGATACTTTTTTTTTAATGTAAACATAAATTTAACTTAAATATTGATGAGGTCAGCTATGCAGTGTTGATGATCTAAACTTAATTTCGTTCTTCTTGAAATGAATGTCATTAAATGTAATTGTACTGAGGTCGGATGTTTTCTTTTTGGTTGTTGAAATCATGTGATCACGGCATTCTCGCTCCTTGATCCGTGTTGATGGGCTCATATTGCCCATCCAACACTTGGTCATCATATCGGATTTCCTTGAATTGCCGCCGGGTATAAAGTATGCGCCTGCCTAGAATTACTGCCGGGTCAAACTCGTTTCGCAAAATAATTAGCGCATGCTTAGCATTACCGCCGGCTCAGGATTAACGCCGGGTCAAATTCCTTTCGCAAAATATTATTTTTATTCGCGCATGTCTAGAATTTCCGCCGGTTATATATATATATATAACACCTTGAATTACTCGCTTCCCAAAATCATTAGGGCATGCTTAGTATTACCGCCTGGTTAAACTCATGATGTCATCATTTTCAAAATGGAGGAGGCTGGAGTTTGCATGTTCTCCCCGTGAATACGTGGGTTCCCTCCGGGTACTCCGGCTTCCTCCCACCTCCAAAGACATGCACCTGGGGATAGGTTGATTGGCAACACTAAATTGGCCCTAGTGTGTGAATGTGAGTGTGAATGTTGTCTGTCTATCCGTGTTGGCCCTGCGATGAGGTGGCGACTTGTCCAGGGTGTACCCCGCCTTCCGCCCGATTGTAGCTGAGATAGGCGCCAGCGCCCCCCGCGACACCAAAAAAAGGGAATAAGCGGTAGAAAATGGATGGCTGGATATATATATAAAACACCTTGAATTACTGCCGGGTCAAACTCGCTTCCCAAAATGATTAGCGCATGCTTGGTATTACCGCCTGGTCAGACTCGTGATGTGACGAGTGACCCTTCCCCTGTCATCATTTTCAAAATGGAGGAGGCAGATTTCAATACCGGTAATTTGAAATCGCATAAAGGGAAGAAGATTAAGAGCTTTTCAGTAGGATTTGAGGTCCAAACTTACATCACACTCAAATTTTTACTTCATACCTTTGGTAAGTGCCGGAGTGAGAAGAGGTTTTAAAATAATTAGCGCATGCATGCTTACTTTTACCGCATGCCTTTGGTAAGCGCGGCGGAAATTCAAGGAAATACGGTATACGTATTTTTTTTTTTTTACATTTGTACGTCAAACATTTTTCTTATAATCCAATGGATAGGAAATTGTGTTCAAAGCTGCCCTCTGTGGTCAAACATAACTGCTTTACACCTACTTTCTCTTTTAATCTACTTTGTATGTTTTTTTTAATATTTAAATATAAGAAAGAAGAGCAAACATTGTTTTAGAAAGACAATAATATATAATATGTATATAAATACAATTTATGATTTCATAATTATACATATAGGTTATATTAAAATGTATATATTACCACTTTATATGGAATTTAAATAAATTGTGTATATATATATATATATATATGTATATATATAAGTGTACAAATGTATATGTTTGATTTAAATGTTAAACTGTGTATATGAGACGTGTGCTACATATATGTTGCTTGTATATTGTTTTAAAAAAAAAGTAATATAAGTGAAGCATGTTTTAGATTTTATATATTTTGAACCTTCTTCTTGTTGTGATGGGGTAGGTTTATATAAGCGTTGCTTCAACCTACACCCTTTCGGCTCAATCATTGCTCAAATGAGTGTTTTTTTTTTATTTATTTTTTATTTATTTTCTTGTTGTTGTTCTTTGTTTTATGTGAAGATTGCCGAAATAAAATACATTGATTGATTGATTGATTGATAGATATTTTGTAATAATATTTTTACACTTTGGACACCCGTGTTCTATTTGGAAAGCGAGCTGTAAATGAAGCCACACTCCTCCGTGACGTTAGATGGCGCTCTAGCCCTTAGCTGCTGCTAGCTTGCCATGCTTCACGGACCCGCCGCGGCTCTGCTAACTGACTACTTCCGGTAGTTGTAGTTTCTAATGATTTTCTCACTTGTGCGCGAGATATAACACTATATTGGTGTTTATCTTCAACCGGGCTGAAAAGGGAAAAAAATGTCATACAACTACGTCGTCACCGCTCAGAAGCCCACGGCGGTCAACGCCTGCATCACGGGTAAATGACAGTTTCTCTGCTGTTTATTTGTACGTGGGAACGGAAAGCGACGCGAATGCTAGCCGAGCTCCCGCGCTGCAAGCCCGGAGCTCCACACGGGCCTGCAGGAGCCGCGAGCCCGGATTTTGTTAAGCTTCTTTCGGTTATTTCTCCAGTCTGTAAAGCCTCGCACGGAAAGTGCAATTTATTTGTGTATTTTGGTAGCGCACAAACGATCGGACGATGATGCATTGAACTGTGTGCAATAACAACGTACAGGATGCACTAAACAGCCATAATGCGTCTCAGCTAGCTGTTTTTTTAAAAGTTCCTTGAAAGCAGGCTGTGTTTATATTTGATACATCATTGTAGTGCTTGGTTATTGTCACACCGCATGCACATTGGATTTAAACAGCAATCCTCTGCGTGTAGAAATGTACTTATAGGCCTACTGAAATGAGATTTTCTTATTTAAACGGGGATAGCAGGTCCATTTTATGTGTCATACTTGATCATTTCGCGATATTGCCATGTTTTTGCTGAAAGGATTTAGTAGAGAACATCGACGCTAAAATTTGCAACTTTTGGTCGCTAATAAAAAAGTCTTGCCTTTATTAGAAGATGTGCGCGTGACGTCACTGGTTGTAGTGCTCCTCACATTGTTTACAATGTGAGCCTCCAGCAGCAAGAGCAAATCGGACCGAGAAAGCGACAATGTCACCATTAATTTGAGCGAGGATGAAAGATTCATGGATGAGGAAATTTAAAAGTGACGGACTACAAAAAAAAAGTGATTGTATTGGGAGCGATTCAGATGTTTTTAGACACATTTACTAGGATAATTCTGGGAAATACCTTATCTTTCTATTGTGTTGCTAGTGTTTTAGGGAGTTAAATAGTACCTGATAGTCGGAGGGGTGTGTCCACGGGTGTCTTGACGCCAGTCTCTGAGGGAATTAGTCACGGCAGCTGCAGGACGACAGAAGCTCCACAATTTTCTCACCGAAAACTGACGGTCGACATGTAGTCGGGATCCATGTTCGCTTGACCGCTCTGATCCATAGTAAAGCTTCACCTCCGGGAATTTTAAACAAGGAAACTCCGTGTGTTTGTGCGGCTAAAGGCTAAAGCTTCCCACCTCCATCTTTCTACTTTGACTTCTCCATTATTAATTGTAACAAATTGCAAACGATTCAGCAACACAGATGTCCAGAATACTCTGTAATTGCGCGATGAAAAGAGACAACTTTTAGCCGCAAGTGGCGCTGCGCTAATATGTCTCCTCCAACCCGAGATGTCACGCGCACGCCTCATCATACGCGTCATCATTCCGCAACGTTTTCAACAAGAAACCCAGCGGGAAATTTGTCTATTTTGGTAGCGCACAAATGATCGGGCGATGCATTTAACTGTGTGCAATAACAACGTACAGGATGCACTAAACAACCATAATGCGTCTCAGCTAGCTGTTTTTTTTTTCAAAGTTCCTTGAAAGTAGGCTGTGTTTATATTTAATACATCATTGTAGTGCTTGGTTATTGTCACACCGTATGCACATTAGATCTATACAGCAATCCTCTGCGTGTAGAAAATTTACTTATAGGCCTACTGAAATGAGATTTTCTTATTTAAACGGGGATAGCAGGTCCATTCTATGTGTCATACTTGATCATTTCGCGATATTGCCATGTTTTTGCTGAAAGGATTTAGTAGAGAACATCGGCGATAAAGTTTGCAACTTTTGGTCGCTAATAAAAAAGCCTTGCCTTCATCGGAAGCTGTGCGCGTGACGTCACTGCTTGTAGTGCTCCTCACATTGTTGACAATGTGAGCCTCCAGCAGCAAGAGCAAATCGGACCGAGAAAGTGACAATTTCACCATTAATTTGAGCGAGGATGAAAGATTTGTGGATGAGGAAATTTAAAAGTGACGGTCTGTCTATCTGTGTTGGCCCTGCGATGAGGTGGCGACTTGTCCAGGGTGTACCCTGCCTTCCGCCCGATTGTAGCTGAGATAGGCGCCAGCGCCCCCCGCAACCCCAAAAGGGAATAAGCGGTAGAAAATGGATGGCTGGAAGGGACTACAAAAAAAAAAGGCGATTGCATTGAGAGCGATTCAGATGTTTTTAGACACATTTACTAGGATAATTCTGGGAAATACCTTATCTTTCTATTGTGTTGCTAGTGTTTTAGGGAATTAAATAGTACCTGATAGTCGGAGTGGTGTGTCCACGGGTGTCTTGACGCCAGTCTCTGAGGGAATTAGTCACGGCAGCTGCAGGACGACAGAAGCTCCACAATTTTCTCACCGAAAACTGACGGTCGACATGTAGTCGGGATCCATGTTCGCTCGACCGCTCTGATCCATAGTAAAGCTGCACCTCCGGGAATTTTAAACAAGGAAACTCCGTGTGTTTGTGTGGCTAAAGGCTAAAGCTTCCCACCTCCATCTTTCTACTTTGACTTCTCCATTATTAATTGTAACAAATTGCAAACGATTCAGCAACACAGATGTCCAGAATACTCTGTAATTGCGCGATGAAAAGAGACAACTTTTAGCCGCAAGTGGCGCTGCGCTAATATGTCTCCTCCAACCCGAGATGTCACGCGCACGCCTCATCATACGCGTCATCATTCCGCAACGTTTTCAACAAGAAACCCAGCGGGAAATTTGTCTATTTTGGTAGCGCACAAATGATCGGGCGATGCATTTAACTGTGTGCAATAACAACGTACAGGATGCACTAAACAACCATAATGCGTCTCAGCTAGCTGTTTTTTTTTCAAAGTTCCTTGAAAGTAGGCTGTGTTTATATTTAATACATCATTGTAGTGCTTGGTTATTGTCACACCGTATGCACATTAGATCTATACAGCAATCCTCTGCGTGTAGAAAATTTACTTATAGGCCTACTGAAATGAGATTTTCTTATTTAAACGGGGATAGCAGGTCCATTGTATGTGTCATACTTGATCATTTCGCGATATTGCCATATTTTTGCTGAAAGGATTTAGTAGAGAACATCGACGATAAAGTTTGCAACTTTTGGTCGCTAATAAAAAAGTCTTGCCTTTATCAGAAGATGTGCGGGTGACCTCACTGGTTGTAGTGCTCCTCACATCCTCACATTGGAGCTTCCAGCAACAAGAGCAAATCGTACCGAGAAAGCGACAATTTCACCATTAATTTGAGCGAGGATGAAAGATTTGTGGATGAGGAAATTTAAAAGTGACGGACTACGAAAAAAAAGAAAGGCGATTGCATTGGGAGCGATTCAAATGTTTTTAAACACATTTACTAGGATAATTCTGGGAAATCCCTTATCTTTCTATTGTGTTGCTAGTGTTTTAGTGAGTTAAATAGTACCTGATAGTCGGAGGGGTGTGTCCACGGGTGTCTTGACGCCAGTCTCTGAGGGAATTAGTCACGGCAGCTGCAGGACGACAGAAGCTCCACAATTTTCTCACCGAAAACTGACGGTCGACATGTAGTCGGGATCCATGTTCGCTTGACCGCTCTGATCCTCCAGCAGCAAGAGCAAATCGGACCAAGAAAGCGACAATTTCACCATTAATTTGAGCGAAGATGAAAGATTTGTAGATGAGGAAATTTAAAAGACACGGACTACAAAAAAAAAGAGAGATTGGGAGCGATTCAGATGTTTTTAAACACATTTACTAGGATAATTCTGGGAAATCCCTTATCTTTCTATTGTGTTGCTAGTGTTTTAGTGAGTTAAATAGTACCTGATAGTCGGAGGGGTGTGTCCACGGGTGTCTTGACGCCAGTCTCTGAGGGAATTAGTCACGGCAGCTGCAGCACAACAGAAGTTCCGCTGATCTCCAGTAAGAGGCGACCTATTTCCACAATTTTCTCACCGAAAACTGACGGTCGACATGTAGTCGGGATCCATGTTCGCTTGACCGCTCTGATCCATAGTAAAGCTTCACCTCCGGGAATTTTAAACAAGGAAACACCGTATGTTTGTGCGGCTAAAGGCTAAAGCTTCCCACCTCCATCTTTCAATTTTGACTTCTCCATTATTAATTGAACAAATTGCAAAAGATTCAGCAACACAGATGTCCAGAATACTGTGTAATTGTGCGATGAAAAGAGACGACTTTTAGCCGCAAGTGGTGCTGCGCTAATATGTCTCCTCCAACCCGAGATGTCACGCGCACGCGTCATCATACGCGTCATCATTCCGCAACGTTTTCAACATGAAACTCAGCGGGAAATTTGTCTATTTTGGTAGCGCACAAACGATCGGGCGATGCATTTAACTGTGTGCAATAACAACGTACAGGATGCACTAAACAGCCATAATGCGTCTCAGCTAGCTGTTTATTTTTAAAGTTCCTTGAAAGTAGGCTGTGTTTATATTTAATACATCATTGTAGTGCTTGGTTATTGTCACACCGCATGCACATTAGATCTATACAGCAATCCTCTGCGTGTAGAAATTGTGTGTGGACTTAGACAAATTTATAAGCCTACTGAAATGAGATTTTCTTATTTAAACGGGGATAGCAGGCCCATTCTATGTGTCATACTTGATCATTTCGCGATATTGCCATATTTTTGCTGAAAGGATTTAGTAGAGAACATCGACGATAAAGTTTGCAACTTTAGGTTGCTAATAAAAAAGCCTTGCCTTTATCGGAGGATGTGCGCGTGACGTCACTGGTTGTAGTGCTCCTCACATCCTCACATTGTTTACAATGTGAGCCTCCAGCAACAAGAGCAAATCGGACCGAGAAAGCGACAATTTCCCCATTAATTTGAGCGAGGATGAAAGATTCGTGGATGAGGAAATTTAAAAGTGACGGACTACAAAAAAAAAGGCAATTACATTGGGAGCGATTCAGATGTTTTTAAACACATTTACTATGATAATTCTGGGAAATCCCTTATCTTTCTATTGTGTTGCTAGTGTTTTAGTGAGTTAAATAGTACCTGATAGTCGGAGGGGTGTGTCCACGGGTGTCTTGACGCCAGTCTCTGAGGGAATTAGTCACGACAGCTGCAGGACGACAGAAGCTCCACAATTTTCTCACCGAAAACTGACGGTCGACATGTAGTCGTGATCCATGCTCGCTTGACCGCTCTGATCCATAGTAAAGCTTCACCTCCGGGAATTTTAAACAAGGAAGCACCGTGTGTTTGTGTGGCTAAAGGCTAAAGCTTCCCACCTCCATCTTTCAACTTTGACTTCTCCATTATTAATTGTAACAAATTGCAAAAGATTCAGCAACACAGATGTCCAGAATACTCTGTAATTGCGCGATGAAAAGAGACGACTTTTAGCCGCAAGTGGTGCTGCGCTAATATGTCCCCTCCAACCCGAGATGTCACGCGCACACGTCATCATTCCGCAACGTCTTCAACAAGAAACTCAGCGGGAAATTTGTCTATTTTGGTAGCGCACAAACGATCGGGCGATGCATTTAACTGTGTGCAATAACGACGTACAGGATGCACTAAACAGCCATAATGCGTCTCTGCTAGCTGTTTTTTTTAAAGTTCCTTGAAAGTAGGCTGTGTTTATATTTAATACATCATTGTAGTGCTTGGTTATTGTCACACCGTATGCACATTAGATTTATACAGCAATCCTCTGCGTGTAGAAAATTTACTTATAGGCCTACTGAAATTAGATTTTCTTGTTTAAACAGGGATAGCAGGTCCATTGTATGTGTCATACTTGATCATTTCGTGATATTGCCATATTTTTGCTTAAAGGATTTAGTAGAGTACATCGACAATAAAGTTTGCAACTTTTGGTCGCTAATAAAAAAGTCTTGCCTTTATCGGAAGATGTGCGCATGACGTCACTGGTTGTAGTGCTCCTCACATCTTCACATTGTTTACAATGTGAGCCTCCAGCAGCAAGAGCAAATCGGACCGAGAAAGCGACAATTTCCCCATTAATTTAAGCGAGGATGAAAGATTCGTGGATGAGGAAATTTAAAAGTGACGGACTACAAAAAAAAAAGGCAATTACTTTGGGAGCGATTCAGATGTTTTTAGACACATTTACTAGGATAATTCTTGGAAATCCCTTATCTTTCTATTGTGTTGCTAGTGTTTTAGTGAGTTAAATAGTACCTGATAGTCGGAGGGGTGTGTCCACGGGTGTCTTGACGCCAGTCTCTGAGGGAATTAGTCACGGCAGCTGAAGGACGACAGAAGCTCCACAATTTTCTCACCGAAAACTGACGGTCGACATGTAGTCGGGATCCATGTTCGCTTGACCGCTCTGATCCATAGTAAAGCTTCACCTCCGGGAATTTTAAACAAGGAAACACCGTGTGTTTGTGCGGCTAAAGGCTAAAGCTTCCCACCTCCATCTTTCAATTTTGACTTCTCCATTATTAATTGAACAAATTGCAAAAGATTCAGCAACACAGATGTCCAGAATACTGTGTAATTGTGCGATGAAAAGAGACGACTTTTAGCCGCAAGTGGTGCTGCGCTAATATGTCTCCTCCAACCCGAGATGTCACGCGCACGCCTCATCATACGCGTCATCATACGCGTCATCATTCCGCAACGTTTTCAACAAGAAACTCAGCGGGAAATTTGTCTATTTTGGTAGCGCACAAACGATCGGGTGATGCATTTAACTGTGTGCAATAACAACGTACAGGATGCACTAAACAGCCATAATGCGTCTCAGCTAGCTGTTTATTTTTAAAGTTCCTTGAAAGTAGGCTGTGTTTATATTTAATACATCATTGTAGTGCTTGGTTATTGTCACACTGCATGCACTTTAGATTTATACAGCAATCCTCTGCGTGTAGAAATTGTGTGTGGACTTAGACAAATTTATAAGCCTACTGAAATGAGATTTTCTTATTTAAACGGGGATAGCAGGCCCATTCTATGTGTCATACTTGATCATTTCGCGATATTGCCATATTTTTGCTGAAAGGATTTAGTAGAGAACATCAACGATAAAGTTAGCAACTTTAGGTTGCTAATAAAAAAGCCTTGCCTTTATCGGAGGATGTGCGCGTGACGTCACTGGTTGTAGTGCTCCTCACATCCTCACATTGTTTACAATGTGAGCCTCCAGCAGCAAGAGCAAATCGGACCGAGAAAGCGACAATTTCCCCATTAATTTGAGCGAGGATGAAAGATTCGTGGATGAGGAAATTTAAAAGTGACGGACTACAAAAAAAAAGGCAATTACATTGGGAGCGATTCAGATGTTTTTAAACACATTTACTATGATAATTCTGGGAAATCCCTTATCTTTCTATTGTGTTGCTAGTGTTTTAGTGAGTTAAATAGTACCTGATAGTCGGAGGGGTGTGTACACGGGTGTCTTGACGCCAGTCTCTGAGGGAATTAGTCACGACAGCTGCAGGACGACAGAAGCTCCACAATTTTCTCACCGAAAACTGACGGTCGACATGTAGTCGTGATCCATGCTCGCTTGACCGCTCTGATCCATAGTAAAGCTTCACCTCCGGGAATTTTAAACAAGGAAGCACCGTGTGTTTGTGTGGCTAAAGGCTAAAGCTTCCCACCTCCATCTTTCAACTTTGACTTCTCCATTATTAATTGTAACAAATTGCAAAAGATTCAGCAACACAGATGTCCAGAATACTCTGTAATTGTGCGATGAAAAGAGACGACTTTTAGCCGCAAGTGGTGCTGCGCTAATATGTCCCCTCCAACCCGAGATGTCACGCGCACACGTCATCATTCCGCAACGTCTTCAACAAGAAACTCAGCGGGAAATTTGTCTATTTTGGTAGCGCACAAACGATCGGGCGATGCATTTAACTGTGTGCAATAACAACGTACAGGATGCACTAAACAGCCATAATGCGTCTCAGCCAGCTGTTTTTCTTAAAGTTCCTTGAAAGTAGGCTGTGTTTATATTTAATACATCATTGTAGTGCTTGGTTATTGTCACACCGTATGCACATTAGATTTATACAGCAATCCTCTGCGTGTAGAAAATGTACTTATAGGCCTACTGAAATTAGATTTTCTTGTTTAAACGGGGATAGCAGGTCCATTGTATGTGTCATACTTGATCATTTCGTGATATTGCCATATTTTTGCTTAAAGGATTTAGTAGAGAACATCGACAATAAAGTTTGCAACTTTTGGTCGCTAATAAAAAAGCCTTGCCTTTATCGGAAGATGTGCGCGTGACGTCACTGGTTGTAGTGCTCCTCACATCCTCACATTGTTTACAATGTGAGCCTCCAGCAGCAAGAGCAAATCGGACCGAGAAAGCGACAATTTCCCCATTAATTTAAGCGAGGATGAAAGATTCGTGGATGAGGAAATTTAAAAGTGACGGACTACAAAAAAAAAAGGCAATTACTTTGGGAGCGATTCAGATGTTTTTAGACACATTTACTAGGATAATTTTTGGAAATCCCTTATCTTTCTATTGTGTTGCTAGTGTTTTAGTGAGTTAAATAGTACCTGATAGTCGGAGCGGTGTGTCCACGGGTGTCTTGACGCCAGTCTCTGAGGGAATTAGTCACAGCAGCTGTAGCACGACAGAAGCTCCGCTGATCTCCGATAAGAGGCGACTTATTTCCACAATTTTCTCACCAAAAACTGCCGGGCGACATGTAGTTGTGATTCATGTTCGCCTGACTGCTCTGATCCATAGTAAAGCTTCACCTCCGGGAATTTTAAACAAGGAAACACCGTGTGTTTGTGTGGCTAAAGGCTAAAGCTTCCCACCTCCATCTTTCTACTTTGACTTCTCCATTATTAATTGAACAAATTGCAAAAGATTCAGCAACACAGATGTCCAGAATACTGTGTAATTGCGCGATGAAAAGAGACAACTTTTAGCCGCAAGTGGTGCTGCGCTAATACGTCTCCTCAAACCCCGGAAAGTCACGCGCCAACATTCCGCGACGTTTTCAACAAGAAACTCTGCGGGAAATTTAAAATTGTAATTTAGTAAACTAAACCGGCCGTATTGGCATGTGTCGCAATGTCAATATTTCATCATTGATATATAAACTATCAGACTGTGTGGTCGGTAGTTGTGAGTTTCAGTAGGCTTTTAAGATCCACAAGGGAAATTATTCCACACAGTATGGTTCAGTTACAAAGGATGGAAAGGATAATGCAGGTATAAAGTAGACAAAAAATATAGCAATATAACATATATGTAATATTTACATATTATACATACAGTATGATATTATAGTATATATAATATAATATATAAAATAATATAATATTATAAAATATTATACATACAGCATGGTGGAATAGAAGTTAGTGCATGTGCCTCACAATACGAAGGTCCTGAGTTGTCCTGGGTTCAATCCCAAGCTCGGGATCTTCCTGTGTGGAGTTTGCATGTTCTCCCCGTGACTGCGTGGGTTCCCTCCGGGTACTCCAGCTTCCTCCCACCTCCAAAGAAATGCACCTGGGGATAGATTGATTGGCAACACAAAAAAATTGTCCCTAGTGTGTGAATGTGAGTGTGAATGTTGTCTGTCTCGCTGTGTTGGCCCTGTGATGAGGTTGCGACTTGTCCAGGGTGTAAGCTGCCTTCCGCCCGATTGTAGCTGAAATAGGCTCCAGCGACCCCCCGTGACCCAAAACGGGACAAGCGGTAGGAAATGGATGGATGGATGGAGACACAGTATATGATATATTGAATAGAATAGAGCAGTGTTTTTCAACCAAAGCAAATTTATTTTTAGTGAAAAAATCCGAAAGCACACCACCAGCAGAAATCATTAAAAAAAACCAAACTCAGTTGAGAGTAAAAAGTCGTTGTCGTTATTGTTGTATATGACTTTAAACTTCATATTTTTAGGCCATGTCACGATATACAATGTATATCTCGATATTTTGCCTTAGCCTTGAATGAACACTTGATGCATGTAATCACAGCAGTATGATGATTCTATGTGTTTACTATGGCTGGGCGATATGGCTTCTTTTTTTATATCTTGTTATTTTTAGGCCATATCACGATACACGATTTATATCTCGATATTTTGCCTTAGCCTTGAATTAACACTTAATACATATAATCACAGCAGTATGATTATTCTATGTGTCTACATTAAAACTATCTTGTTCATACAAGGGACGGCGTGGCGCAGTGGTAGAGTGGCCGTGCGCAACCCGAGGGTGACTGGTTCAAATCCCACCTAGAACCAACCTCGTCACGTCCGTTGTGTCCTGAGCAAGACACTTCACCCTTGCTCCTGATGGATGCTGGTTGGCGCCTTGCATGGCAGCTCCCTCCATCAGTGTGTGAACATGTGTGTGAATGGGTAAATGTGGAAGTAGTGTCAAAGCGCTTTGAGTACCTTGAAGGTAGAAAAGCGCTATACAAGTACAACCCATTTATCATTTATACCGCATTAATATATACTAATATTTTAACTATCATGCAGAGAAGGAAATCACAACTAAGTCAATTGACCAAAACGGTATTCATTAAACAGTTATTAGCAGGTGACTTTTCAAATGATGCTCCGCTGTCTCTCAATTGTCTGGTGGAGTGGGAGGGCAGGATTGTCCATGATAACGAGCAGTTTGTCCAGGGTCCTCCTGTCCCTCACTGACACAAACGTCTCCGGCTTTCCGGATCAGTTTGTCAATCCGGCATAAGTCGCTTTTGCTGGTGCTGCTCCACCAACAAAGCACTGCAGAGTACAGGGCACTGGCCACAACAGACTGATAAAAGATCTCCGACAGCTTGCTGCACACATTAAATTTTGACATAGGGATAAGCAGGGCGATATGGCTGGAAACTGAATCACAATATAAGTTTTGTATATTGATCAATATCGATAATTATCAATAACTTTTATGATGTGCAAATGCATGAAATGTTAACTTTTTTCTTTTTCCAAATGTAACCTTCTGATTATAATCCTCTCTGCTATCAAGGCACGAAGAAAATGTCAGCACAACCATAGAAAACACTTACTGTAAACAAATTGTAAAATCCCAATAAACACTTTACAAAAACCTTTAAAAATTAATGTGCGAGAATTAGGACTATATAAGAAATGCCTAATTAAAAATTATTGCAAAGTGAGAAAATGTAAACAGAGAAACCTGAAAAGAACATTTTTTTATGCAGGGTGACTGACTGCCAGCAAGTTACATGGTTTGTGTAACATTTTATTTAGTTTATTATTCTCATTTAACTATGGACATTAATTTATGTAGGTGGTGACTTGTCCAGGGTGTACCCAAACTCCCGCCCGAATGCAGTTGGGATAGGCTCCAGCCACCCCTGCGACCCAGAGAGGGACAATTAGTTTAAAATGGATGAATGAAGTAATTATTATTTAAATATTATTGGACCAAATGATTATTTTAGCACATTTTTGTTATTTATTGGTAACTTCTTGTTATTTCCGTACATCCGAATAGGAGGGTTGCATATGACGTCACATCCGTTTTTCTTCTTCGCGGCCTAATTGACACGATGGACAAGCAGCTTGAGCGTAGCAATTAAAACAAGTGAGAGTGAGGGTAGCGTTTGAGCAGAAAGTGCTGTATTGCTGTTCTGTTCTTGGGTGTTCGAGTTGTTTAAATAGAGAGATAGGAAATAGCTTTAATAGAGTCCCAAAATAAGTGGTTCATAAAGGTAATAACGTCAAGGGAAAAACAAAAGTGCGTTGAAAGAAGCGGCTTATGTTTGCAGTGATCGCTTTGTAAAATGTTTGTTTGAACATTTGATTTGTTTGAGAAACTTTCTGCGATGCAATCGAGTTTATTCTCTACTACATTAGTAGTGTTTGATAGCAGAACTAAACGTAAAGAAAGGACAATAGAGCGCATTAGTTTTTTGTTCTTTTGTGGTTGCCTGGTTGTGCAAATAAAGTAACGTCAAGTCCTAGTAATAGATATTGTAATTGTTGGTTCAATCAAACTGTATTTTCCGTCTCGATTTTCATAACAGCAACTAATAGCTTAGTTGTTGTTGTGCAGGAAAGCCAAGTGATTTATTGGACACGAATGACCACATTAACGGATTTGATGATATTCGTTAGCTTCAAAAAATAGTCTTAATAGTAATAAAACTCTAGATGAATAAATCTCTTGTAGGCTCAACAGCATATACTGAAACTTGATATTGCTAGAAAAGATTCATACTAAACAACAGGGACATATACAGTTAAATAATGAGAAGAAATATGCATAATTCATCAAACCATGAAAAAAACTCCAGACATGAATTGTAGATGTAGCAAAAATCAACTGTAATCAAACTTATCATTTCTCTCGTTATGCCAATCAAAAACGATACTTCGCAATGTGCAAATAAGTCTAACTTTGTTTTTCACAGATTAATGTTTATTTTGTGGACCCTTCAGATGTAAAGACATGATGGGCCTCCAATCTTTTCTTCTGTAAATACTGTGCAAAGTGAAGTGAGATAGCAGTAAACTCTTGCTGATAGTAAATGGTTTCAATCTTTTACAATTTTTTTTCTTAACACAGGAAAAATCTACTCCATCCCATTCAAAATATTTTTCCATGATCAATTTTATACTTGCTTATAAACCTTTCAAAATAAGCCTAAATCTTCACTGGATTAAGCACATAAACAGTAGCCTAATGGTGCTTAGACAATTGCCTGAGATCCGGAAATGCCCGGATGTGCCTCTGGGTCAAGTGACTGCAACCTACCTCTAGGGAACGGATGAGGGTAGAAAAGAAAAGATGAGCAGGACAAAGAACTATGGTCTGTTTAAAAACATCTAAAAAACTTCCATACTGTCGAGGTTACTTTACTAGTTTCATCCACAATTTATCCTTTGTCTGCAGCACTAATTGTTGCTTTCTCTTCTCACTCTGTGTAGCGAATCAACAGCAAGACAGCAAGATGGTCCAAACAAATTTGATAATTGATACTGTTATGCGTTTGGCTGTTTTGTTTGTCCCTCCCATTGGTCACTGATAACTTCCTGCTTTGCTCAGTAACCAGACTGCGAATGACTTTGATCATGCAACCAAAAAAATTATATCGAACACATTTTTATCGGTTACATGTGTATCGTGATATATGTTGGTATCATTTTATTAAATTGACCCAGTCCTAATCCTTATTATCATTTTACAGGCCACTTCACCTCTGCAGAGGACCTCAATTTGCTTATTGCTAAAAACACAAGATTGGAGATCTATGTTGTCACAGCTGAAGGTCTCAGACCTGTCAAAGAGGTGGGCATGTATGGCAAGATCGCTGTCATGGAACTCTTTAGGCCCAAGGTATGTATTCTGGTTTCAGCTTGAGTGTTTGGTATCGGCATATATGGCTGTGAAGTTGCTTATTGAAAGTATTTTTTTTTGTGGAAAATGTTATTTAATTACAAAATATAAAGTTCTCAAACAGAGAGCCAAGAATATTATAACCAAATGTCAAAGACCCGGAGTAGTTTTTGATTAAGCACCATCTTTTATTTTTATGCAGGGTGAAAACAAAGATCTGCTCTTTATTCTCACATCCAAGTACAATGCCTGCATCCTTGAATACAAACAGAACGGCGAGAGCATTGACATCATCACTCGCGCCCACGGAAATGTCCAGGTGAGTGAAACTCCGATGAATACAATGTTGACAATTTTTTTTCCCCTTCTCTGTTGTGTTGTTTCAATGTTTCAAACGTTTATTGTTGTGAAGTGACTGCCCTCAAGTTAAAAAACACTCATTCTGCAATTGGTCAAAAACTCATTTTTTTCCCCAATATGTAACAATGGAAGTAGAAATAATCAATTCCAGGATCAATTCCAGGAAAAATAACTTTTTGAGCTACTGTTTGTTGCTAACAGCAAAAAACCCAACAAAAACATAACTTCCTGTGTGGGGCTGGACGATTATGGCAAAAATAATATTCCCGATTATTTTGATTGATATTGAAATCACTATTAATAACACAGTTATTCATTGATTTAAAAACAAAAGTATTTACATCTCTGCGCTGCTGATCCGCCTCCGCTTGGTATGGTTTCCTGCTGGCTCCGCTGTGAACGGGACTCTCGCTGCTGTGTTGGATCCGCTTTGGACTGGACTCTCGCGACTGTGTTGGATCCAATATGGATTTAACTTTCACAGTATCATGTTAGACCCGCTCGACATCCATTGCTTTCGTCCTCTCCAAGGTTCTCATAGTCATCATTGTCACCGACGTCCAGTTTTCCTTGCCCTTATGTGGGCCTACCAAGGATGTGGTAGTGGTTTGTGTTGTGGTTTGTGCAGCCCTTTGAGACACTAGTGATTTAGGGCTATATAAGTAAACATTGATTGATTGATTGATTGATCAAAACTCAACTTTTATGTATGATTGAAAAGTACAACCGGTTATGAAATAGTATTGAATAAACAACAAGTAAAGACATAAAAATACCAACAACAATACATTCAAAGCACAATAGCATATGAAAAAAAAATACAGTTAGTGTGTGTGCTTTTTGTTTAATTAATAAAATGTTTGTTAACGCAAAAATCTTCACATTTATTGGTGCAAGAAATCTTTGGACAATTTCGACCAGTATTTTAGGTTAAAACATAATAATTGTTTGAATGTATTAACAAGTGTTTTAAGTATTGGTACAATATTATTTTTTAAGGTACTTAAAAAACGGTCACACTCGATGTCGTGCATAGCGCTGTTATTATGAAAAGGCAAAGCGTGCTGCTGTTCTGAGTTTGACATGTGCAGACGACTTGAGGCTGTTAAAAAAGCGAGGTTCTCAAGTTGAAACTGCTGTCCTGTTTGTATATTGATCTTACATCGATGATGTAAGCATATGTGTCGTGGGTGTATGGATTTTTCTTGCTAGCTTTAGCTTTTTGGTTTAGTCACTATATCAAGTGGTGGTCTCCAACATGTCAAGTTAAGGACTGGGCAGTCTAGTGTTTGGGGGATGAATGCTTGGTTCTGGACACGTTATTTTACCAAACCAATGTTCAATCTCACAAAGACAGCATTTCACTTACATGTTGATGTCCGTGTAATTATGCGTTTAATAGCTGTTCCATTTTTTTGGCCAGTTTTGTGATTCCATCCGTGGTTACGTTAACGCAGAAATCACATGCCTTACTTTTTTTTGTTGCGTTTATTGATTATTGATTAGCCGTACTAGCGCTGTGTCTAATAAAAAGTAGCAACCATGGTGGCATTTGCAAACTTCTAGTAGAGTAGTCATTTTCTACTCATTGACCGTTCACAAAACTGCATGCACGTTGTGCAGCCCATTAATCTTTTTTTATCATAATATTTTATTAAACGTGAGAAGCCAAAATCAAAATTGTGTATAAAATGTTGTTTTGTCCAGCCCTACGCCTGGTATTAATGAAAGAAAGAATGAAATGTCACGTCAGTGCATGTTTTTAATGTTCGTCTGTCACTTAAAAGTATGCTGCAAGAGGGTCCACTCTTTGCAGCATAAACAAAACAGAGTGAACCCTTTTTTCAGTGGAGGCTAAGCGAGCCAGCTAACATATACAGACACATAGAAGTTTAGCCGCTGCGTAACGTAAATGTAAGGTAACGTAGTAGAAATACTCTGGATCACCCCCCAAAAAATCTAATAATATGATCCAGTTTTAAACATTTTCCGAAAACTTTATTAAGTTTTGATTTTTGAGTTAGGTTGCTAACTAATTAACCGTATTTATGCAGTAATTATACAGTAAACCCCAGTGAATACATAACCTCCTGGCAGAGGTTAATATACCGGCGCTACTGTTATTCTGTTTCCAGGAAGTAAGCGGTGTTGCCTAAAATGAAAATAATAAATGACGTTTTTTTCGGTAATTAAAAATGTATACGGTATTACTAAACGCAGTATATCATTATACAGTTTACAGTTACATACTTAATTTTAAGAAATATAGAAATGTATCAGAGCTGTTTATCTATTTTATGGTGGTATGTAGTTAACCATAGAACTGGCACCCAATGTTATTAAAAAATTAATAATTTGGAATTGAGAATAGTTTTGAATCGAGAATCTGATTTCTGAATCGAATTATTACACCCAAGAATGGAATCGAATCGTGTAGTGCCCAAAGATTCACGGCCCTACTTGACACATAACTGTGAAGGGGGCAGCGTGGCTCAGATGGTAGAGCCCGCTGTCCGGAAACTGGAGGGTTTTCGGTAAAAAATCCAACTTCCGTCATTCTAGTCTCCGCCGTTGTGTCCTTGGGCAAGACACCTCACACACTTTGCTGCCCGGGACTCCCACACTAGTATATAAATGTGAATGAATGTTTGGTGGTTGTCGTACAGAGCCACATTACTGTAAGTCTACCACATAGCAGCTTTGGCTGCAAATGTAGCTTACCACCACCACGATAGAATATGAAGTGAATGAATAATGGGTTCTCAGGTGTAACATGCTTTGGGTCACTAGAAAAAAAGCGCAATATAAATCTAATTCATTGTTATTACCAACTTCTCCACCTTAACTTTTTTTTTCAGGATCGCATCGGGCGTCCCTCAGAGACAGGCATTATTGGAATTGTTGACCCAGAATGCCGTATGATTGGCCTGCGGCTATATGATGGCTTGTTTAAGGTGATCCCTTTGGATCGGGACAATCGTGAGCTTAAAGCCTTCAACATCAGACTGGAGGAGCTGCAAGTTATTGATGTCCACTTCCTCTATGGCTGCCAGGCTCCAACTGTGTGCCTCATTTACCAGGTACGCTTCGCAGAGTGCAGCTGGTGTCACTGCAGTTGTAATACCAAATACAGTAGTACTCAACATTTGATCTTGATTGGCTCTCTGACGGAGCTCTTAAATGAAAACCCTTGAATCTCAAATCAATGTCTCTCATTGAAATAAATTGACGTCAATATATTTGGTGCTGCTCCCACCCAAGACGGCACCATTTTAACAAGTAACTTGCCTTTTTAAAAAAAACAAAACTTTTGGATAGCAAATATGGTGTGAAAACAATACAATAGAATGTAAGGAGTGGGCAAGATGGCCTAAAAATGTATATCGCTACATATATTGCAAGCTCCTGCATAAACGATAGACCTGTACATCACAATTAGTTGGCATATAAAGGATAATAGAACCATTTCAATAAAGGTTACAAAGACTCCTAATTTGGCTGCTGACATATGCAATAACATACTTTGTCATGTCTATATGTATTATTTTGTCAAAACTATTATTAATCCACTTGCTAATTGTGTGTGAATGCCACAAGGAATTTACACATTTTACTGTATAAATATCTGGTTTCGTTCTGCTGTAGCATGATTATACCTACACCTCTGTTAAAATGTAATAAACATGTATTCATTCTTCTGTTTGGCTAACTTAGATTACTTTTAGGAGATACTAGAAAATGTATCAGTCTAAAACAGTGTACAAACCCCGTTTCCATATGAGTTGGGAAATTGTGTTAAATGTAAATAAAAATGGAATACAATGATTTGCGAATCATTTTCAACCCAGATTCAGTTGAATATGCTACAAAGACAACATATTTGATGTTCAAATTTATAAACATTTTTGTTTTTGCAAATCATTAACTTTAGAATTTGATGCCAGCAACATGTGACAAAGAAGTTGGGAAAAGTGGCAATAAATACTGATAAAGTTTAGGAATGCTGTTTGCTGTCAAATTTGACACACTACAAATTTGTTAAAGCAAGAATGTGTTATATACATGCATTTTTAGAATATAGAGATAGTATTGAAAAGTATATTGTCGGGCCAAATTTATATAGTCTATATTGCGCAACTTTAAAATGTACTATAAACAAATACAATAGTTTTATGAAGGATTGTAATAATAATGTACAGCATTTACTTTTTGAGATGCAGACTTCTATAACATCTCCATCCGTATGCTTCTCTCTCAAACACACCATCAGCAATTTTTCTATTATTTCATGCATAAATGTCCATTTCGAAATGATTTTATTATCTTTGGCTGGGATTATATTTATCCTGCTTCAGTTTGGTGCAGACTAGCAGTGATTCGCTCGAATTGCTTGGCCACGCTCTGTTGTGTTTTTAATATATTTTTTTTAATTCTGTGAATATCATCCCCTTCTCCTCAGCATTGTCCTTTACACTCATGTTCTGACTTCTTATGTGTGGAAAACAATCGTATTCCGATGTCTAACAAAGCTAATGCTAGTGAGTAAGACCTTATGTTTTGGGTGGATTTTACAGGGTTCACTGTGTCATTTGCTATGCCAACTAATGGCAGGGATGCTTGGAACTCACATTTTTGCTTGCAACTTAAAGCATAACATTTAGCTGAGAGATAGTTTTTATCTCAAACCACTCTTAAGTTGAGGTACCACTGTTCAACAAAGTAAATTGAAATCTTTTGAAGATTTGCAGTTATTTTCACATATCTCAAAGGTGAACGGGTAATGTAATTAAAAGGGTTTATCAAATAATATTTACTGTCCAAATAAAAATATATTTGATGTTCATTCAGTTGCAGTTGTTAAAGTCTCACTATAGTTAAGAGTAAGCGATCATGTCTTGTTATTTATGATGAAAGTGTGTCTTCCCTACATATATGACTGTAGGACCCCCAGGGACGCCATGTCAAGACATATGAAGTTTCTCTAAGGGAAAAAGAGTTCAACAAGGGCCCTTGGAAACAGGAGAATGTAGAGGCTGAAGCATCCATGGTCATACCAGGTTTGTGGAACATTTTTTATTTCACTACTATTATGAAACCACTATTTGTGGTCTCATCACGGCGCAAAGACTGTCTCTGACTGCATGACTGTGCTTGCATTTTAGTGCCTGAGCCTTTTGGTGGTGCTATAATCATAGGACAGGAGTCCATTTCATATCACAACGGAGACAAATATTTGGCCATTGCACCACCCACTATCAAGGTAAATGCATGTTAATGACAAACGGCAATGAGCTGAACAGATCTGTTTTTTATGTAAAGATACGTTATTGTTTTTTTGCGTCATGGAAAACATGAGATCTGATGGTGTGGTTATGGATACACTATTCCATTCATTAAACATTTCCAAAACTACTACAATTGTTATATTATTTGTCAAACTTGTTATGATTAATACTATGGTACTCATTTCTTTGTATTTGTATTATATATATATATATATATATATATTTTTTTTTTTTTAAACATTTGACCCTCAAGTACCGCCACATCAGGTGTTTATACTTTAATAACTATATGAAGAAACAAAAAATAAGAATTTATAACAAGCGTTTCAAACCATTTTCCATCGTGGCTGCCCTCAGAGGGCTGCCCGTAACAATTTTATATTTATGTATATATCCGTCCATCCATCCATGTGAGTATTATTAGGCTGCACAATTTCGATCCCAAAAAAAATCCTGATTTGGGGTTGGGGTGGGTGACGTCGTCATGCTATTTGTAGTAAAATCGGCTAATACAAAAGTAAAAAAAAAACGTGTCCTTATTCCTTTTCTATATCAACATTTCAGCCTCACCTCATTATGCCTTATTGCTCTGTTTTTTTTGTTTATACTTGTTTATTATTTCTGTAATGTGCTACACGGGTCCATAAAAAAAGCTGTGTTAAGGGATAATACAGTAGTGCGGTTGATATGAAGTCATCATATGATTTGTATTATCTGTGATATGCATTTGTTTTCTTTAAAAATACATATAAAATATCATACATACATTTAAAAACACGTTATTTTTTAGTAATAGGTAATCATTATAATTTTGCTCTATTTTTCAAATGTTGCCGGTAATTGTACAATGTACTTTCTTCCGAATTTTTAAAGTTTTGAGAGACTGCTGAAAATCCTTTAAGTGATTTTTTTCTTTATTAAAATTCAGCAAGAAATATAGCATCTTTTTCTGGTGTTTTTGGTGTTTCGAGGCTCTTCATAGCGTCAAACAGCGAGCGCTGCATTGAGCCTAACTAACGTCACACTTGCTATGCGCTTCTGCTGCAACTGCATTTTCTCTCCTTCAAAGCCGCCACTGTCCGTGATCCAAAACAAACTGTCTGTGTCTGGAAGCGGATTGGTTGAGAATGAGGAAGTGTTTTTTTGAGTCTGGGGAACTACGGAGACAATAGTTAGTGCCTAGAGTAAAACCTTATGCAATTGGGCCTGTTGTTATAAAAGGATTGCCAATAAAAGTTAAAAATAGCATCTGACTTTGTTGGACTTCTTCTGAAGGCTAAAATACATAATATTACTTTGATTTGTTTTCATTATTTTCAAGCTTTGATTTTCCTCTGGCAGTATGCCGCGGTTAGTTACATCAAGGGGAAAACCTACATTTAGTAGGAAAAATTAAGTAATTTATTGACACAGCTTATGTTTTTGCAGGGCACATAAAACAATGTGGTGGACCAGATCTGGCCACGGGACATGAGTTTGACCTGTGAATTATTATAAACATTATTTATTAAATAGCTATGACCTGTTGAAAGGGAATGGTAAAATTGAAAGTATTCTAATAATTTCTTTCAGGCCACATAGTTAAAGGAACGCCTTTAAAAGTGAAGCAGACTAATGCTGGATGAGTTTATTATATGAAACTGTTCTTTTATCCGGTTTGTTCTTCTGTCACAGCACACAGGAAATGCCCCCCAGCCAAAAGTTTTAAAATGAAACAACAGGGACTAGCTACAAACTTTTTACAATTTTAACTCCCCGTGGACAGAACCTTTTGATATTTGTTTCTTCAGTGTTACCTATTAACTATCTGTTCGGTTCATAGACGTGAGTTTTATTCGCAGAGTGTACAGGCAGGTTGCTGTAAGGAGCCAGTAGAAAGGTGCATGTGTGCCATGTCAAGAGCTACACGTTTGTGGAGGTCTACAGGTGGAGGATCCAATATTTCCACTGCAATTATCTCACAAGGGTGTTTACAACTTGACCTTGCCAAACCCGTGCAGAGGGAGCCGAATTGTAGATAAGCATTGTTCTGGTTTGTGCAAGCAGACACATTCCAATGGTTTGGCTGCTCTCGTTGTCCGTTCTGGCTCTCAAATCGATCATAATTTCGCTTTAGAAAGCAAAATGCTTCTCAGAGACAATATCCAGTTTGTGATTCAGTTCATTGCAAAGGTCTATTAAGGCATAGTTCGTAGACGAGTATGGTGTGGAAGAGCTTGACCATGCCCCGCAGAACTTTGATCCCAACACTTATGGGATGAACTAGAATAGAAACTGGGAGGGAATCAACATCCTTGGTCTCCCAAATGTTTTTCTGCATGTTTTGACAAAAATGTCCCGACACAAAATGTTCTCCCTTCGAAGTAGAAGCTGTTATACCTAGGGTATCATTCACATATTATCCGATACTGCATTAGTATTTTTGAAATAATGCTGGTGCTTAAATAATGCTTGATGGAAATAGTGGTGTAACGGTACACAAAAATTTCGGTTCGGTACGTACCTCGGTTTAGAGGTCACGGTTCGGTTAATTTTCGGTACAGTAAGAAAACAAACAAATATCAATTTTTGGGTTATTTATTTACCAAATTTGTAAACAATGGCTCTATCCTTTTAACATGGGGAACACTATAATAATTCTGCCCACGTTAATCCACTTTAAACTGCCTCAAGTTGTTGCTTTGATTAAATAAAATCACAAAACCTTTCTTCTACATATAAAAAGTGTAACAGTTTCAAGTCAACTCATCATGCTTGATTTATTACAGCATTTGGGAAGCCTGTAGTTGACTTTTATTATGTAAATGTTATATTTTTGTCAACATGTGATAGCAGGGACACTGCCATTCAAAACTAGGCTGCTACTTTACGTATGATTAATGTAACTATAGCTGAAAAATAGTACAATTGCAATAGGTGAGACTATTCATCCCTGAAATCTATGGAGTTCATGTGAAATAACAGACAGACAGGGCTTTGCTGCCCCTAACACACACGCACGCACACACACACAGACATACACACACACATACGCACACACACACGCACACTCAGCAAAATGAGCTAACGTAACGCTAAAAGCAAATTAGCCTTCACATCACCTCAAACCAGAACTGTGAGCGAGCTGAACTGCAGTTTAAGTTTCTAGAATGTCAACGGGCTCATAGTGATGTTTGTAATAGTTGTGACTGGAAAGTGTTTTTTATAATTTGGGGAGAGTACGATGTCCGTTGCTACTCACACGTCTGCTCGACAATGAAGCATTTACAACATGCGTTTTGAATACGCACTGCTGATTGGCTGTTACATTGCTCTGAATACGCACTGCTGATTGGCTTTTTATGTTACCAATCAGATGGGTGTGTGGGCGGGACAATGCTGGGTGCTCACTGCTCAGACAGAGGCAAAAAGCAGAGCAGCTTGTTAAGACTTTAGAATACAAACTCGTTCGATACACCCTCGTACTGAACCGAAACCCCCGAACCGAAACGGTTTAATACAAATACGCGTACCGTTACACCCCTAGATGGAAACTATCTCCATATTTTTATTCATAATTGTTTCTGCCCGTGTCCCAAATGTTATGTTCATATATTACAGTATATGCCTCAGTTGTATGTGACAAATCACTGTTATGGTCATGATTTTTCATGACTCAAATCTTTAGCTTTAACAACATGACCTCTTTGTGTGGGATTTGCAGCAAAGCACCATTGTCTGTCACAACCGAGTGGACCCTAACGGATCACGCTACCTGCTGGGAGATATGGATGGCCGCCTTTTCATGTTGCTGCTGGAGAAGGAGGAACTAATGGATGGAACGGTTGCACTTAAAGACTTGCATGTGGAATTGTTAGGAGAGGTACACCTTTTTTTTTTATCATGTTTTGTTATTTAATATCGATCCTACTTCACTGTTAGCCCGCCTGCCTCTTCCCTGACATCTTCCCCATTTTGAACTTGCATGGCAACCTTGTCTCTGTCTTGTTTTCTCCAGCATTCTTTTTGTCCCAGGCCCCCTTTGCTACCATAGACGTTTAGTGTTTTATAGTCTTGACAGGACCCAATGGATCCTTCTACGCTGATGCAACATATCATCCTATCTCTTCGTCTGCTTGCCTGGGTGTCACTTATCAATTTAAAAGTGTTTTAGACAACTGCTTCACATCAATACTAGTCTTGAAAGCCAAATCTCATGTGAAAAGCAGACACCTTTTGGCTTGCAACACCTTTCTCCTAATGATCTGCCAAAGAGAAGAGTAAATGGTGTTTTCACAATTCCACTGAGTGATACTGCAGCTTGAAACTGCCAAGGAAAATGCTACTGCTGGGCAGGGGACAGATTGCTTTATTGTTGGGACCTGTCAGCTCATTTAAACAGCAGCAGCATTTCTGCATTATCATGCATCATGAAAATGAGGTCGATCTTCAGTCAATTTCACACAGACAGTGTATACCCATTTCCACGCTGGAACAGCTTAAATGCTGGAACTTTTGACAATAACTGCCAAGGTTCAAATGTAACCTCAATTTACAAACTTGAGTGGTTTTCCGACATGGTTTGTAATCTAAAAGTTTGTATAGTGAAAACAAGTTCCCCACAAGAAACAATGCAACCATGAATAATTGGTTCTAGCCTCGACAAAAGTCTGTATTTTACAAAAAGAATGCACAATTTGAAGACACCATATTCTGTGTGTGTATATATATATATATATATATATATATATATATATATATATATATATATATACACACACAGAATATATATATATACATATATATGTATATATACATATATGTATATATATATGTATGTGTGTATATATATATATATATATATATATATAAAGGGTGTGGGAAAAAAATCAATTCGAATTTGAATCGCGATTCTCACATGCGATTCAGAATCGATTCTCATTTTTTTTAAAAAAGATTAAAAAAAAAAAATTTTAATCAATTTTTTTTTTTTTTATCAATCCAGCATAACAATACACAGCAATACCATAACAATGCAATCCAATTCCAAAACCAAACCTGGCCCAGCAACACTCAGAACTGCAATAAACAGAGCAATTGAGAGAAGACACAAACACGACACAGAACAAACCAAAAGTAGTGGAACAAAAATTAATATTATCAACAACAGTATCAAAATTAGTTATAATTTCAGCATAGCAGTTATTAAAAATCCCTCATTGACATTATTATCAGACATTTATATAAAAAAAGAAAAAAAAAGTGTCACAGTGGCTTACACTTGCATCGCATCTCATAAACTTGACAACACACTGTGTCCAATGTTTTCACAAAGATAAAATAAGTCATATTTTTGGTTCGTTTAATAGTTAAAACAAATGTAAATTATTGCAATCAGTTGATAAAACATTGTCCTTTTTATTAAAGCTTTTTAAAAAAAAATCTACTACTCCGCTAGCATGTCAGCAGACTGGGGTAGATCCTTCTGGAATCTTATGTATTGAATGAATACAGAATCGTTTTGAATCGGAAAAATATCGTTTTTGAATCGAGAATCGCGTTGATTCGAAAAAATCGATTTATAATCGAATCGCGACCCCAAGAATCGATATTGAATCGTATCGTGGGACACCCAAAGATTCGCAGCCCTAATATATATTTCAACAATCCCTTTGTGATGAAAAATAACACAATAACGTCAAGCTATACTGTCAACATGCGCGCACACACACACTCCCAAAAGTCCCTTTGGTGCTCTCAAAAACGTTAACAACCATGTTGCTACAATAATAACAAAAAAAGTTTAAATAAATTATTTTTTTACCTTGCTCTCTGCCAACGGCAGACAACGTGCTATCAGAGGCTGAGAAGGGAGGTCAGGCAGAGAGAGGAGGCCTTAAGAGGTGGGGAAGTTTGTGTGGATTGCCTCTCCTTTCGAAGTCTAAGTCCACAGCGAATCCCTCCTTCTTTCTAGGCTGGTTTGTTGGCTTCTTTGAACCCATATTGAGTAAGAACAATAGACAAAAAGAAACACACTGAGAACAGGCGACCGAGTAATGGACAGAGTAAACAGTATGTGACGTGGGTAGCTGCGCCTCTTCAAAATGGCCATGCCCCGTGTGTGCTGTACAACACAGGAAATGATGTCATCAGAATAGCACACAAAATTAATGAATGAAGCATTCGTACATCGAGACATGGTTCGCACACAGGCATATCTGGCTCGATCTAAAATTTCGCAAACCAAAAAAATTGTAAATCAAGGTTCTACTGTATTTGAAAAAGAATTAAAACATTTACTTTTTTATCAAAGGCATCTAGCTAAAAGTAAGTCCAAGACTCTTTTATTACACGCTATTGTGTTAATTTTATACTGTACGTCATTAGCTATTTAAAGGGGTTTTGTACACATGTAGTTGAAATCTTAGTATATGTTAGAAATTGAAGAGTTGTGTTTTCTTCACTGACAGACATCCATTGCTGAGTGTTTGACCTACTTGGATAACGGCGTGGTCTTTGTGGGATCCAGGCTGGGTGATTCCCAATTGGTAAAGGTGAGGAAATACTCCTTTTGTTCTGGGACCATTGATGGAACTATAAAAACTAAAGGTAGTGTAAAAACTGGAACTACTACTGTCAAGTCACAAGAAATGCTAAATGTGCTTCAGTGCGGTCATGGATGTTTTTTCACAACTTTGCCTTCTTAAAAAAGCTCTGTTTTTTTCTCGTTACAGCTAAATGTGGACAGCAATGACCAGGGCTCATATGTGGCTGTCATGGAGACTTTTACCAATTTGGGGCCCATTGTGGATATGTGTGTGGTAGACTTGGAGAGGCAAGGCCAAGGCCAGGTGAATGTTTACTTTAGTATTGCTATATTCACACAAACACGGTTATTTTGGAAAAAAAAATACACATTTCTCTACCTCCAGTGTTTAAACAATTAACTACCACACATCTTGCGTTTCTGAACAATGTCCATGCAAAAACGCATATACAGGCTTTCATGCACATAATGTTCAACCAGAAGCTCAAAAAAGCAGCCACAGCTGACTTAGCGACATAACGTCTCTGTTTATCAAATGTACTGAAAAAAAAGTATTTTTGTTGTACTTTTTAAGTGCAATGACCATAAAGTTCCATCCATCGATACAGTGATACATTAAATGTAGATGTGTACATTATCTTTAAAATCAGTGCACATTTACACAGACCCAAAGAGGCATTAGTATTGTTGTCACACCTAGTACTTCATAATATGTTTGGTTGTTTTTCTAATGTATGATTTTTCTTTTCCTTTGCCGCTATTAGCTGGTTACATGCTCAGGTGCATTCAAGGAAGGGTCTCTTCGGATCATCCGCAATGGCATTGGAATTCATGAGCATGCCAGCATTGACCTACCAGGAATCAAAGGTTTGTGTGTCTGTGTGTTTCATCACCTCCCACTCAAGCCTCGACTTTATCGATGCCTTAATCTTGCCCTTACTTGGCTGTCGAACTATATGAATTTGCAACATTTTTTGTTTTGTTTTCGTTTTTGTTTGTATCACCTGGCCAAAAACACCAGCTGTTGCCCATCCATCCTCTGTATCAGATTAACAGGTGGCTTTAATGCCATAGGCATTGGGGTTATAGTTTTGAAATAGCTGGAAAATTGCCAGGACTATATTTGAAACCGTTTCCTTTCATTTGATAAACCGGCACCATTGCTGGTGAGTGCAACATGTGGCTATTCAGACTAATAAGGGTAATGATGTTTAACATGTCATCTAAAAGCCTTTAACAGTCTGGGTCTTTATGGTCTTGTAATGTCACCAAGGTCACGATGTCAGTCATTGACCCCTTGGACAATCCACCATGTGACACAACCTATCAAGAATCACGACTAAGACGCTGTTATAAGAATGGCCCCTTGGTGGTGTATTACTGATAAATTTAGCTTGGAGGCAACATTTCTTAGCTTTCATATGAAATGTTTAATCTGTCCCTTTTGCTCAATGTTTACCTCTGCTGTCTTGATAACAATGAACATCCCTCTCCATCCACATTTTATTGAACAACAAGATGTCATATGCCTTCAAAAACAAGCAATGTTTAAAGTGTCCACGATATTGCCGCAGGTTTCCAGGAAAAGGAGCACAGGAAAGCTTTACTACATCGTGTGTTCAGGGAGGCTCTTCCACTATGATGTATTGGGCTCCTTTACTGCTCTGTAAAATCATCAGTCTTCTCTGACTGCAGCGGATGACCCTCTCTCATGTCGTTGCACTTGTTAAACTGTTCGGTGTTTCATAACCCAGCACAGTACAGAGACAGTCCAATTGCCTACATGTCAAGTGTCAGCGTGAACATTCCTGTTATATGTGTTAATTACGGCAGACATGTCCTAATCCCAGTACTAGGCTTCTTTGTCAGGACATTGTTGTAACACCTAAATGAGCCACACAGGCCAGTTAAGGTCTCCTTGCACTTGTAAGGCTTCAGTTGTTTATTGATCAGCTTTGCCCTAAAAGTCTTTGCTGCTGCCTCCCACTTCAGGATGAGACCGTTATTCACTTAACAAATCAATGGTGTTCTGAGACCAATAGGTAAACTTTAGCCTAAAAAGTGAACGTTAACACAAAGAAAAAAATATTAAGACACTCACTGAATTTTGTACCTGTCCCTTTTGTAAAGCTAGTAATGTTCACATTTTCTCTTGAAATGGCTTCCAGGTTTGTGGCCTCTGCGCTCTGAAGCAGGCAGAGAGACAGATGACATGCTGGTGTTGTCATTCGTTGGTCAGACACGGTAAGTGAATGCATAATTTTTCACCAAAAAATAGTTTTGTGACTTTTTTTCTCTACGTTTTAAACAAACCAGTGAGTACAAATGAAAGAGATTATTCAAAACAATGTTTTCTTTAATTTAATCAAAAACTAGTAGTTTGAAATGATACTGCATATATATATATATACACTGCATCTTACTCTCAGCAAAATTCTAATATGAATTATGTTGTTTTTTAGAACACATATAAATTGTATTTTTTATTAAATAATTTTCAGAAAACTAGGTTAAGAGCTTCTCATGAAAATAAATATTTCTGTCTTAAGTACTTCAGTAAACAAAAATGTAGCATTGCACATTACATTGCATGCAAATACATCATCTCCAACATTGAGATAAATAAAGTGTACACTTAACATTTCTTTCATGAATAAAATATTTCTGTAAATAAAAATGTAGTATTTGTACAAACCTTGTTTGGGAAATTGTGTTAGATGTAAATATAAATGGAGTACTATGATTTGCAAATCATTTTTAACCCATATTCAGTTGAATATGCTACAAAGACAACATATTTGATGTTCAAACTGATAAACATTTGTTTTTTTGCAAATAATCATTGACCTTAGTATTTGATGCCAGCAACACGTGACAAAGAAGTTGGGAAAGGTGGCGATAAATACTGATAAACTTGAGGAATTCTCATCAAACACTTATTTGGAACATCCCACAGGTGTGCAGGCTAATTGGGAACAGGTGGGTGCCATGATTGGGTATAAAAGCAGCTTCCATGAAATGCTAAGTAATTCACAAACAAGGATGGGGCGATTTGTAAGCAAATTGTGGAACAGTTTTAGAACATTTCTCAACGAGCTATTGCAAGGAATTTAGGGATTTTACCATCAACGGTCCGTAAAATCATCAAAAGGTTCAGAGAATCTGGAGAAATCACTGCACGTTTGTGATGATATTACGGACCTTTGAGCCCTCAGGCGGTATTGCATCAAAAACCGACATCAGTGTGTAAAGGATATCACCACATGGGCTCAGGAACACTTTATAAAACCAATGTCAGCAACTACAGTTGGTTGCTACATCTTTAAGCGCAAGTTAAAACTCTGCTATGCAAAGCAACACCCATTTATCAACAACACCAAGAACCGCCGCTGGCTTCTCTGGGCCCGAGCTCATCTAAGATGGACTGATGCAAAGTGGAAAAGTATTCTGTGGTCTGACGAGTCCACATTTCACATTTTATTTGGAAACTGTGGACATGGTGTCCTTCGGAACAAAGAGGAAAATAACCATTCGAATTGTTATAGAAGCAAAGTTCAAAAGCCAGCATCTGTGATGGTATGGGGGTGTATTAGTGCCCAAGGCATGGGTAACTTACACATCTGTGAAGGCACCATTACTGCTGAAAGGTCCATACAGGTTTTGGAGCAACATATGTTGTCATCCAAGCAACGTTATCATGGACGCCCCTGGTTATTTCAGCAAGACAATGCCAAGCCACGTGTTACAACAGCGTGGTTTTGTAGTAAAAGAGTGCGGGTACTTTCCTGGCCCGCTTGCAGTCCAGACCTGTCTCCCATCGAAAATGTGTGGCGCATTATGAAGCGTAAAATACGACAGCGGAGACCCCGGACTGTTGAATGACTAAAGCTCTACATAAAGCAAAAATGAGAAAGAATTCCACTTTCAAAGCTTCAACATTTATTTTCCTCAGTTCCCAAACGTTTATTGAGTGTTGTTAAAAGAAAATGTGACGTAACACAGTGGTGAACATGCCCTTTCCCAACTACTTTGGCACATGTTGCAGCTATTAAATTATTGGTTAAATATTATTTGCAAAAAAAAAAAAAAGTTTATGCGTTTGAACATCAAATATCTTGTCTTTGTAGTGCATTCAACTGAATATGGGTTGAAAAGGATTTGCAAATGTATTCCGTTTATATTTACATCTAACACAATTTCCTAACTCATATGGAAACAGGGTTTGTACATTGTATGCAACTAAATAATCAAGTAGAACACTGAGAGGTCTATAGTATATTTGTTAAGTGGATAAATGCAGGCCTTTTCATTCACACATCTTGGCAATGTGCAGAGCAACTGCTTTAGTGATTATTATTATATAGGGACGGCGTGGCGCAGTGGGAGAGTGGCCGTGCGCAACCCGACGGTCCCTGGTTCAATCCCCACCTAGTACCAACCTCGTCACGTCCGTTGTGTCCTGAGTAAGACACTTCACCCTTGCTCAAGATGGGTGCTGGTTAGCGCCTTGCATGGCAGCTCCCTCCTTCAGTGTTTGAATGTGTGTGTGAATGGGTAAATGTGAAAGTAGTGTCAAAGCTCTATGAGTACCTTGAAGGTAGAAAAGCGCTATACAAGTACAACTCATTTATCATTATTTATTTATTCTCCACTGTGCTTCTGTATCATCTTACATACCTGGTGTAAATAATTCTACCACAGTAAGCTGCTTCTTAGCTAGAGTTTGTTTGTTTGTTATGTTTTCGTTCACTTTGTGAAGAGTTGCATTTCCTGCACTTGACCGAAGGCTTCCGTTTCAGGTTCTGAATTAAGTTTGTTGTGCTGCTGCCTATTTTAAACAAACTTTGCAGTGTGCAGCCTTATGTTCCACGTCTGTTGCCACAAAACCAAAGAAATGACAACACTTTTCTATTCTTTGGAACAATCGTCTCGCTCTCGTTAGCTTTTGCTTGAGCCATTTTTTGCTAGGCATGCCGTTAAGGAGGACAGTAGAAGCTATCAAAGAAAGCCCTTATGGGCAAAAAGTGTGCTGGAGCAGGAGGAGGAAACATTTCTTAAATGTTTTTATTTTTAAAAACTTCTGCAACATAAAACTAAGAATTTGTTGATAAAATATATGTATCGCCCA